>NC_139521.1:74656987-74944487 GCF_947247035.1 Vipera ursinii
CCAGCTGGCGCCTGGCATTGCTCAGCATGGCTGGCTGGAGGGCCTGGCCTGGTCAAGCGGTCAGGGTCAGCAGCTGGCAGAGGGAGAAGCAGCCCAGCCTCAGGGAGAGGAAATGGGGGAACCTTGGCCCTCCTCCCTCCCTCCCTCCCTTTTCTCTTCCGTCCTTCCTTCCTTCCATCCTTCCTTCCTACCTCTTTTCTCTTCCTTCCTCCTGCTCTTCCCTTCCATCCTTCCCTTTTCTCTTCTTTCTTCCTTTCTTCCTTCCCTCCTTTCTTCCTTTCTTCCCTTTTCTCTTCCATCCTTCCTTCCTCCCCTTTTCTCTTCCTTCCTCCTGCTCTTCCCTCTTCCTCCCTGCCTCTTTTCTCCTTCCTCCTTCCTTCCCTTTGCTTCCTCCTTCCTTCCTCCCCTTTTCTCTTCCTTCCTCCTGCTCTTCCTTCCATCCTTCCCTTTTCTCTTCTTTCTTCCTTTCTTCCTTCCCTCCTTTTCTTCCTTTCTTCCCTTTTCTCTTCCTTCCTCCTGCTCTTCCCTCTTCCATCCTTCCTTCCTGCCTCTTTTCTCTTCCTTCCTCCTGCTCTTCCCTTTTCTTTTCCTTCTTCCCTTCTTCCTTCCCTTTTTTCCTTCCTTCCTTTTCTCCTTCCTTCCTTTCCTTTCCCCTCCCTCCCTTCCCTTTTCTCCTCCCTTTCCTTCCTCCCTCCCTCCTCCCTTTTTTTTCTTCCTCTCCTTCCTTCCTTCCTTCCTTCCTTCCTTCCTTCCTTCCTTCCTTCCTTCCTTCCTTCCTTCCTTCCTTTTCCCCTCCCTCCCTCTTCCCTCCCTCCCTCCCTTCCTGAGCTAACACTCCTGTTACCAAACCAAGCTTAGCAGGGGTACTAAGGGGTACTTAGCAAGGTAGCCCAAAAAGTCAAGATGGCCGCTGTGACCCTACAAAGCCCCGCCTCTTTTTAATGGGCATCCAATCGCCTGATCCCAGCTACCATCTTGCTTTCCCACGCCCTCCTTCCTTCCCCCCCCCTGCCCCCCCCCCCCCGCAGCCAGAATTAGACAACCCACTGGCCGGCCTGGGTCTTCAGTGTTGGTCTCAACAAGGGATTATGGGCGCTGTAGTCCCAACCGTCCGTCAGGCACCAGATGGTGCCAGTTCCATGAGCTCAGCCTGGACTTTGGGGAGGGGGTCTCCTCCCCTCTTTAAGCCCAAGGCCAGGTCTGCCCCCTGCCCTGCCAATGCTGGCCGGTGTGCCCGGCTGCTTCTGTGCCCGCCGGTCCCGATCCTGGCTCTCACTTGTGTCCGGTGGTGGTTGACTTCCAGCCTTTCTCCAGGGTGTGTTTGTGTCTGTAGGAAGGGACACCTTCGAGTTGTGGGCCGAGAATTCCCATGACAATCAGCCCCGGTGGCTAATTGTTGATCGCCTGGCAACCACGTTCAACAACAGAGAAGGGGCTTTGACTTCCTAGCCTGCCCTTCGCCCTTGAGATTTCCTGGTGGTGCCCTGTTCTGGGTTACTTTCTTTTTTCGAGACAGACTCAGTGTTCACCCCTTGGTGAGCCAAGCCTGCCTCTTAGTGGCTGGCAAGGCGCCGTTTGGGGGCAAAATGGGGAAAAATTCTGCCTTTTACATTAGCTATCTCCTATTGTTCTGAGACTTCACTTTACCAAAAATCCTTTTAGGGAAAAATAACTTTTATCGTCTACCTGTAAGAAATGTTTAGAGCTAGTGGGTCTAGGCCAGGGGTAGGCAACCGTGGCTCTTTTATGACTCGTGGACTTCAGCTCCCAGAATTCCTCAGCCAGCCACGCTGAGGAGAAAGAGAGAGGTTCCAAGCTGAGCCGTGCTGGCTCAGGAATTCTGGGAGTTGAAGTCCACGAGTCATAAGAGAGCCATGGTTGCCTGCCCTGGCCTAGGCCGCTTTATGACTCGTGGACTTCAGCTCCCAGAATTCCTGAGCCAGGCATGCTGAGGAGAAAGGGAGAGGTTTCCAAGCTGAGCCATGCAGGCTCAGGAATTCTGGAGTTGAAGTCCACCAGTCATAAGAGCGCCAAGGTTGCCTACCCCTGGCCTAGGCCGTTTTATGACTCATGCACTTCAACTCCCAGAATTCCTGAGCCAGCCACGCTGAGGGGAAAGGAAGAGGTTTCCAAGCTGAGCCATGCTGGCTCAGGAATTCTGGGACTTGAAGTCCACGAGTCATAAAAGAGCCATGGTTGCCTGCCCCTGGCCTAGGCTGCTTTATGACTTGTGGACTTCAACTCCCAGAATTCCTGAGCCAGCCACGCTGAGGGAAAAGGGAGAGGTTTCCAAGCTGAGCCATGCTGGCTCAGGTTTTAGTTTAACTTCAGGGACTGTAATTTAATTAATAGTTTTATTTATTTATTTATTTATTTATTTAGTTATATTTATATACCGCCCTATTCCCTGAGGACTCAGGGCGGTTTACAGGGAATTAAAAATTGATTTTAATTGATTTTAATTTTGTATACTATGTATTTTAATTTTATCTGTAAACCGCCCTGAGTCCTACGGGAGTAGGGCGGTATATAAATTTAAATAATAAATAAATAAATATTTAATTCTGGGAGTTGAAGTCCATGAGTCATAAAAGAGCCAAGGTTGCCTAACCCTGGTATAGGGGTTAAAGGACCCAGCTAAAAATCAGGAGACAGTAATTTCTAGTCACAGTTCAGGAGAAAGTCAAGAGTTAAATCATGAAACGTCCAGTTTCTTTCTCCACATCTTTGTATCGAGATCCGTAATTGAGACCCTCACATAAACTAAATTGTTATTATTACTATTAATAATAATAATAATATGGTCAAGTCCTTGGTAAGGACTCAACAGGTAGACAAAAATGCCAAATCCAGTCTGAACATCTCTCTGACTGTGCGATGATGATGATGATAATAAAGTTGGAAGGGACCTTGGAGGTCATCTAGTCCAACCCCCTCCTCAGGCAGGAAACCCTATACCATTTCAGACAAATAGCTGTCCAGTCTCTTCTTCAAAACTTCCAGTGTTGGAGCATTCACTGCTTCCGGAGGCAGGTTGTTTCACTGGTTAATTGTTCTCACTGTCAGGAAGTCCTAATCCTAACTGATTATCTTTGAATAGCCTTGCATGAAAAAAAAGCACCCCTATAAATTGGAAAAATAACATAAGAAGGAGGCAATTCAAAAGCTATCGCCAATGTTTGACTCTGAATCTCTGGAACTGTGATCCAGAAAGAAAATGTATTTCTTTTAATCGGAACCGCAAAGTTCATGGGGTTACAGCTTGTCCATTTGCATTTGTCTGGGCGCCTGGGACTTGTAGTACAGAGAGGTTGTTCGAAATACGGGTGACGGGTCTGCAAATGTCCAACCCTAAACTTTTCAAGACGTGCCGCAACCCGCCACTAAGAGCAAAGAATTCATCCAGAAAAAGCCCCGGAAAAAGGATTCTTCCCACTCTGTTCCGAGGGCACGACAACCGACTCGTTTATAGATAAATATATTCCCGAACGTGCGAATGGGACTCAAGTCAAAGGTCCCCAACCTTGGCAACTTTGAAGACTTGTGGACTTCAACTCCTGGACTTCAGTGATCCAAAAGCTCATCTGAACACACACACACACAAACACACCAAAATGACTTTATTCATTTTATTTGTCCCCACCCCCCCGCCCTCCCCCCAAGAACAGAGGGGATTCTCAAGCCACTCCTTTGCTAAGGAAACCGGCCTCCGTTTGCAGGTTGATGAAGGAGTTGCTTTCTCGAGCCAGCTCTGTAATGGAGACGCGTCCCCGGCGCCGAATAAAGTCCGCCACGGCCGTCATCTCTTCGGGTGTGATGTAGATGAATTTGCCTCGGTCGTCGATCACCCCTGCAAGGAAAGCCAGAGCGGGAATGAAAAGAACCCACCCGGTGAACGCAAAGGGAAGGACGCGGGGTCCCAAACTCTTCCAGGATTTCAAAGTGGTTTCAAAGGCCTGCCGTAACAAGGGTGCTTTAAAGGGCCTGGCTGTTTAAAAGGGGAGAGTTTGTTTTGAGATTCCTTTCGGAGATTGGCCTGCATCCCGGAATGGATGGTCCTTCCTCTTCCTCTCCCCCTTCCCTTCTCTCTCTTTCCTCCTTCTCTTCCTTCTCTCCTCCCTTCTTCCTTCCCTTCTTTCGCCTTTTCTTCTTCTGTTCTGCCTCTCTTTTCTCCCTTGCTTCTCTCTCCTCCCTCCCTCCTTTCTCCTTCCCTTCTCCTTCCTTCTTTCCCCCTTCCATCCTTCCATCTCTTCCTTCCTCTCTTCTTCTCTTCCTTCTTCGCTCCCTCCCTCCCTTTCTCCCTCTCCTTCTCTCCTCCCTCCTTCCTTGCTCTCTCCATCTCTTCTTTCTCTCTCCTCCCTCCCTCCCATCCTCTCTCCCTTGTCCTCCTTTCTTTCTCTCCCTTTCTTCTCTCCTTCCTTCTTTCCCTCCCTCCCTTCCTTCTCCTTTCCTTCTCTCCTCCCTCAATCTCCCTTCCCTCCTTCCTTCCTCTTTCCTCTCCTCCCTCCCTCCCTCCCGTCCTTCCATTCCTTCTTTCTCCTCCCTTTCCCTCCCTCCTTCCTTCCTTCCTCCCTCCCTCTCTCTCTCCCTTCACTCTCCTCCCTTCGTTCTCTCCATCTCCTTGAATTTGGAAGGAATTACTTCACCCCAGATCCCCCCCCCCAGTGAATTGCTGGCTGATGACTTGAGAAAGGCAACCTTTGCCTTTCCCAGCCCTGCGGGTTTTCCTCCCCTCCTGACCTCCACATAATTTTGGGATCTTAAATTTGCAGAATTACACCGAAAGACCCCTGAAACGCGGCAGGCTGGGGGGGGGGGGAAAGCAGCTCTTGACCATTACAGGCCATCCAATGAGGCAAGCCAGGGCGAGGAAGCAACCGCGTGCAAGGATGACCACCTTTTTCTTTTTCTCGACTTCAAACACGTCAATAGCCGCAACTCGGCCCAGGAAATCAGCTTTTTTTTTCTTCTTTTTTTGGGCGGCCGACTAGCCAACGAAATATTCCAACAGCGACTTTGGACACTTGGCCGCACGGCTATTATTTCGAGCCCAAACAGCCGTAATAATTCTTTGAGCCACGATGACCTTGTGGAACGTCAGCTGCAACCCAACCGAAGGGCTCACCCGCGTCAAGCGAAGACGGCCCAGGTGTCGCGGCGGAGAGAGAGACACCTGCCCGCCTCTGAACCAGGCAAGGAAATCCCGTCGTTATTTTGGCTCTCACCTGTCAGCGTGCCATCCGCCATCAGGTCTTGCACGCGGTTTATCGCATCCTGGGAAGGGAAAATCAAGCAGGTAAGCAGGGGGAAAGACTCCGGCGTGGCCCCTTTTGGGGAGAGGTTGGGCATCCATCCCCGTAAGCCCCCCCCCTCCACACACCCCCGGCACTGCGACCCAAAAGCCTAGTGAGGCCACAGCTGGAATACCGCAGCCAATTTGGGCCACCATATCACAAAAAAAGACGTGGAGAGTTTGGAAAAAAATTCAGAGAAGAGCAACTAAGATGATCCAAGGTCTGGAGAATAAAACACAGGAAGAAGAGCTGCGGGAGTTGGGTATGGCTAAAGAAAATAAGAAATAGGGGAGACACGATAGCAGTATTCCATTATTTGAGGGGCTGCCCCAAAGATGAGAGGGTCACGTTGTTCTCCAAAGCACCAGAGGGAAGGACGAGAAACAATGGTTGAAAATTGATCAAAGAGAGAAGCAACCTGGAATTAAGGAGAAACTTCCTAACAGGGAGGACAATCAACCAGTGGAACAGAAGTTGCCTTCAGAAATCGCGGGCGATTCATCAATGGAGATTTTTAAGAAGAGACTGGACAGTCACCTGTCTAAGATGGTGTAGGTTCTCCTGCTTGAGCAGGGGGCTGGACTAGAAGACCTCCAAGGTCCCTTCCAGATTCTATTCTATTCTATTCTATTCTATTCTATTCTATTCTATTCTATTCTATTCTATTCTATTCTATTCTATTCTATTTCTATTCTGCTTTCTCTCCTATTCTCTATTCTGCTCTATTCCATTCCATATATTCTATTCTATTCTATTCTATTCTATTCTATTCTATTCTATTCTATTCTATTCTATTCTATTCTATTCTATTCTATTCTATTCTATTCTATTCCTTCCTTCCTTCCTTCGGAACAGCCCGCCACCAGAAATCGTGGGCGCTCCATCACTGGAGGTTTTTAAGATCAGGCTAGACAGTCACTTGTCTGAGATGGTACGGGTTCTCCTGCTTGAGCAGGGGGCTGGACTAGAAGACCTCCATGGTCCCTTCCAGCTCCTATCCTATTCTCTAAATTTGTTTGCTGCCCCACTTGCCACAAGGTGACTCTGGGCAGCTGATCCAAGTGAAAAGCAATAAAAACAACACAGGTAACCCTCGACTTACAAAGGTCCTCCAAGTTACAGCAACCCTGGAAAAAGGTGACTTACGACCCTTTTTCACACTTAACGACCCTCGCGGCCTCCCCTGGGTCACGTGATCAAAATCCAGACAACCAACTCCCGTTTATGACGGTCGCAGCGTCCCGAGGTCACGGGATTCCCCTTTCGCGACAAGCAAAGACAACCGGGGGGGGGGGGGGGAAGCTGGATTCATTTAACAACCGTGTCACTAATTTAACGACTGCAAGGAGTCACTTAATCAGCCAAACTCCCTCAACCACAGAGATGTTGGGATCATTTGGGGTGGCAGGTTTTACAACCATTTCACGACTTTTCTTGCCACGCTTGTTACGCGAATCCCTGCAGCGGTTAAGTTAGTGACACGGCTGTTAAGCGAATCGGGCCCCCCCACACACACCAACTTCGCTTGGTGGGGATGCAAAAGGGGATCCCGTGAGCCCGGGAGACTTTTGCAAGCGTCGTAAACATTCAGTATTTGATCATGTGGCCGGGATACTGCGACGGTCGTAAGTGAGAAAAACGGTCGTGAAGTCACTTTTCCCCAGGGTGGTTGTAGCTTCCGAGGGCCAGAAAACAAAGGGCCGACGGTATTTTGCCGTCGGTCGTCACCGGCAGAGACCTGAGCGTCACAAAGGGTTCGGCGCTTCCCGCGGACGGCCGCGCAACGTCCGGCTCGCAAAGCCCTACCTGAGTCCTG
This sequence comes from Vipera ursinii, assembly GCF_947247035.1. Classification (NCBI taxonomy): domain Eukaryota; kingdom Metazoa; phylum Chordata; class Lepidosauria; order Squamata; family Viperidae; genus Vipera; species Vipera ursinii. Next base: position 74,664,098 of record NC_139521.1, read on the forward strand.
AGGCCCAGGTGAGAAGCCAGATCTTCCAGGAGGACCACTTTGGCATCCTAGACGGGAGGGACAATTTTTTGAAATTATTCCTTGGTTCGTTCTGTCGGGCGTTTTAAATCGTTGAATCGGCAGGAGTTTCCCGACAGGGAGGAGAATTAAGCAGGGGAACGCCCTGCCACCAGAGCTTGTGGGTGATGTATCACTGGAGGTCCTTAAGAGCAGACTGGATGACTGTCTGTCTTTTACACATACAGATACACACACACACACACACACACACACACACACACACACACACTTGCAGTGGTTGTTAAGGGTTTGCCACGGCAAACGAACACCACTATTGTTAAGCTGACAAATGGTTTTGGATGAGGAGGAGGGAGGGAGGAAGGGAGGGAGAGGGAGGAGTAGGGTGGTGGAAGGAGGGAGGGAGGGAGGGAGGATGGTGGGAGGAGGATGAGGAAGGAGGGAGCAGAAGAAGTAGGGAGGAGGGGAGGAGGAAGAAGGAAAAGGAAGAGGAAGGAGGAGGAGGAAAGAATGAGGGAGGAGTGGGTGGAGGGAGGGAGGAGGGTGGTAGAACGAGGGAGGGAGGAGCAGGAGGGAGGGGGAGGAAGGAGGGTAAGAGAAGGCGGAGGGAGGGGAAGGGGAGGGGGGAGGAGGAAGGAGGGGGCAGACAGGAGGGGGAGGAAGGAGAATAGGAGGAGGAAGAGGAGGGAGGGAAGGGGCAGGGGATAGGGTGGAGTGAGGAGGGAGAAGGCAGGAGGGAGGAGGAGGAGGAGGGAGGAGAGTGGGGGAGGGAGGGAGGGAGGGAGGGAGGAGGAGGGGGACATTTGTCTTTCAAATGCAGATGCTGAATCTTGTCCTGGTGGGTTTGTTCCCTTACGTTGTGCGATGCATTTGAGAACAGATAAACCTCCCAAGTGGCCTCAACGCCTCTCTAAAAGGAGGCAAATGAACAGCTCTCTACAAGGAGTATAAATCCTTCCATTCCCCACCGTCCAGTCAGAGCTGAAGAAGCCTCTGGGATGGGAAGCGAAACCTCTTCAAAGAAAAACAAAGAAAGTCCAGTTGCCTCCCGGAAAAAAGCCCCACTGGATGCCCGTTTCATACCACCGAAGCGGTGATGGTCATTTGCTCCCCAGGGATCCACTGCTTGAATTCCAAAGGGCAAAGGTCAAGGGACGTTAAGGAAGAACCGGACAGAGACGAGCCGTTAAGTGCAGATTAAAAAAATACCTCAGCTACCAAAGACTCAAATAAGAAAGAGGAACTTACCTTAATGTACGTGAGAAGTTCTGTCAGGAAACTTCGTGACTGGAGACAACAAGAGAAGCAATAATTAATTCACTGGAGAAGGAAGTAGACCAGGGGGTCTTCAAACCTGGCCCTTTGATGACTTGTGGACTTCAACTCCCAGAATTCCTCAGCCAGGCACACTAGCTGAGGAATTCTGGGAGTTGAAGTCCACAAGTCCTAAAAGGGCCAGATTTGAAGTCCCCTGGTATAGACTTTAAGAGGAGTGGACTTCAACTCCCAGATTTACTCAGCCAGGAACGCTGGCTGAGGAATTCTGGGAGTTGAAGTCCACTCCTCTTAAAGTCTATATCAGGGGTCGAAGGAGGTCCCGCGTTCTAAGCACGCCGGAAAATTAAAATTTGCTGCAAAGGACGGTTACGTCGGCGTTTTCGATACGACGCAGTTCTGTCATCGGGCCTTTTTTGAGATTGGAAAGCCTGCCCTTTCCTAGCTGGCGACCGATCTGTTTTACGACTAATTCTGCCAAGGAATTATCAGTGACACCCTTCCCGCCCTCCCCCCCCCACACACACAGAAAAGGCTGGCCGACTGATCTCTAAATTGGCAGTGAAAAGATGCCGTGAGTCAGAAATGGGCAATTCATATCCAAGGCCTCAGAAAGGTTTTCATGCCTGCGTTTTTCCTCCTCTAGTTGATTATGGAGGATGGGCGTTAAAAGGGCGGATTTTACACTCTGACTGGTCTAAAAGGAGAAAGATAATGACTCTTCTCCATTCCTCTCTTCTCCATTCCCCCTTTTCTTCCTTCCCTTCCCTCCTCCGTCCTTCCATCCTTTCCCCCTTTTTTCTCACTCCTTTTATCCTCCCTCCCTCCCTCTTTCTTTCCTTTTATTTCCTCTGACCCACTCTCCCCTTCCCTTCCTTCCATCCTCTCTCCTTCCTCTTCTCCTGCACCCCTCCCTCTCTCTCCTTCTTCCTCTGATCTTCTCTCCCCTTTTCCTCCTTCCGTCACTTTCTTCCATCCTCCCTTTTTCTCTCCTTCCACCTCTCCTCCACCCTTCCCTCCCTCTCCTTCTTCCTCTGATCTTCTCTCCCCTTTTCCCCTCCTTCCTTCTTCACCCATCCCTCCCTCCCTCCCCTCCCCTTCCTTATCACACAGCTGAGATTTCCCTTCTCTTAAAAACAAACCAATCCAATCCCGGTATACTTCTCTTCCACTCCGATCCGACCTACCTGCTCCTCGGTCATCGCTTCATCCAGTCCTTCTTCTTCCACCACAAAGCTCTCCTTCAGCTTCAGATACTCCTCGTATTCCCGCCGCTCCTCCTCCTCCTTGGCCTTCTTCAGCTGTTCTTCCTGTGGGAAGGCGCGGGTGGTTTTTATTCTGGCAAGGCCTACCAAGGAGTCTCAAGATTTGCCTTCAAAATGGGCTGGGAATTAATGCCTCCTCCTCCTCCTCCTCCTCATTCTAGCCCACTGCAGGACGGAGGCCTCACCCGCATGTTCCCAACCCCTGTGGTCCCGAGCTTTCTCTCTTTTGCCAGAAAGAAATCACCCGGCTGGCGTTCACGCTTAAGGCAGGGCTAGAACTCGCTGTCTCCTGGCGATAATAAGGTAAAGGTAAAGGTTCCCCCCGCACGTGCGTGCTAGTCGTTTCCGACTCTAGGGGCTGGTGCTCATCTCCGTTTCAAAGCCGAAGAGCCAGCGCTTGTTCGAGGACGTCTCCGTGGTCATGTGGCCGGCATGACTAGACGCCAAAGGCGCACGGAACACTGTTACCTTCCCACCGGAGTGGTCCCTATTTTTCTACTTGCATTTTGACGTGCTTTCGAACTGCTAGGTTGGCAGAAGCTGGGACGGGTAACAGGCGCTCACTCTGCTACGCGGCGCTCGGGATTCGACCCGCCAAACCGCCGACCTTCCGATCGACAAGCTCAGCGTCCTAACCCACCGAGCCACCGCGTCCTCCCCCCAAATCACCCCGGCTGACTTTCACGCCTAAGGTGGGGCTAGAATTCACCGCCTCCCGCTTTCTAACCTGGCCCCTTCGTGTGACTAGACCAAATTAACCAAGGAGCTACCGAAGAGGGGGGTAAAAAAAAAATCACACCTCCACCAACACAGGCAGGGCAAACAGGAAGGAAACCCCCTCCACCCCCCAGCACTGAGAGCGTGACAGAGTTGGGCGATGAGACGTCTGCGGGAAAATTTCCTAAGCTCAGAGAGCACTAAAGGCTGCGCAGTTCAAACCCCCATCTGCAGATATTTCCCTTTCTATTTGCAATATGCGACAGAAACCAGTCCTGGGGGTTTTTTTTGGCCCTTTTGGGGCAACGACCCAACTTTGTTCCACCATCGTCTCTCTCTCTCCCAGCTCACCTTCCTTTCCTCCTCCTGACGCTGCTGCTCCTCTTGTAAGCGACGTTCTTCTTCTCGTTTTTGTTCCAGCTTCTTTCTTTCTTCCCGTTCGGCTTCCTCGGCCTTCGGACGTGGAGAAGGGGAGACGATCAAGGGTGTGTCTGTTTGTGTGCACAAATCCCTCCTTCCTGAACATTACAACGAGCGTCTCCCTAAGATCGAAGGTTTTAAAAACGTTTCCCCGCCCCCATCTTGACACAGAAGCAAAAAAAACCCAACAACATTACAGCGAGGAAATACGATTGCGGCGGACAGCTGTATGGCAATAGTCCTCACCTTACGACTACGATTAAGCCCAATATTTCAGTTGCTAAGCACGACGGTTGTTAAATGAATCCTCCCCCGTTTTTATGATTCATTGCTTTTTGTGTGTCACGGCTGTTAAACGAAACCCTGCAGCTGTTAAAGTGAATCTGGTTTCACTGGTCAGAAGGGCGCAAAATTAGCTCACTCAAGAGAGGTCTGGCTTAGCAACAGAAATGTTGTGACCACCCTTGTGGTTGTTAAGTCGAGGACTACCTGTACTTAAAACTCCCAGTGGTCGTTAGAAATTAAACGTTCTTCTGTTAACCAACAACCAGATTTTAATTTGTGACCTAATACCCACCTTGCCACCCACCCACCCCACACACAAATGTGGATTCTATTTGCTTAAGCCTGGGAATTTTGTTCCTTTCTCTTTACACCTTTATGCATTTTTCTAACTTGGTGCCTTCAGAATGTACTAGGACTACAGCTCCCAGGATTCCTAGGGACATGATCCAATCAAAGAATGCTGATTTAGATAGATAGATAGATAGATAGATAGATAGATAGATAGATAGATAGATAGATAGATAGATAGATATAGACAGACAGACAGACAGACATAGATATAGATGATATAGATGAAAGATAGATGATGATATAATGATATATATAGATGATAGCTAAGATGATAGCTGATACAGATGACAGATGATATAGATGATAGATGAAAGATAGATGATAGGCAATAGATAGATAGATAGATAGATAGATAGATAGATAGATAGATAGATAGATAGATAGATATAGACAGATATAGATATAGATGATAGATGAAGATAATGATATATATAGATGATAGCTAAGATAGCTGATACAGATGACATGATATAGATGATAGATGAAAGATAGATGATAGGCAATAGATAGATAGATAGATAGACAGACAGACAGACAGACAGATAGATAGATAGAGATATAGATGATGATATAGATGATATATATAGATGATAGCTAAGATGATAGCTGATACAGATGACAGATGAAAGATAGATGAGAGACCATAGATATAGACAGATATAGATAAAAGATGATAGATGATGATATAGATGATATATATAGATGATATCTAAGATGATAGCTGATATAGATGACAGATGATATAGATGATAGATAGATAGATAAGATAGATAGATAGATAGATAGATAGATAGATAGATAGATAGATAGATAGATAGATAGATAAACCTTTATTGTCATTTTCTACTGTGGGCACAATGGCACACATTAAAAATGAAATTTAGTTGCTTCCTCTCAAAGTGTGCACATATGTAACACACATTTAAACGTACCTACACCCTCACATATAAGTAACAAATAAATATTAAATACTGTCCATCTTGAATATATAACGGAAGGAGGAAGCTTGAGAGTTGGTGGAGCCTTGGTGGAGCAGTGGGCTAATACCTCCTTAAGTAACACCAGCTGCCTGCAATTAGTGCAGGTTCGAGTCCCACCAGGCTCAAGGTTGACTCAGCCTTCCATCCTTCCGAGCTAGGTAAAATGAGGACCCAGATTGTTGGGGGCAATAAGTTGACTCTGTAATAATGCCGCTTAATAAGCAGGCATATACATAGAATGAAGGCTATTGCTAAGCACATTGTGCTTTAGATTGTAAGCCGCCCTGAGTCTTCGGAGAAGGGCGGGATATAAATGGGATTAAAAATAAATAAATAAAAGTTCACAAGGTTATTGCTGTATGGAGCGAAACTGTGGCTGAATCTGGATGTTCTGCTTCAGATACCATGAAGCCCCACCTCCTCCCGGAAGGGAACAAGGAAAACAGGTCGTGGGGAGGGTGTGTAGTGTCTCGGGCAATCTTGTGGACAATCCTACTCAAGCAACGCTTATATTCCACATCCTGGATGGAGTGGAGGGAACTGCCCATAGTCTTTTCTACTGTCCTCACCACTCTCTGCACCGCCTTCCTGTCCGAAGCAGGGATGCTTCCAAACCAGACCGTGATTCCGTATGACAGGATGCTCTCGATCGTCCCTCTGTAAAAAGTGGTCAGGACAGGGGAAAGAAGACGTGCTTTTCTCATAAAATGCATTTTATAAAACGCAGGGGAGACTCACCTCTCTCTGAGTTTTCCTTGCTTGCTTCTCCTCTAACTTCCGTTGCTTCTTTGCTCCAATCTTTCCAGAAACTTGGAACTCGGCTGGTTCGGCTCCATCGTTTTCTTCTAGGTTTGGTTCGCAATCATTTTTGGAGAGGAAAAAGGAAACGGAGGAAGATGCTAAGAGATTACACGGCAGGGGAAAAAAGGTGTTGGGCTGGTTTTTTTTTCTTCTAGAAAATCATTTTTGCAGAGCAGAAAGACTTCCAATATTAAGAATGGAACTGCCTTGCTTACCCTGGTTCAGGGATAGGCAACCTTGGCTCTTTTATGACTCGTGGACTCGAACTCCCGGAATTCCTGAGCCAGCCTGGGGAACTATGGCCCTTTTATCACTCATGGACGTCAACTCCCAGAATTCCTGAGCCATCATGGGGAACTATGGCCCTTTTATGACTTGTGGACTTCAACTCCCAGAATTCCTGAGGCAGCATGGCTGGCTCAGGAATTCTGGGAGTTCACGTCCACGAGTCATAAAAGAGCCAATGTTGCCTACCCCTGCCCTGGTTAGATGCCGCACTGACAGTTGTATCCACGAGTGGCAAATTATTCTAAGGATTTACTTATTTATTTATTTATTTGTTTGTTTGTTTTTATATACCGCCCTTCTCCCGAAGGACTCGGGGCGGTGTACAAAGCAAGGTAAGTATACAGTATAAACAATAGTAAAATAAATGAAACCCCAAAATCTATCAGGCCAGGTCGGACTGCTGGAACAGGTAGGTTTTTAAGTCACGTCGGAAGGTGCGAAGGTCGGGGGCCATCCGGATTTCGGCTGGTAAGCGGTTCCAGAGGATTGGCGCACCCACCGAGAATGCTCTCCCCCTGGGGGTCACCAGCCGGCATTCTCTGACCAGTGGCACCCTGAGGAGGCCCTCTCTGTGGGAGCGCACAGGACGGAGGGGTGTTGACGCTGGCAGTAGGTGCTCCCGTAGGTATTCCGGACCCAAGCCATGTAGGGCTTTGTATGTCATCACTAGCACCTTGAATTTCACTCGGAAGGCAACCGGAAGCCAGTGCAGCTCACGGAGGAGAGGTGTAATATGGGAGTATCGGGAAGCCCCCAAAAGTGTTGTTCTGTTGATGAACAACAGAAAGTTTGGCCTCCCCTGTACAGGCGGACGTGCCACCGTTCATTTAATGACTGTTCGAAGTTAGAACAGCGCTGGAAAAAAAAGTGACTGAGGACCGTTTTTCACGCTTGGGACCGTTGCAGCATCCCCAGGGCCACCCGATCAAAATTCGGACGCTTGGCAACCGACTCGTATTTATGACAGCTGCGGTCTCCCGGGGTCAGTTGATCCCTTTCTGTGACCTTCTGACAAGCGAGAGTCAAGGGGGCAGCCTTCGGCTCCTGTTAAGGCACTCCTGACACTTGGGTGTCGCCTTGCTTGGATTGTGTGTTTTTTATATTTATATTATGCTTTTAAATCGAGGAGAATATTTCCAGCTCAGGATTGAGATGAGGGATCCTTGGTGCTCTCTGAGCTTGGTGGTTTTCTTGCAGGAGCTTCATGGGGGGGGAGGAGGAGGAGGAGGAGGAAGAGGAGGAGGAGGAGCTATATAACAATACAGGAAGATTTGTTTGATGACTCTAAAGCACAGGAAAAAGTTCTAAACTTCACAGTTTAGATATGGGATGGCATCTCGCTGCTAACTCAAAACAATTGAGGTTGACTTCTCAAATAACGTTGGCCAACTGGGTCTCTTAACTTAAAAGGACTCCTTGCCTCTTATCCCCATCCTTTCCTGAGCTGAAAAATTCAACAACATGGACCGCTCCGGGCCTTTGAGATAACTTCAAGGGAGATAGGGGAAATTTGACGAGAAATTATAAGCCAGCCTGCCTTGAAAACATCAAAAGCCTTATTTTTATTTTTTTATTATTATTTTTTATTTCCCCAACTGCGTTCTGTTTGAACTGCCTCTTGCACTTCAAAGACATCCACCTGGGTTGAAAAGTTCAGGGCTGTCAACCGATGTGCGGCAGGCACAAAAGCGGCAGCATCGCAACACCCTTTGGGGCAGAGAAACAGAAAGCGTTTAAAGTGGAAAACCGTCAAAAAGGACAGCGTGAGGTGGGAGGAAAGGAGGGTGTGTGTGTGTGTGTGTGTTTGTGTGTGTGTGTGAAGATCGGCATACAAATCGTGAGCTGCCGCCTGTTTGGTGGTGAAAAACAAAAAAGTGTGGGGGGGGGCGTGGGGGCAGATATTTTTGGGCTACTAAAATTTCCCCGATAAAAAATGGACGCAGGGTGTGAAAGTCAGGTTTATTTAGCGGTTAAGGCACCAGGCTGGAAACAGGAGGCGGTGAGTTCTAGTTCTGTTTTAGGCATGAAAGCCGGCTGGGTGACTTTGGACCAATCACCAGGAGACAGTGAGTTCTAGTCCTGTTTTAGGCATGAAAGCCGGCTGGGTGACTTTGGGCCAATCACCAGGAGACAGTGAGTTCTAGTCCTGTTTTAGGCATGAAAGCCGGCTGGGTGACTTTGGGCCAATCACCAGGAGATGGTGAGTTCTAGTCCTGTTTTAGGCATGAAAGCCGGCTGGGTGACTTTGGGCCAATCACCAGGAGATGGTGAGTTCTAGTCCTTTTTAGGCATGAAAGCTGCCTGGGTGTCTTTGGGCCAATCACCAGGAGACAGTGAGTTCTAGTCCTGTTTTAGGCATGAAAACCGGCTGGGTGACTTTGGGCCAATCACCAGGAGACGGTGAGTTCTAGTCCTGTTTTAGGCATGAAAGCCGGCTGGGTGACTTTGGGCCAATCACCAGGAGATGGTGAGTTCTAGTTCTGTTTTAGGCATGAAAGCCAGATGGGTGACTTTGGGCCAATCACCAGGAGACGGTGAGTTCTAGCCCTGTTTTACGCATGAAAGCCGGCTGGGTGACTTTGGGCCAGTCAACTCAGGACACCTCCCAAAGATGTAGTGGTTGTGTGGATAACAGGAGGAGGAAGGATTATCAGGTGTGCTCACCACCTTGAATTACTTCTAAAACATAATAAAGGTAGGACATAAATAAATAAAATGGTTAGCAGTCAAAACGTCTAGGGTGATTCTCAGTCATCCAGGTCACTGCTGTCCCCAAGGTGCTTTTTCACGAGGCAATGGGGCTGACTTCTTTTTCTTTGAAGACGTTTCGCTTCTCGCCCAAGCAGCTTCTTCAGCTCTGACTGGATAACGGGGGAATGTAAAGACTGATACTCCTTGCGGATGTTGTGATTCAGGGTCAGCCTGTGGGTTCGGCAGTTGGGTCGGACGACTGAGAGGAGGAGGAGGAGGGGGGTGTTGAAGACCTTGCTGAGGGGGTTGAAGATCTTGCTGATGAGAGCCCTCAGCCAGGCCCCTCCCACTTGGTCACCACGGAGACCCAGCTGTGTGAGCCGGACAGCGTGGATGAAGATGACCTACAGCTGGCCCTGTTCAAGGATGCCCGACGCAGGAGGCAGTCAATCAGGAGTAAACAGAGGAAGGTAATGGGGCTCCTCGGAAGGAGGCAGAGAGAAGCCACGCCCTGAACTCTATATAAGGGGAATGTGTGGGGAGGGCTGGTTTGCTGAAGGCAACCGCTTGGATAGTTCGTGTTTCTTAAAGCTCCTGTTTCTTGGTTTGTCTTGTTCTGTTTGTTTTTGTGGTAATAAATTTGGCAGGCGTAATTCCAGCCTCTTGCCTTCTTGTAAAAGGGGTTGTCCCTGCCTTTTCTGCAGGGCCGGTAGCAGGCTGGTACAGAACAGCGGACACCTGGTCCTTTGCCTCCTTTTAGAGAGTCGTTGAGGCCACGCTGGACACAGATAAACCTCCAGGTGGCCTCAACGACTCTCTAAAAGAATCGCAAAGGACCGGCTGTCTGCAAGGAGTATAAATCTTTCCGTTCCCCCCCCCCCCCCGCCATCCAGTCAGAGCTGAAGAAGCTTCTTGGGCGAGAAGCGAAACGTCTTCAAGGAAAACCAAAGAAAGTCCAGTTGCCTCCCGAAAAAAAGCGCCTTTGGGACAATTAGCAGACAAACATCCCCATCAAAACGTGGGACAGTAAGGAGATGCTACCTTCCACTGCTTCCTCGAGCTGTTGCGTGCGTCTCAGAGTGAGCATCCTGTTCCTCCGGTGTCTGGCCATCCCTTCCCCTCGCTCGCCAGCCAAGGGCCGAGGTCGGGCTGCTGCTGCGGCCGCCACATTTGCACGGTGTTCCTCGTCATCTGGGTAAGAAAAGGAAGAGGTTTTACTGTCCCTTGAGGATCACCAAGAGACGGCTGTGGTGTAGTTGTCACAAGGCACAAAAGGCTAGAGAACAAGAGTGCCCTTCTCGCTTTAGGTACAAAGCCAGCTGGAGGACTTGGGCCTCCCTCTGAATCCCGGAAAAGCAAAGTCAGGACACTAATGTTCTTATGAAGAGAATGGAATGGAATGGAATGGAACAGAATAACGACAGAATAGAATAGAATGATAGAATAGAATAGAATATAGAAAAATGGAATGGAATAGAATATAGAATAATGATAGAATAGAATACAGTAGAATAGAGAATGGAATAGAATAGAATAATGATAGGATAGGATAGGATAGGATAGGATAGGATAGGATAGGATAGGATAGGATAGGGAATAAGAAGAATGGAATGGAATAGAACAGAACAGAATAGAATAATGATAGAATAGAATAGAATATAGAAAAATAGACTAGATATAGAAAAATGGAATGGAATAGAATGGAATAGAACAGAAAATAGAATGGAATAGAATGGAATAGAGAATAAGAAGAATGGAATGGAATGGAATGGAACAGAACAGAACAGAACAGAACAGAATAACGACAGAATAGAATAGAATGATAGAATAGAATATAGAAGAATAGAATAGAATATAGAAGAATAGAATATAGAAAAATGGAATAGAATAGAATAGAATAGAATAGAATAGAATAGAATAGAACAGAAAAAAATGGAATAGAATAGAGTATAGAATAATGATAGAGTAGAATAGAGAATGGAATAGAATGGAATAGAATAGAACAGAATAGAATAATGACAGAATAGAATAGAATATAGAAGAATAGAATATAGAAAAATGGAATAGAATAGAATAGAGCCTTGGTGGAGCAATGGGCTAATGCCTCCTTAAGTAACACCAGCTGCCTGCAATTAGTGCAGGTTCGAGTCCCACCAGGCTCAAGGTTGACTCAGCCTTCCAGCCTTCCCAGGTAGGTAAAATGAGGACCCAGATTGTTGGGGGCAATTAAGCTGACTTTGTAATAATGCCGCTTGGGGTGTGTGTGAAAGCCCTAATAAGCAGGCATATACATAGAATGAAGGCTATTGCTAAGCACATTGGTTTGTGCTTAAATTGTAAGCCGCCCTGAGTCTTTGGAGAAGGGCGGGATATAAATGGGATTAAAATAAAAAAATAAATAAAAATAATGATAGAATAGAGTAGAATAGAGTAGGATAGGATATGATAGGATAGGATAGGATAGGATAGGATAGGATAGGATAGGATAGGATAGGATAGGATAGGATAGGATAGGATAGAATCTGGAAGGGACCTTGGAGGTCTTCTAGTCCAGCCCCATGCTCAAGCAGAACCTATTCTATTCTATTCCTATTCCTATTCCACCCTGTAAATTCAAGATTCGGTCAGCTTTGAAAGTGAGTGCCGCTGAACTTAGGGTGACTTGCTTCCCAGTAGGCATATAGAGTCTGCCCAAGAAAGCCACTTTATGTGTTCTCCCTTCAGATGCATGTTTACCAAATGGAAAATAAAATGTTTAAAATGGCTTCCAAAAAAATATCTTCAATGGGCTTCAATGCAATCCAACATCCGGAGAAACGATGCCCCTAAAGGGACATTACATTTGAGGGGCTGCCACAAAAAAAAGGGGGGGAAGAGGGGAGTCAAGCTATTCTCCAAAGCCCCCGAAGGCAGGGCAAGAAACAATGGATGGAAACTAACCAAAGAGAGAAGCAACCTGGAACTAAGGAGGAATTTCCTGACAATTAATTAACAATTAACTAACAATCAGTGGAATAGCTTTCCTCCAAAAGTTGCAGATGTTCCATTACTGGAGGTTTTTAAGAAGAGATTGCACAATCATTTGTCTGGAATCGTATAGGGTCTCTGGTCTGAGCAAAGGGTTGGACTAGAAGACCTCCAAGGTCCCTTCCAACTCTTGTCATTCTATTATTTTTTTATGCACAGGCACATCAATTCCTACCACCCCTATCTGATATGGTATTTTGATTTTGGGGGCAGATAAGTAGGCATTAACTGTTTATTTTACTCCTCTGTGTGTGTGTGTGTGTGTGTGTGTGTGTGTGTGTGTTATGTGAGTGTGAGGGGTAAGGAAATGGTGTTTTACCTCAGAAATGTACCCATCTGGGTTTCAGGCTGGGCATCAACCAGGAGCACAAAATGTATGTTGTGCAGCTAATAGGATGTGTTCAAGACATTGAAATACTTCCTATTATATTACTCAATAAAAACACTTATCCAGCCCACAGCAACATTTAGATTCTTCTCCAAAAATCATTTTAAATTCTTGGGAACGTTAAAATGCCTTGCTCCGGCCCCTAACAGAAACTCAAGTCCCCCTCTAAATAAGACATTCTATTAATGGATGACTCGTTATGCCAAAGTCTGGATCTAACATACAGACAAGTCAAAAATAAAATTTCATTGTTGCCAGGGCAATAAAAATTAGTAGTCATGGTCACTACAGTCCCTATTAATATACAGTACCCATATTAAATTCTGCCTTACATTCCTAGTTTCTTTTGCACAATTTTCTCCCTCTGGTCTATTTTTTTTAAAACGTGCTGGATTAATTGACGAAGCAAACTCATTTTTTTCCCCATTAAAATAGCAGACAAAAATGCAAGAGTAAATTTCTGTCACTCATTTTGCTGTCCAGGTACGTTCTTTGCAGAAAACCCGACTCTGGTAGCCTGTTTTCCAATCACCAAATTTTATTCAAAGAAAGCAGTTTTTGTGCTAATGTGCAGTTTTGAGCTAAGCACTCTATGTATGAAATCTAAAGAACAATGACATTGCCATTAGCAACTCCATTTGGAAATATTACCACACACAGAGAGAACTGGGTTAAACTCAGAATTCTACAAAACTCAGGTTTTTGGTGTTTGTTTTTTTTAAAAAAGAGGAAAAACAGAATGCTGTATATAGGGTGTGAGGCTTAAGTGTGGTCTACTAAAGATTCAACACCACTGTTCAAAAGATTGGATCAATTAATTGCACCCCACTGCAGAGGATTGTTGCAAACTATACTAGGAGTAATGAGCAAGTGGTCCTTGCACGGGTGAAAATAAACACTTTTTTCCTCTAGTTCAATTAAAAAAAAGCAGTTGTGTAAGCAGGAAAATGCAAAAATGATCTTTTTTTCATATAGTTGGAATGTTTTATTCCTTATCTGCGTGTCAATAAGAACTGGAGTAGTTTAGGTAATTAAGACAGATGCAAGGTGTGCGCAAAATAGACAATGGTGCAACCACACCTAAAAAAAAATAAGCTAACGGACTGATAATACCACATCCTGGGACACCTATCCTGCATGAGACATACCAAATCAAGCTAGCTAAGTTGTGAAAGATCACACAGCTGATGTGTGACAAGGTAACTGGAGACAAATTGAACGGCTGCAGGACTTGGGTATGGCTAGTCTAGAGAAAAGGAGGACTATGGGTGACCTGATAACAGTGTTCCAATATTTGAGGGGTTGCCACAAATAATAATAATAATAATAATAATAATAATAATAATAATAAGAAGAAGAAGAAGAAGAAGAAGAAGAAGAAGAAGAGGAGGAGGAGGAAGAGGAGGAGGAGGAGGAAGAAGAAGAAGTTGGAAGGGACCTTGGAGGTCATCTAGTCCAACCCCCTGCTCAGGCAGGAAACCCTATACCATTTCAGGCAAATGGCTGTCCAGTCTCTTCTTAAAAACTTCCAGTGTTGGAGATTTCACAGCTTCCGGAGGCAGGTTGTTCCACTGGTTAATTGTTCTAACTGTCAGGAAATTCCTCCTTAGTTCCAGGTTGCTTCTTGTCCTGCCTTCGGGTGCTTTGGAGAATAGGGGGGGGGGTTTCCACTTATTCTCCAAAGCACCTGAAGGCAGGACAAGAAACAACAGATGGGAAATTAATCAAGCAGAGAAGCAACCCGGAATTAAGGAGAAATTTCCTGAGAGTGAGGACAACTAACCAGTGGAACAGCTTGCCACCAGAAGTTGTGGGTGCTCCATCACTGGAGGATTTTAATAAAAGACTGGATAGCCGTTTATCTGAAATGGTATGGGGTCTCCTGCTTGAGCAGGGGGTTGGACTAGAAGACCTCCAAGGTCCCTTCAGCGCCATCCTATTCTGAAATTCAGACGCATTTGCCACCAATTGTGAACACCACCCAGAAATTCATTTAAAAGGTGCCAGGTTGGGGACAACCCCAGTTCCCCATGCCCAGCATTCCTTATTTTCCTTATCAGGCCCTTTGCACATGACCAGAAGCAGCCATGCGGTCAGAGAGAGGAAGGCCCAGGGCCCCCTGAAAAACAGAGAATTTAGGGCAGCCACCCCCAAAATCAATCCGGAACCCAAGGAAAAACACTCTGTATCCTTAGAGCCTCCATCTCTTGACTGCTTAAATCAGGGGGTCGTCAAACTTGGCCCTTTGATGACTCGTGGACTTCAACTCCCAGAATTCCTCAGCCAGCCACGCTGGCTGTGGAATTCTGGGAGTTGAAGTCCACAAGCCTTAAAGCGACCAAGTTTGAAAACCCCCTCCCCCTGGCTTAAATGGAGGACTCAAGGGGGGGAGCAGTTCAGAGGCGCTGGACTACAACTCCCAGACTCTCCAGACAGCGCAGGCGGTTAGACGCTGGCCAGAGGGATTGTGGGAGTTGTAGTCCCAGGAGCATAGAGGCCTCCGGCTAGAGGAGGCCGTGGCCCTCGCCCGGAAGTCCTCTTTCCCCCCCCCGCCGCAGACCGTCCTCTCCGCCGACCCCGTTAGGCGGAGGCTCCTACCCCCGCGCGCCTGTCCCCGGACGCGGCTGACGAAGACGAGGAGCGCCGCCAGCAGCAGCGCCGCCACCACGTAAAGCACCGGGTCCATGTTCGTCACGTGACCGCCGTAGCCCCGCCTCTTCCGTCGGCCCTCTCGGGGAACCGAGCAATCCGGAGCGAAGGTAGGAAAGCGCAGGGGCGGGGATCGGAGGCGATAGCCACGCCCACTCTTTGCCTCTTTGGCCGGCTAGGGCGGAAACGATGATTGGGCGGCGGGGAGGGGGGGTTAGGTTCGCTCTCCCGCGGCGTCGCCTAGCAACCGCCGAGCGTTGACGTCGGGCTTTCCCCTCGCCGCTTTAGAGCTGTCCGACGAGGTGCCTGATTGGAAAAATAGGTTGCCTTTATTTGGGCTTTGGAAATAAACCAGCCGATTAATGAGGAGGTTCGCAGATATAGACTGGGCTATCCAAGTATTTTCTTAACGGACGTTTAGGGCAGGGGGTCTCCAAACGTGGCCCTTTTATGACTTGTGGACTTCAACTCCCAGAATTCTGGGAGTTGAAGTCCACAAGTTATAAAAGGGCCGTGTTTGAAGACCCCTGTGACAGGCACAGAAAAGAGGTGTCTAAGCTTCTGCCTGAGTGCAGGTGCCATGCACTTTTGACAGTGGTAAGGCTGTCTCTGCAATAGGAATTCCCCCACGCCACATAACGCAACTTTTTTTTGTGTGTGGGCACATTTCCAATATATGCACGGCTTTCCTGTAAAAAATCCTGGAGAGCACTTGAGCAACGTGCGCCCACTTTTGCACAAAGCCAACCCAAAAGTTACTAAAAAAATATTCCTATTAAGAAAAAAAAAGCTAATTGCAGTAGAGATCTGATGTCGAGGATGGTGTTTTTCAAACTTGGCTGAAATTTAAGGTGTGTGGACCAACAATCAGAAATGCCCGGCCAACATGCTGACTTCAACCAATCATTATATACCTACTTGCCTCCCTCCCTCTCTCCTTTCCCCTTCCCTTCTTTTACTTATCCATCTATCTGTCTTTCAGTCTATCTATCACCTATATAGCCATTTATGTCCCTTCCCCTATTTATCCATGCATCACCATGTATCCATTTCCTTCTTTCCTTCACCTTCCTCTTTCTACTTATCCATCCATCCATCCACCATATACCTCCCCTCTCTTCCCTTTTATCCATCCATCATCATATATCCCTTCTCTTCCTCTTCTCTTCTTCCTCCCTCTCTCCCTTTCCTTCCTTCCTTCCCTCCTTCTATCCTCTCCCTTTCTCTCTCCTCCCTCCCTCCCTCTCTTCTCTTCCTTCTTTCCCTGTCCCTCCCTCCATCTCTTCCATTTCACCTTTCTTCTTGTGACATTCTTCCCTTCTCTTCCTGCCAAATGCCACCGGCCGAACAGCCACTAGTCCTTCCACTTACCATGGCATGGAGAGGCGGCTAGTTTTGCAAAATGTAGCCTTGGTGAGGTGCAAACATCCGCTCTTGACTTTGTGCAGATGACAAGTTAACAACTGAAAGTGAACCAGATGTGAGACCCAGCTATTTTACTTCTGGCCCAGTATGGGAAGATATTCTTGTATTGTTAGGTATATAGCCTAACAATCCTCAAGCTAGGCTTAAGTTTTATTTTGCGGTGCCCTCAGCAAAATTTTCTCTTTCCACCAGATGGTGGTGACCAGCTATGATGATCAACTATAAAAGGAACATGAGGATTTTTCCACTCTGTTTAAGCCAGCATCTGGCTGGGGAATTCTGGGAGTTAAAGTCTACGCATCTTATAGCTGCTGAAGTTTGAGAAACACAGTATTAAAGTTCTTTCCCAGGCTAAGACTAACTGGAGATGAAACTGCATTTCTGGATTTCAATCTATTTATTCTGCTTTAGCAATAATGCCAGATGGGGTTACCATGTTTCCTGATTGATGGATTCCTGTTGTTGTTGTTTTTTAATCCCAAAGACCCATGGGGGTCCAATCGGTTGGGTGACTAAGGGCTTTTATCCACTTGCAGAGAGAGCCAACCTGGAATTAAGGAGAAACTTCCTAACAGTGAGGACAATTAACCAGTGGAACTGCTTGCCACCAGAAGTTGTAGGTGCTTCATCACTGGAGGCTTTTAAGAAAAGAATGGACAGCCGCTTATCTGAAATGATATAGGGTCTCCTGCTTGAGCAGGGGGCTGGACTAGAAGACCTCCAAGGTCCCTTCCAACTCTATTCGGATTCTGGGTGTTAATTTTGTTTCAGCAACATGCTAGAAGCTTGAAGATCTCCCTGGTCTCTGAAAAGGCACCGTCTAACCTTGCGTTACAACTCAGGACCACAATTGGAGGTCAGCGCCTTCCCCTCCCCTCAGAGAATGAAATATTTGGGGGAATATTAAAAGAGGCAGGCTAGAATATTTCCCCTGAAAGAGAAATGGAGAAAAAAATCTTAGGGAGAAACAGCGTACAGGTAGTCTTCAATTTAACAACCATTCATTTAATGACCAAGGTTACAACAGCAGTGAAAAAATGAACTTATGCCCATTTCTCACACTTAGGATCCTTGCAGCATCCCTGTGGCCACGTGATCAAAATTCAGGCATTTGGCAGCTGACTTGTACTTATGACAGTTGCACTGTCCCGGGGGGGAGGGGGGAATCACATGATCCCCTTTTGCAACCTTCTGAGAAGCAAAGTCAAGCCAGATCCACTTAAAAACAACTCCGGGACTAACTTAACAACTGTAGGGATTCGCGGAACCAACGTGGCAAGAGAAATCCGTAAAACGTGGCAAAGCCCGTGACTTAACCGATGTCTCGCTTAACGGTAGCCACAAACCTTGGGCTCACTCGTGGCCGTAAGCCAAGGACCCGCCTGCAATGAGATGTTTCAAAGCTCGGCTGGAAGTGTCAGGAGAACCATTAGCAAATCTGCTGAGAGATAGATTGTTTAAACAGGCTCTCACACACGGAAACGCACGCATGCAGGCCCAGCCACGCATGGACACGTATTGATTCTGCCTTCAGCTCTGGGCTGCGCTCAAATAAAGGAAAAGAAACACGTTTTGTTTGCCGATGGTAATTAGCCTTTCTTGAGAATATATGACTAGCTGACAGTTATTCTTTTCTCCGAAAGTGATGATGTTACAATAGAGCAACTGATGAGGGGACGCTGAGGTTTTTGCGCCATTGGGAGTGCGCAGGAAGAAGGACGGCAAATGTTAATTGCAGATAAGGTTGGGTAGATCCTCGCCTGTTCGTTTGCTCTCTTGTCCCCCAAGTTCGTTATCGAAAGACAGCTGGACTTCGCTTTTTTTTCCCCCTTGAAGACTTTTTGCTTCTCATCCGAGAAGCTTCTTCAGCTCTGGCCAAAGGGTGGAGGACGGAAGGATTTATCTCCCTTGCAGTTACCTGGGCGTCAGCGCTCTTGCTGATCCCACGAAGTACCAGTAACCCTTTGTAATAAACCTTAGTGAGACCACACGCCTGGAACACAGCATCCAGTTTTGGACACCACATTATAAAAAAGACCTCAGGGTCTTGCCGAAGAAGAAGGCTAGAACAACGGCTGATGACCTTCTTTTACCGGTCTACTATAGAGAGCGTCCTCTCGTACGGTATTGTGGTTTGGTATGCTGGCTTGACAGCCGCGGATAGGAAGATATTACAGAGGGTGGTGAGCACAGCACAAGACATCGTGGGCTGTCCCCTGACACCCCTGGATGACCTTGCCAGGACCCGCTGCCTTGGAAGAGTGAGGAAAATCCTCAGGGACAACTCACACCCTGGTCGGTACCTCTTTACTCTCCTACCATCGGGTAGGAGATACAGGAGTATAGCCAGCCGTACCAACAGGCTTAAAAACAGCTTTTATCCATGGGCTGTCAGGCTTTTGAACGGGAAATAACTTTATGCACGATAGACATGCGAGGCCGGCGCTTTCTGCCATTAGCTCCCATGGTGTAACAAGACGGTGGGTTTGTTGTCACTGTGAGTTCTGGTGGTGGGGTCAGGAAGGGAGGCTCAGCCAATCTCACTGTACACATGTGGTACTTTGACAAAAAAGGTTCATTCGTTCATTCGTGAGACTTTGGGAAAAGTGCAGAGAAGAACAACTGGGAGGGTCAAAGGCCTGGAGGCTAAAAGACACGAAGAACGGTTGCAGGAACTGGGTATGGCTAGTCTAGAGCAGGGGGTCTCCAACCTTTTTGGATTGGCAGCCCTCCCTCTCCCTCCCTCTTACTTACTTTCCTCTTCCTCTTCTCTGGATCAAAATAGCCATGGAGCCGGTCCGTGTGAGAAGCCTCCGTATGGGCCTTTTAACGCCCCTGCCTCCCTTTTCATGGCCTCCGTTTCTCCCTCTATATAAAATCCGTCGTCGTATTAACGTCCTGTTTGGAAACCTGTCCTTTTCAAGCTGAGAGGATTCTTCCCATGGAAGTTGAGGTGCCATAATTTTCGAGAGCTGAACGCAGACCCCAAAGTTGCAGTTCCTCCTTTCCCAACCGTGTCTGTCTGGCTCCCATTCTCCTTCCTGAAATTTGTTGTCCATGTAGACACCAGATGCAACCACCAGGAACATAGTTCCAGAAGTTGAAGGGTTGAGGTTTAGAGGTCACGCCAGCTCCAGAACTGGTCCTCTTCCTTTTAAGTTGTAGCTTACTCCATCTAGGACCAACTTTATAAACAACGGGGTTGAGCCGTCCACTTTGATGGACAGAGTTTCTCTGTCATCTGGGCAACGCACCCTCCAAGGAGACAGCTCGAATCGTTCTGGTCCTCCTACATCTCAAGAACAAGCAGGTTTCGGCGAGATATTCATGCACCTTTTTGTTCCCAAACACCACCAAATACGAGCTGGCTGAGTAATATATGGAGGAGATCATGCTGTACAAGGCAATCAAAAAGCTGTTCTCCGGGTTGTTCCTTTGGTACCCCAAGACGATCGTGAGCCAGACCACGTCGTTCGAGATCCAGCAAACCACGTAAATGGAGAGCAAGGAGAGCAGGATTTTGGTGGCCTGGGCCGTATGTTTATTCCACCCACTTCCTGCGATGGAGGACGAAGCTTTGATCCTCCTGTGATGCTTCCAGAGAAGATCTATGATGAAACCGTTGAGGGTGACCACCAGCAGGATGAGGACCATATCCAGGCTGATGGAGGCGTACGTGCTGAATTTCATGGCGAAACTCTCTGTGGAACTCAAGCAAGTAGAAATAGCCAAGAAGGCAATCGTCTTATTTCTTTGACCTCCGATCTTCTCGTACAGCAAATAAGGGATATGCATGAGTACACTGGCCACCCAACACCCGACGAGGGTGCCGTTGACATAGCGCGCCTGATGCCTGTGGATGAACGTCGTCCATCGGCAGTCAGGCCTTCGGATCTTGATGAGGTGGAGGAAGCTCAGGTTCTCCACCGACCAGATGCTGAGCAGCCTGAGGGTGTGGTAGCTGTAGAGCAGGACCCTGCAGCCTTCCTCACCAAAGACCCTCGTTGTGCTGAAGACCAGCATCCCGGGAATGGTTTTGCAGCAGCAGAGGAGGAAGTTCACCAGGCCCATGTTGACCATGATGCGGTCCAGAGGTTGGAGGGCTCTGTGGCGGATGGCGTGGGTCAGGAAGGCGAAGAGGACGATGAGGTTGCCGATCATGCCAATGAAGGAAGAGAGGTAGACCAGGATGGACATGATGAAGATGAAGTTGGAGTCCATGACGGTCCATCTGCACTTGCCTTCGCAGCCTCCCTATCCAGATGTTCTCCTTTGGCGAGAGCTTAGGCACATCTGCTTTTCTTCTCACTTCACCTGCCCAGGAGGGATTTCTCCGCTCGGCTCCAGAGATCAATTTTTTATAGGCTCTGCCTGTCTATCCACCCCACCTTTGCCAAGTTCCTGGCAGCCACAATTACTCTGCTGTTTGTCTAAGCGGCTGTTATCTCGGTTTGTTGAAAAGCCTGAGGAACACAACTGATTGGCCGGAGACAGATTGGAAGTGTGCAAAGGGACAGTGGGGAAGGGGAGGGAGAGGACCAAGGGGAGCAGAAGGGTCTCTCGCACCCATCACCCATCAATCTTCTCCATCCTGAGGTTTTTCCAGAAACGTATGATCCTACAGGGGGCTGGGCTAGAAGACCTCCAGGGTCCCTTCCAGCTCTGATCTATTCTGTTCTGTTCTGTTATATTACTATTCTATTCTATTCTATTCTATTCTATTCTATTCTATTCTATTCTATTCTATTCTATTCTATTCCAATTCTATTCTATTCCATTCCATTCCATTCCAGTATCCATTTTATCTATTCTACCCTACCCTACTCCATTCCACTCCACTCCGTTCTGTTCCATTCCATTCCATTCCATTATTTCTATTCTACAGGTCTGACTTCCATACAGGTAATCCTCAACGTACGACCACAATTTGAGCCCAAGCAGCCATACAGAACGAGACAAGTATTTAATTAAAACAATGGGGAGAAAAAAAACCATTCGGTGAGCGGTGTTCGGTTTTATAACCCGCTTCTGAAAAATAATGGCAAAGAACGAGGGTGAAGACGCTCTGCCTGTTGGATGGCAGCCTTCCTGCACCCTCACCTCCTCCACGCCCTTCCCAGCTTTCCAAGGTTTGTGGGTGCCCTGAAAAGTTAGTTACAGGTAGTCCTCAAATTACGGCCACAACGGAGCTCCAAACATTTGTTAAGCGAATTTTGCTCCATTTGGTGACCTTTCTTGCCACAGTTGTTAAGTGGATCACTGAAGTTGCTAAGTGAGTAACACGGTCGGTAAGTGAATCTGGCTTCCCCCTATTGACTTTGCTTGTCAGTAGGTCCCAAAAGGGGATCACGTGACACCCCCCCGGGGACGCCGCGACCGTCGTAAATACGAGTCAGTGGCCGAGCGTCTGACTTTCGATCCCGTGACCGTGGGGCGGCTGCGACGGTCATAAGTGGGGGAAACGGTCCTAAGTCACATTTTCAGTGCTGTTGCAACTTTGAAGGCTCAGGGAAAACACGGTTTTTGATTAATCGAGCACGGATCGTTACATGTCTGGCTCCCGTTCTCCTTCCTGAAATTTGTCATCCAGGTAGACAAACCAGATGCAACCACCAGGAAGACGGTTTCAGAAGTTGAAATGTTGAGGCTTAGAGGTCACGCCAGCTCCAGCACTGGTCCAGTTTCTTCTAAGTTGTAGCTTTCTCCACCCAGGACCAAAATTAGGATCGATAGTATTGAGTGGAGCACTTTGAGGAGAGTTTCTCTGTCATCTGGGCAACGCACCCTCCAAGGAGACAGCTCGAACCCTTGTGGTCCTCCTACATCTCAAGGACAAGCAGGTTTCGGCGAGATATTCACGCACCTTTTTGTACCCAAACACCACCACGTACGAGCTGGCTGAGTAATATATGGAGGAGATCATGCCGTACAAGGCACTCAAAAAGCTGTTCTCCAGGTTGTTCCTGTGGTACCCCAAGACGATCGTGAGCCAGACCATGTCGTTCGAGATCCAGCAAACCACGTAAATGGAGAGCAAGGAGAGCAGGATTTTGGTGGCCTGGGTCGTGTGTTTATTCCACCCACTTCCTGCGATGGAGGACGAAGCTTTGATCCTCCTGTGATGCTTCCAGAGAAGATCCATGATGAAACCGTTGAGGGTGACCACCAGCAGGATGAGGACCATATCCAGGCTGATGGAGGCGTACGTGCTGAATTTCATGGCGAAGCTCTCTGTGGATCTCAAGCAAGTAGAAGTAGCCAAGAAGGCAATTGTCTTATTTCTTTGACCTCCGCTCTTCTTGTACTGCAAATAAGGGATATGCAGGAGGACACTGGCCACCCAACACCCGACAAGGGTGCCGTTGACGTAGCGCTCCTGATGCCTGTGGATGAACGTCGTCCATCGGCAGTTGGGCCTTCGGATCTTGATGAGGTGGAGGAAGCTCAGGTTCTCCACCGACCAGATGCTGAGCAGCCTGAGGGTGTGGTAGCTGTAGAGCAGGACCCTGCAGCCTTCCTCGCCAAAGACCCTCGTTGTGCTGAAGACCAGCATCCCGGGAATGGTTTTGTAGCAGCAGAGGAGAAAGTTCACCAGGCCCATGTTGACCATGATGCGGTCCAGAGGTTGGAGGGCTCTGTGGCGGATGGCGCGGGTCAGGAAGGCGAAGAGGACGATGAGGTTGCCGATCATGCCAACGAAGGAAGAGAGGTAGACCAGGATGGACATGATGAAGATGAAGTTGGAGTCCATGACGGTCCATCTGCACTTGCCTTCGCAGCCTCCCTATCCAGATGTTCTCCTGCTTTGGCTGCAGAGATGGTGAGAGCTTAGGCACATCTGCTTTTCTTCTCACTTCACCTGCCCAGGAGGGATTTCTCCGCTCGGCTCCAGAGATCAATTTTTTATAGGCTCTGCCTGTCTATCCACCCCACCTTTGCCGGGTTCCTCACAGCCACAATTACTCTGCTGTTTGTCTAAGCGGCTGTTATCTCGGTTTGTTGAAAAGCCCAAGGAACGCAACTGATTGGCCAGAGACAGATTGGAAGTGTGCAAAGGGACAGTGGGGAAGGGGAGGGAGAGGACCAAGGGGAGCAGAAGGGCCTCTCGCACCCATCACCCATCAATCTTCTCCATCCTGAGGTTTTTCCAGAAACGTATGATCCTACAGGGGGCTGGGCTAGAAGACCCTCAGGGTCCCTTCCAACTCTGTTCTATTCTGTTCTGTTCTGTTCTATTCTATTCTATTCTATTCTATTCTATTCTATTCTATTCTATTCTATTCTATTCTATTCTATTCTATTCTTCATTTCATTCTCTATTCTATTCCATTCTATATTCCAATATCTATTCTATTCTATTCTATTCTATTCTATTCTATTCTATTCTATTCTATTCTATTCTATTCTATTCTATTCTATTCTATTCTATTCTATTCTATTCTATTCTATTCTATTCTATTCCATTCCATTCCAGTATCCATTTTATCTATTCTACCCTACTCCACTCCACTCCGTTCCATTCCTTTCCATTCCATTATTTCTATCCTACAGGTGTGACTTCCATACAGGTAATCCTCAACTTACGACCACAATTTGAGCCCAAGCAGCCATACAGAATGAGACAAGTGTACTCCACTCCACTCCGCTCCACTCCATTCCATTATCATTATTTTATCTATTCTACTCTACTCTACTCTACCCTACTCTGCTCTGCTCTGCTCTACCCTTTTCTACTCTACTCCACTCCACTCCACTCCACTCCACTCCATTCCATTCTATTATTTCTATTCTACAGATCTGATTTCCATACAGATAATCTTCAACGTACGACCACAATTTGAGCCCAAGCAGCCATACAGAATGAGACAAGTATTTAATTAAAACAATGGGGAGAAAAAAAAACATTCGTTGAGTGGTGTTCGGTTTTATAACCCGCTTCTCAAAAATAATGGCAAAGAACGAGGGTGAAGACGCTCTGCCTGTTGGATGGCAGCCTTCCTGCACCCTCGCCTCCTCCACGCCCTTCCCAGCTTTCCAAGCTTTGTGGGTGCCCTGAAAAGTTAGTTACAGGTAGTCCTCAAATTACAGCCACAACGGAGCTCCAAACATTTGTTAAGCGAATTTTGCCCCATTTGACCTTTCTTGCCACAGTTGTTAAGTGGATCAATGAAGTTGCTAAGTGAGTAACACGGTCGGTAAGTGAATCTGGCTTCCCCCTATTGACTTTGCTTGTCAGAAGGTCGCAAAAGGGGATCACGTGACATCCACCCCGGGGACGCCGCGACCGTCGTAAATACGAGTCAGTGGCCGAGCGTCTGACTTTCGATCCCGTGACCGTGGGGCGGCTGCGACGGTCATAAGTGGGGGAAACGGTCCTAAGTCACATTTTCAGTGCTGTTGCAACTTTGAAGGGTCAGGGAAAACACGTTTTTTGATTAATCGAGCACGGATCGTTACATGGGAGGACAGGGGATAACATTAAAGCTTTGCAAAAATAAAATCAAAAGAAATCTAGTGTAAAAGAAAGAGGGGATTACAGTTAGTCCTTGGCTTGCAACATTTAGCCACGACCGTTTTTCACACTTATGACCATTGCAGCGTTCCCTCCCTCCCTCCGTCCCTCCCTCCCCTCCCAGTTTCTCAGCGTCTCCACTGGTTCTTACTTTCCTCTTCCTCTTCTCTGGATCAAAATAGCCATGGAGCCGGTCCGTGTGAGAAGCCTCCGTATGGGCCTTTTAACGGCCCTGCCTCCCTTTTCATGGCCTCCGTTTCTCCCTCTATATAAAATCTGTCGTCGTATTAACGTCCTGTTTGGAAACCTGTCCTTTTCAAGCTGAGAGGATTCTTCCCATGGAAGTTGAGGTGCCATAATTTTCGAGAGCTGAACGCAGACCCCAAAGTTGCAGTTCCTCCTTTCCCAACCGTGTCTGTCTGGCTCCCGATCTCCTTCCTGAAATTTGTCATCCAGTTAGACACCAGATGCAACCACCAGGAATACGGTTTCAGAAGTTGAAATGTTGAGGCTTAGAGGTCACGCCAGCTCCAGAACTGGTCCAGTTTCTTCTAAGTTGTAGCTTTCTCCACCCAGGACCAAAATTAGGATCGATAGTATTGAGTGGACCACTTTGAGGAGAGCTTCTCCCTCATCTGGGCAACGCACCCTCCAGGGAGACAGCTCGAACCCTTGTTGTCCTCCTACATCTCAAGGACAAGCAGGTTTCGGCGAGATATTCACGTACCTTTTTGTACCCAAACACCACCACGTACGAGCTGGCTGAGTAATATATGGAGGAGATCATGCCGTACAAGGCACTCAAAAAGCTGTTCTCCAGGTTGTTCCTTTGGTACCCCAAGACGATCATGAGCCAGACCACGTCGTTCGAGATCCAGCAAACCACGTAAATGGAGAGCAAGGAGAGCAGGATTTTGGTGGCCTGGGCCGTATGTTTATTCCACCCACTTCCTGCGAGGGAGGACGAAGCTTTGATCCTCCTGTGATGCTTCCAGAGAAGATCCATGATGAAACCGTTGAGGGTGACCACCAGCAGGATGAGGACCGTGTCCAAGCTGATGGAGCCGTACGTGCTGAATTTAATGTAGAAGCTGTCTGTGGATCTCAAGCAAGTAGAACTGGCCAAGAAGGCAATCGTCTTATTTCTTTGAAGTCTGGTCTTATCGTACTGCAAATAAGGGATATGCATGAGGACACTGGCCACCCAACACCCGATGAGGGTGCTGTTGACGTAGCGCTCCTGATGCCTGTGGATGAACGTCGTCCATCGGCAGTTGGGCCTTCGGATCTTGATGAGGTGGAGGAAGCTCAGGTTCTCCACCGACCAGATGCTGAGCAGCCTGAGGGTGTGGTAGCTGTAGAGCAGGACCCTGCAGCCTTCCTCGCCAAAGACCCTCGTTGTGCTGAAGACCAGCATCCCGGGAATGGTTTTGTAGCAGCAGAGGAGAAAGTTCACCAGGCCCATGTTGACCATGATGCGGTCCAGAGGTTGGAGGGCTCTGTGGCGGATGGCGCGGGTCAGGAAGGCGAAGAGGACGATGAGGTTGCCGATCATGCCAACGAAGGAAGAGAGGTAGACCAGGATGGACATGATGAAGATGAAGTTGGAGTCCATGACGGTCCATCTGCACTTGCCTTCGCAGCCTCCCTATCCAGATGTTCTCCTGCTTTGGCTGCAGAGATGGTGAGAGCTTAGGCACATCTGCTTTTCTTCTCACTTCACCTGCCCAGGAGGGATTTCTCCGCTCGGCTCCAGAGATCAATTTTTTATAGGCTCTGCCTGTCTATCCACCCCACCTTTGCCGGGTTCCTCACAGCCACAATTACTCTGCTGTTTGTCTAAGCGGCTGTTATCTCGGTTTGTTGAAAAGCCCAAGGAACGCAACTGATTGGCCAGAGACAGATTGGAAGTGTGCAAAGGGACAGTGGGGAAGGGGAGGGAGAGGACCAAGGGGAGCAGAAGGGCCTCTCGCACCCATCACCCATCAATCTTCTCCATCCTGAGGTTTTTCCAGAAACGTATGATCCTACAGGGGGCTGGGCTAGAAGACCCTCAGGGTCCCTTCCAACTCTGTTCTATTCTGTTCTGTTCTGTTCTATTCTATTCTATTCTATTCTATTCTATTCTATTCTATTCTATTCTATTCTATTCTATTCTATTCTATTCTTCATTTCATTCTCTATTCTATTCCATTCTATATTCCAATATCTATTCTATTCTATTCTATTCTATTCTATTCTATTCTATTCTATTCTATTCTATTCTATTCTATTCTATTCTATTCTATTCTATTCTATTCTATTCTATTCTATTCTATTCCATTCCATTCCAGTATCCATTTTATCTATTCTACCCTACTCCACTCCACTCCGTTCCATTCCTTTCCATTCCATTATTTCTATCCTACAGGTGTGACTTCCATACAGGTAATCCTCAACTTACGACCACAATTTGAGCCCAAGCAGCCATACAGAATGAGACAAGTGTACTCCACTCCACTCCGCTCCACTCCATTCCATTATCATTATTTTATCTATTCTACTCTACTCTACTCTACCCTACTCTGCTCTGCTCTGCTCTACCCTTTTCTACTCTACTCCACTCCACTCCACTCCACTCCACTCCATTCCATTCTATTATTTCTATTCTACAGATCTGATTTCCATACAGATAATCTTCAACGTACGACCACAATTTGAGCCCAAGCAGCCATACAGAATGAGACAAGTATTTAATTAAAACAATGGGGAGAAAAAAAAACATTCGTTGAGTGGTGTTCGGTTTTATAACCCGCTTCTCAAAAATAATGGCAAAGAACGAGGGTGAAGACGCTCTGCCTGTTGGATGGCAGCCTTCCTGCACCCTCGCCTCCTCCACGCCCTTCCCAGCTTTCCAAGCTTTGTGGGTGCCCTGAAAAGTTAGTTACAGGTAGTCCTCAAATTACAGCCACAACGGAGCTCCAAACATTTGTTAAGCGAATTTTGCCCCATTTGACCTTTCTTGCCACAGTTGTTAAGTGGATCAATGAAGTTGCTAAGTGAGTAACACGGTCGGTAAGTGAATCTGGCTTCCCCCTATTGACTTTGCTTGTCAGAAGGTCGCAAAAGGGGATCACGTGACATCCACCCCGGGGACGCCGCGACCGTCGTAAATACGAGTCAGTGGCCGAGCGTCTGACTTTCGATCCCGTGACCGTGGGGCGGCTGCGACGGTCATAAGTGGGGGAAACGGTCCTAAGTCACATTTTCAGTGCTGTTGCAACTTTGAAGGGTCAGGGAAAACACGTTTTTTGATTAATCGAGCACGGATCGTTACATGGGAGGACAGGGGATAACATTAAAGCTTTGCAAAAATAAAATCAAAAGAAATCTAGTGTAAAAGAAAGAGGGGATTACAGTTAGTCCTTGGCTTGCAACATTTAGCCACGACCGTTTTTCACACTTATGACCATTGCAGCGTTCCCTCCCTCCCTCCGTCCCTCCCTCCCCTCCCAGTTTCTCAGCGTCTCCACTGGTTCTTACTTTCCTCTTCCTCTTCTCTGGATCAAAATAGCCATGGAGCCGGTCCGTGTGAGAAGCCTCCGTATGGGCCTTTTAACGGCCCTGCCTCCCTTTTCATGGCCTCCGTTTCTCCCTCTATATAAAATCTGTCGTCGTATTAACGTCCTGTTTGGAAACCTGTCCTTTTCAAGCTGAGAGGATTCTTCCCATGGAAGTTGAGGTGCCATAATTTTCGAGAGCTGAACGCAGACCCCAAAGTTGCAGTTCCTCCTTTCCCAACCGTGTCTGTCTGGCTCCCGATCTCCTTCCTGAAATTTGTCATCCAGTTAGACACCAGATGCAACCACCAGGAATACGGTTTCAGAAGTTGAAATGTTGAGGCTTAGAGGTCACGCCAGCTCCAGAACTGGTCCAGTTTCTTCTAAGTTGTAGCTTTCTCCACCCAGGACCAAAATTAGGATCGATAGTATTGAGTGGACCACTTTGAGGAGAGCTTCTCCCTCATCTGGGCAACGCACCCTCCAGGGAGACAGCTCGAACCCTTGTTGTCCTCCTACATCTCAAGGACAAGCAGGTTTCGGCGAGATATTCACGTACCTTTTTGTACCCAAACACCACCACGTACGAGCTGGCTGAGTAATATATGGAGGAGATCATGCCGTACAAGGCACTCAAAAAGCTGTTCTCCAGGTTGTTCCTTTGGTACCCCAAGACGATCATGAGCCAGACCACGTCGTTCGAGATCCAGCAAACCACGTAAATGGAGAGCAAGGAGAGCAGGATTTTGGTGGCCTGGGCCGTATGTTTATTCCACCCACTTCCTGCGAGGGAGGACGAAGCTTTGATCCTCCTGTGATGCTTCCAGAGAAGATCCATGATGAAACCGTTGAGGGTGACCACCAGCAGGATGAGGACCGTGTCCAAGCTGATGGAGCCGTACGTGCTGAATTTAATGTAGAAGCTGTCTGTGGATCTCAAGCAAGTAGAACTGGCCAAGAAGGCAATCGTCTTATTTCTTTGAAGTCTGGTCTTATCGTACTGCAAATAAGGGATATGCATGAGGACACTGGCCACCCAACACCCGATGAGGGTGCTGTTGACGTAGCGCTCCTGATGCCTGTGGATGAACGTCGTCCATCGGCAGTTGGGCCTTCGGATCTTGATGAGGTGGAGGAAGCTCAGGTTCTCCACCGACCAGATGCTGAGCAGCCTGAGGGTGTGGTAGCTGTAGAGCAGGACCCTGCAGCCTTCCTCGCCAAAGACCCTCGTGCTGCTGAAGACCAGCATCCCGGGAATGGCTTTGTAGCAGCAGAGGAGGAAGTTCACCAGGCCCATGTTGACTATGATGCGGTCCAGAGGTTGGAGGGCTCTGTGGCGGATGGCGTGGGTCAGGAAGGCGAAGAGGATGATGAGGTTGCCGATCATGCCAACGAAGGAAGAGAGGTAGATCAGGATGGACGTGATGAAGATGACGTTGGAGGCCATGACGATCCATCTGCACTTGCCTTCGCAGCCTCCCTATCCAGATGTTCTCCTCCTTTGGCTGCAGAGATGGTGAGAGCTTAGGCACATCTGCTTTTCTTCTCACTTCACCTGCCCAGGAGGGATTTCTCCGCTCGGCTCCAGAGATCAATTTTTTATAGGCTCTGCCTGTCTATCCACCCCACCTTTGCCGGGTTCCTCACAGCCACAATTACTTTGCTGTTTGTCTAAGCGGCTGTTATCTCGGTTTGTTGAAAAGCCCAAGGAACACAACTGATTGGCCGGAGACCGATTGGAAGTGTGCAAAGGGACAGTGGGGAAGGGGAGGGAGAGGACCAAAGGGAGCAGAAGGGCGTCTCGCACCCATCACCCATCAATCTTCTCCATTCTGTTTTTTTCTGCCCAGAATCCTACGATCCCACAGACCTGACCTCCGTACAGATAGTCCTCAACGTAGGACCACAATTTGAGCCCCAGCAGCCATACAAAATGAGACTTGTGTTTAATTCAAACAATTTTTTTAAAAAAAAAAAACATTTGGTAAGCGGTGCTCGGTTTTAGAACCTGCTTCTGAAAGAGAACGGAAAAGAACGAAGGCGAAGGAACTCTGCCTGTTGGGTGGCAGCCTGCCCAGGTGCTTCCCTCCTCCACTCCCTGCCCAGCTCTCCAAGGTTTGTGGCTGCCCTGAAAAGTTAGTTCCAGGTAGTCCTCAAGTTACGACCACAGTTGAGCTCCAAAGATCTGTTGCTAAGCAAGACAGTTGTTAGGTGAATTTCGCCCCATCTTAGGGCCTTGCTTGCCACAGTCGTGTTAAGCGAATCACGGCAGTTGTGACCTTAGTCACCCGGTTGTTAAGTGAATCTGGCTTCCCCATTGATTTTACTTGTCAGAAATTTGCAAAAGCTGATCGCCATGACCTCGGGGCACAGCAACGGTCGTAAGTAGGAATCAGTTGCCAAGCACCCTAATTTGGATCATGTGACCAGGGGGAGGGTGCAACGATCACAAGCGTGAAAAATGGTCATAAGTCATTTTTTTCCAGTGCCGTTGTAACTTCAAAGGTTCACTAAACAAAGGTGTGTGTGTGTGTGATGTCTACTTGTACAGAAGCATCCCATAATAGGAGACAAGGGCACCCCTCACTTCACAGACCGATAAGCTCAGCTTAAAGCCAGCCCTAACCGAGGCTCTCTAAATCAGAAGTCCCCAACCTTTTTCAGTTGGTGGACCGGAGGGATAGGGAGAGGGAAGCATTTTACGCACACACGCGTGCCAATAGGGCCCCGAGCACACACACGACACAAGCAGAGCGACGCTAGCACCCGCATGACACTCGCTAGCTCTGCCTAGCATCCCCCGTTTTTGCCGTGCGGTGCTCCGTTTTCACCCCGGCACTAGCGCAAGTGGGGATGACTGCGCGTGCACCCATGCGTGCACTGGCCAGCCTGTCCTGTGGCCCGGTGGCCAGTAGGCCACGGCCCGGTAGTGGGCTGTGGCCCCGTAGGTTGGGGAGCCCTGCTCTAAAATGAAAGATTGCAATGAGACTTGATGTCCTCTACACTCTTTGATTCTGGTGCCATCTAGTGGCAATTGCTAGGTGTTACATACATGGACATATTCGTTTGTGTGTGTATGTGTGTGTGTCAGGTAGGCCTCAGCTGATGATCACAATTGAGCCTGACAATTACGACCTCGTTAAGTTGTGATGCTTGTGAAGCAGGTTGCCAAGTGAAGGACTTCGGTGTTGCAACTTTTTTTGTGGCGCTTGTTGAAAAAAGGCAGCTAGCTGACTGATGAAGCTACCTGGCTGGTATCGCTAGGGTTATAATGACAAATCTGGAGGATGTTGCGTTGGTCGAAACTCCCCCATATGGTCCGGAAGCAGATTGACTTCCAATAAATAAATTTGCTTTTCTTTTTCCCCCCCTCAATAAAGCTTCGGAAGATTTTGGCAGATGGTGGGTGGGTGGGAGAAAGAGGAGAAAGCTTTTTCAAATTGTGCTGCCATCGTGATGGGAGCGTTTCTCCACGGAAAAATTTGCAGGAGGTCCTTTCAAAGACGGGTTGGTTTCAATTGCTTTGTTTTAAGATTAGATTAGATAACCTTGATGGTCATTTCCCCCCACCCCCACCCCCGCGGGCACAATGGCACACGTTAAAAATGAAATTTAGTTGCTTCCTCTCAAAGTGTGCACATACATACCACACATTTAAACGTACTATATACAACGTATGTATAGACCTACACCCTCACATATAAGTAAGATATAAATGTTATTCACTGTCCATCTTGAATATATAACGGAAGGAGGAAGCTTGAGAATTCACAAGGTTATTGCTGTATGGAATGAAACTATGGCTGAATCTGGATGTTCTGCTTCGGGTACCACGAAGCCCCTCCCCTCCTCCCGGAAGGGAACAAGGAAAACAGGTCGTGAAGAGGGTGTGTAGTGTCCCTGACAATCTTGCGGACAATCCTGCTCAAGCGACGCTTCTGTGCCACGTCCTGGATGGAAGGGAGGGAACTGCCGATGATCTTTTCTACTGTCCTCACCACTCTCTGCACCGCCTTCCTGTCCGAAGCAGGGATGCTTCCAAACAAGACCGCGATGCTTTATGACAGGATGCTCTCGATCATCCCTCTGTAGAAAGTGGTCAGGACAGGGGAAAGAAGACGTGCTTTTCTCATGGGCTGCAGAAAATACAGGCACTGCTGTGCCCACTTCACCAGTGTCTCCCTGTTGAGCGACCAAGCCAGCCTACTCCTTAGCTGCACACCCAGGAATTTGATGCTGGTAACCGTCTCCACAGGTGAATCACTGGTGCACAGAGGAGTGTGGCTGTGCCTGCCTTTTCTGAAATCGACAATGATCTCTTTGGGTTTTCCGGTATCGAAAACTAGGCTGTTTTCCTTACACCCGTTCACCAAACCCTCAACCTCCTTGTGGCAAGCACCCTCAATTGTGTCGTCAAGGCCCGCTACTGTTGTATCACCTGCGAACTTCGCCATACGGTTGGTGGCAAACCTAGCACCACAGTCATGGGTCAACAAGGGCGAACAGATAAAAATGTTTGCTCTCTCCGTTTTCTATTGTTTTTTTTCCTTACTGGCCATTTGGCCTCCCTTTTGCGTCCCTCTTGTCTTCTCCAAAGGAAAGCAAAATCCGAGCAGGGAGGGACAGAGAAGAAACAAATCCATTTTAATTTTGCTCCGGAAGATCCAGGAACAGGATATATAGTTCCTTTAGTGACTGTTTTTCCCACCGTGGCAGCATCCCCCGTGGTCCCATGATCAAAATTCAGACACCCAGCAACTGACTCATATTTACGATGGTCGCAGTGCCTCGGAGTCAAGCGATCCCCGTTTGTGACCTTCGGACGTGCAAAGTCAACGAGGGAAGCCGGGCTCGCTTAGCAACCGTGTTAGTAACTTAACAACTGCAGCGATGGGTTTAACAACGGGGGCAGGAAAAGTGGTGAAATGAGGCAGGTTTGTTTTTTTTTTTAAAAAAATGTCTCGCTTAGCGACGGAAACATTGGGGCTCCGAGCGGTGGTTGTAAGTCGAGGACTACCTGTACTACAAATTTTTTTTTTGAGCTAGATATTCCAGAAAAATAAAACAAAACGCAAAACACAAAACCTCTGTTGAAGGTTTAAATTGAAAGGTTTTCTCTAGCATGACTCCTTTCTGTGAATCAGTTTAATTTCTCCGGAACAAAATATTTTCTCATTTTCTTCCTTGTATTTCTGGGCAGAAAGTCCTCTTTCAGCTGGTCTACATGATTAAAAAAAAAACACCATATGTCAGTGGCATAGACAAATCACACTTCCAGACAATTCTGCAGGGGTTGGACCCTCAAGGTGAATAGAATAGAATAGAATAGAATAGAATAGAATAGAATAGAATAGAATAGAATAGAATAGAATAGAATAGAATAGAATAGAATAGAAAATATGAAATGGAATAGAATAGAAGGAATGAAGAATAGAATAGAATAGAATAGAGAATAAGAAGAATAGAATAGAATATGGATAGAATAGAATAGAATAGAATAGAATAGAATAGAATAGAATAGAATAGAATAGAATAGAATAATAATGGAATAGAATAGAATAGAATAGAATAGAATAGAATAGAATAGAATAGAATAGAATAGAAAATAGAACGAAATAGAATAGAATAGAATAGAATAGAATAGAATAGAATAGAATAGAATAGAATAATAATGGAATAGAATAGAATAGAATAGAATAGAATAGAATAGAATAGAATAGAATAGAATAGAATAGAATAGAATAGAATAGAATAGAAAATAGGAGAAAGAAATAGAATAGAATAGAATAGAATAGAATAGAAAATAGGAGAACGAAATAGAATAGAATAGAATAGAATAGAATAGAATAATAATAGAATAGAATAGAATAGAATAGAATAGAATAGAATAGAATAGAATAGAATTAGAAATAGAAATAGAATGCAGAATAGAATAGAACAGAAATAGGATAAAATGCAGAATAGAATAGAATAGAATAATAGAATAGAACAGAAATAGGATAAAATGCAGAATAGAATAGAATAGAATAATAGAATAGAATAGAATAGAATAGAATAGAATAGAATAGAATAGAATAGAATAATAATGGAATGGAATGGAATGGAATGGAATGGAATGGAATGGAATGGAATAGAATAGAATAGAATGATAGAGTTAGAATAGAGAAGGAATGGATAGAGAATAGAATAGAATAGAACAGAATAGAATAGAATAGAATAGAATAGAATAGAATAGAATAGAATAGAATAGAATAGAATAGAATAATAATGGAATAGAATAGAATAGAATAGAATAGAATAGAATAGAATAGAATAGAATAGAATA
This sequence comes from Vipera ursinii, assembly GCF_947247035.1. Taxonomy (NCBI): domain Eukaryota; kingdom Metazoa; phylum Chordata; class Lepidosauria; order Squamata; family Viperidae; genus Vipera; species Vipera ursinii. Next base: position 74,699,054 of record NC_139521.1, read on the forward strand.
GAATAGAATTAGAAATAGAAATAGAATGCAGAATAGAATAGAACAGAAATAGGATAAAATGCAGAATAGAATAGAATAGAATAGAATAGAATAGAATAGAATAGAATAGAATAGAATAGAATAGAATAGAATAGAATAGAATAATAATGGAATGGAATAGAATAGAATAGAATAGAATAGAATAGAATAGAATAGAATAGAATAGAATAGAATAGAATAGAATAGAATAGTGATAATGATAATGATAATGGAATAGAATAGAATAGAATAGAATAGAATAGAATAGAATAGAATAGAATAGAATAGAATAGAATAGAATAGAATATGTGGAATAGCACAGCACAGCACAGCACAGCACAGCACAGCACAGCACAGCACAGAACAGAACAGAATAGAATAGAATAGAATAGAATAGAATAACAGCTGGAAGGGACCTTGGAGGTCATCTAGTCCAACCCCCTGCTGAAGTAGGAAACCCTCTACTATTTCAGACAAATGGCTTGTCCAGCCTCTTCCTAAAAACTTCCATTGTTGTAAGCTTTTCTCTTCATTGAGCCTGGAGTAAATGAAAATAGGGATGCGATGGGATGCTTTGATCTAGCCGGGCCGAAATAGAGCAGACGCTGAGTTTAATGTTCAAATTAATCTGTCACTGTTGCAAACTGTTAAACCTGCCACCAACTCTCCAGAGCCCTGTGGCTATTTTTTAATGTGCTAAATGTGTGAGTTAGAATATCTAGCGCGGCGGGAAACCGAGAGAAATCAGCCTGATCTCACACTAAAAATGCACCATTTTGCATCTTTCCCGCACAGCTTGAAAAGCAGCGTGGTTCCCAACACGGGGAAGAGATCGGCTTTCTAGCTGCTCAAGGTAGAAAGAGAACTGCAGCCTCGGGTGAAGAGGCTTGCAGGGATCTGTTGTTCTTAGGGGAAAAAAATTACTTTATTTTGTTTCTTTTTAATCTATTTGCAGCCTGCCTTTCTGACTCTTTATAAATTACTTAAGGTGGTGAACATACCTAATACGCCTTCGTCTTCCTATTTTCCCCAGAACAACAACCCTGTGAGGTGGGTTGAGCTGGGAAAGAGGGACTGGCCCAAAGATACGCTGCTAACTTTCAGGCCTAAGACAGGACTAGAACTCACTGTCACCTGGGGATTGAGCAAAAGTCACCCGACCGGCTTTCGTGGCTAAGGTAGGACTAGAACTCACCGACAACTGGTGATTGGCCCACAGTCACCCAGCTGGCATTCATGTCAAAGATAGAACTAGAACTCGCCATCTCCTGGTGTTTGGCCCAAAGTCACAAAGCCGGCTTTCATGCCTAAGGTGGGACTAGAACTCTCCGTCTCCTGGTGATTGAGCAAAAGTCACCCGGCTGGTTTCAAGGCTAAGGAAGGACTAGAACTCACCGTCACCTGGTGATTGAGCAAAAGTCACCCGGCTGGTTTCATGGCTAAGGAAGGACTAGAACTCACCGTCACCTGGTGATTGAGCAAAAGTCACCCGGCTGGTTTCAAGGCTAAGGAAGGACTAGAACTCACCGTCACCTGGTGATTGAGCAAAAGTCACCCGGCTGGTTTCATGGCTAAGGAAGGACTAGAACTCACCGTCACCTGGTGATTGAGCAAAAGTCACCCGGCTGGTTTCAAGGCTAAGGAAGGACTAGAACTCACCGTCACCTGGTGATTGAGCAAAAGTCACCCGGGTGGTTTCATGGCTAAGGAAGGACTAGAACTCACCGTCACCTGGTGATTGGCCCAAAGTCACCAGCTGCTTTCACACCTAAGGCAGGACTAGAACTCATCATCTCCTAGTGGTGTTTGAACCCCATGTGAATTTTGATCCCGTGGGAGTGCTGCAACGGTCGTTAAAGTCAGAAAAACCGGTCGTAAGTCACTTTTTTCAGCGCTGTTGTAACTCCGAAGGGTCACTAAATGTGTAACTGTAAGTTGAGGGTTAACTGTGTGTCATTTTTCTCCCCCCATTTGTCATCCTGTTCTTAATGTCTGGGTTGACATGAGCCAAGCAGTCCTCTGGCTGTATGCCAGCTCATTCTGAGATTTAAACGTTAGGGCTAACTAACGCTCTAACCAAATCAGCCCTCGCGGTTTCTTCAAATGTTCCTTTCCCTCCGCCAGAGGCTTCCGCTTTTCCGCTTTATTCCCGGGTGGCTTGAGAATTCCTCTGCACTTCCTCTAAGAAGAAATTAGAATTTTACTGCAGGAGATGGAACGAGGGAAGAGTTGCCGGCATCTTTCCATCGCTTTAAAGTTTCTCTCCCTGTCCGTATTTACCAGTCAGAGGAAGCTCTGAGGAAGGAACAAGAGATTACACAAAACAACAACAACAACAAAACCCTAGAAAAACTCGTATTTGCAACTTGACCCCTTTCCTTAGTTGGGCTTGCCAAGTGTCAGTTAAATCTTAAAGGTAAAGGTAAAGGTAAAGTTTCCCCCACACATGCGTGCTAGTCGTTTCTGACTCTAGGGGCCGGTGCTCGTCTCCGTTTCAAAGCCGAAGAGCCAGCGCTTGTCCGAGGACGTCTCCGTGGTCATGTGGCCGGCATGACTAGACGCCAAAGGCGCACGGAACGCTGTTACCTTCCCACCGTCGTGGTCCCTATTTTTCTACTTGCATTTTTACATGCTTTCGAACTGCTAGGTTGGCAGAAGCTGGGACGAGTAAAAGGCGCTCACTCTGTTACGCGGCACTCGGGATTTGACCCGCCAAACTGCCGACCTTCAGATCGACAAGCTCAGCGTCCTAACCCACTGAGCCACCGCGTCCCATTAGTTAAATCTTACTGCCGGTTAAAAGGAGAAAGGAAAAGTCAAAAAACGACGATTGACAGTTTTGCAGGAATTAGGTACGTCTGGTTTAATGAAAAGAAGGACCGGGGGTGACATGATAACAGACTTCCAATATTTGAGGGTCTGCCATGGGGGGTCAACGTGTTCCAAAGCACCTGAAGGCCAGACAAGAAACGATGGATTGGAACTAATCAAGGAGAGAAGCAACCTGGAACTAACGAGACATTTCCTGACAGTCAGAACAATTAACCAGTGGAACTGCTTGCCACCAGAACTTGAGGGTGCTCCATCACTGGAGGTATTTAAAAAGAGACTGGACAGCCATTTGTCTGGAATGTTAGGTGTCCTGCTTGAGCAAGGGGTAGGACTAGAAGACCTCCGGGGTCCCTTCCAGCTCTGTTATTCTATGTTATTGAAGTAAAATTCTCTCTCTCTCTTTCTCTCTCTCTTTCTCTCTCCAATCGTCCTTCTCTTTCCTCGCCAACTAAAACGCACCATTTTAACTCGGAATGTAATGATCTAATTTCAGACGTCTTACACATAACAATTATCTCAGCTGGATTGTTTCCCTTCTCGGACCGCAGACCCCACTTTTCCATTCCTGCGCGGCGGGGGGGAAACATTTATTTAATTAACGTGACCTTTTCCTGAAATTATTAAAGCCTGCATTGGGAAATAGGGCTGAAAAAGACGGGAGGGTGTGTGTGTCTTAATCTGGGCAAATCCAGCAGGCGATCTGGCCTAGGAGACAAGCAAAATTAACAATCGTTGTTAAAGAAGACAAAAAAAAAATAATCTGGATCGGGGATATGGCGGTATGTCAGAGTGTGCACAGTCTTACTGCGTGAGATAATCCATGAGTAAACACAGTAAACAGTGGTCTATATTAAATAGTGGTTTATCTTACACTATCTACAATATCATACACCAGGAACAATATACATACACGTGCTAATACAGCAGGTTCCAACAAACCACAATTACAGCAAGAAATGGAAGAGAGAGCACAAATCTGTGGAGCCTTTCCTTTTATACAAAGGCTCTTAAAGAGACACAGACCCTGCTGAGACATTCCCATCATTACATCATACATCTCACATTACATAAGCTGGTTAGCTATTAAGTCATTACCTCGACATGGTACTTGGAGAAAGCAGACTGGAAGAGAAAGAACTGGAGGAAAAAAATACTCAAAATACAAAAACGTGCAAATAGAAAGACTTTGGCCAAGGAAAATAAAGGTAGCACCAATAAAATACAGGCAGTCCTCAATTTGCAAGCCATTCATTCAGTGACCGTTTGAATTTCCAAGTTGGATGTGGACCTTGGAGGTCTTCTAGTCCACCCCCTGCTCACCCAGGAAGCCCTATTAGGGTTAACATTAGATCACCATGAACTCAGAGAGCAAAATGGACATCGCCAACAAACTCGGAGTGCTTGGGTATGGTTAGGAGGGCACTGACTTTTCTAGCCTGCCCTATATATGTTTCTTGGTAAAATACATGGGAAAATCCCATTGGAGGAAAATTCCACTTAGGGTTAGGGTTAGGTCACCATGAACCCGGATAGCTAAGTGGAGATTGCCAACAAATTTGGAGTGCTTGGGTATGGTTAGGAGGGCACTGACTTTTCTAGGCTGCCCTATCTAGGTTTCCTGGTAAAATATGTGGGAAAATCCCATTGGAGGAAAATTCCACCTAGGGTTAGGGTTAGGTCACCATGAACTCGGATAGCTAAATGGTTATCGCCAACAAATTCGGAGTGCTTGGGTATGGTTAGGAGGGCACTGACTTTTCTAGGCTGCCCTATCTAGGTTTCTTGGTAAAATACGTGGGAAAATCCCATTGGAGGGAAATTCCACTTATACAAAGGGTGTCTTCAACTTACAACAATTCATTTAGCGACCGTTCAAAATGGCAACAGCAGTGACTTACGACCGTTTTTCACACCGTTGCAGGATCCCACACGGTCATGTGATCAGAATTCAGACACTCACGTGATTTACACCCCCCCCCTTTGCAGCTTCGTGACAGGCAAAGTCAATAGGGGAAGCCTGATTCGCTTAGCAACCGGGTTGCTAAATTTGACCCCCTGCAGCGATTCAGTTAACAACCGTTGGAAGAAAGGGGCAAAACTCACCGAACAAATGACTCACGCGGCAACCGAAAATGTTGAGCTGAATGGCTGTCGTAAATCGAGGACTGCCTGCGGACAAGCGAGCATGAAAAACTGTCCCATCGTACCTGTGGCAGCGGTCCCCAAGCTTTCTGGATCAGGGGAGTGGGGTGTGCACAGCTCCATTTGTGTGAGCGACATGCATGCGGGCCTGTCGCTTGTGTACGCAGCACTGCGCATGTGCGGTCACCCAGCTCCTGCATGGCCCAGTTGGGCCCCCTAAACTATGGTGCTTCTGATTCCGGCACGCCTGGTGTACTTCTTAATTATCCTTCGCTCTGTTTGATGATTAACGATGTGCCCTCATGTTGGATCGATCGTAGCAACTGCATAAATGAATGTTCTCCAGGATGACCTGTCCCCAAATTGGTTCTTTGGGCCTTCCATGGCCGTGTCCATCATCCCCGTAACTGTGTTGACCCGTCGTTCGGATGGCCGTCCTCTTCTTCCCTAAATATGGGTATCTCGGTTTAAAACTGGAGCAAGCACTAAGCAAGTGACTTGGATCAAAGTGACCCAGCCAGCATTCATGTCAAAGGCGGGACTGGAACTCACCGTCGCCTGGTGATTGGCCAAAAGTCAGCAGCTGGCTTTCGTGGCTAAGGTGGGACTAGAACTCACCGTCTCCCAGTATTTAGCCTGGCGCCTTAAGCACTAGACCCCAGCTGATGTCTCTGTTCTAATAAGAACCATTTTTAACACAAATGAGGACCATCTGTGAGGACCCCCCTACGATTGTGTTTTTGTTAAGAAACCATCTGAATTTGAACTGGTGGTCCGACGGCCCTTTTTGATTGACGAGCAATCCGTTAGGGCACAGAGTATATTTTCATAAGAGTGTCGGAGGACAAAATATTCAGAAGAATTTTTCTTCTTATTGGCTGGTAGAAATAACAGTAAAGGGGTGGGGGGGGAAAAGGACTCTCGTGATTTCAGTGTCTGAAAACCCTAAGAAATACCTGCAGATAGATATAAAATGCACAGATTTTCTAAGAGACATCCAAGATTTTTTCATTTGTCTGAAATGGTACAGGGTTTCCTGCCTGAGCAGGGGATTGGACTAGATGACCTCTAAGGTCCCTTCCAACTACTACTTCTTCTTCTTCTTCTTCTTCTTCTTCTTCTTCTTCTTCTTCTTCTTCTTCTTCTTCTTCTTCTTCTTCTTCTTCTTCTTCTTCTTCTTATTATTATTATTATTATTATTATTATTATTATTATTATTGATCATTGCACAGTCATTTTGTTTGGCATTTTTGTCTGCCTATTGAGTCCTTCCCAAGGACCTGGGATAGGCAGATGTGGATGTTTGTTGGTATTACAGATCTCGTCGCAGGATGGGAGCAGTTCCTAGTAAGGCTGCCTTTCGCAATTGACTAATGGCGGATTGGTCAATGCCAATGATGGTGTCCAAGTGGTGCTCCAGTTGTTTTGGGATTGCACCCAAGGAGCCTATGGCTATTCGTGCCACCCTTGCTTGCCTTTGCCACAGTCTTTCCATTACTATTTGTAGGTCTTTGTGTTTTGTTATCTTCTCCAGTTCTTTCTCGTCTATTCTGCTGTCTCCAGGCGCCGCCACATCCACTATCCAGACTTTTTTTGTCTTTCTTATCGACAAGTGTTAAGTCCTGGGGTGTTGCAGGTGATTGTCTGTTTGAATTCTGATGCCCCAGAGCAGTTTAATTTTATCATTTTCTATGAATTTCTCTGTTTTATCATCCCACCAGTTCTTGCTTACAGGCAAATGATATTTCTTGCAGATGATGATGACGATGATGACGATGATGATTATCCGCCGAGACCACCCCAGCCATTTTTGGCCATCAATAGTCCACTTAGATTTTGACATCCTGTTTTCTCGTCTTCCCCAATTCTTTGTCTCCTACTTCTACTCTTTCCTGGCATATTTTTGGAGAGCTTGGGCTCTGATTGGCAGCTGCACAGTCCTAAAAAGGTTTTGTCATTTGACATTGCTGAATTCCCGCCTGACGTTCAAGTTCAGTGAGGCAGAAAGACAATTGTTGTTCACCTGGAAATCCAGGTCCTTCCGGGAACAGAGGATACTTTATTTAGCTCAACAAACAAATTTAGGTAATTGTTTTCAAGGGACTGTGTGTAGGTGTGTGTGTGTGTGTGTGTGTGTCAGGCTTAAAGGAACATGCCTTCCTTCAATTGCCTTTAGATATGTGAGAATTCCTCCTCCTCCTCCTCCTCCTCCTCCTCCTCCTCCTCCTCCTCCTCCTCCTCCTCCTCCTCTCCACTCTCTTCTGGCACTGATGATGTTTCCTAGTTGGGTAATGAAATGTCTGCAAGAAAACAACCAAGCTCAGAGAGCATCAAAGACCCCACAGTCCTCCTCCTCCTCCTCCCCCCACAACCCCCCTCCCTTCTAGCACTGATGTTGCTACCTAGTTGAGTCATGAGACGTTTGCAAGAAAACCACTAAGCTCAGAGAGCATCAAGGACCCCGCAGTCCTCCTCCTCCTCCTCCCCCCTCCCTCCCTCCCTTATTAATTAAAAAAAGCCTATTAGTAAACCAGAAGCCTTTTTATTGGTATATTTCTTAGACTACATGAGGTTTCATGCTTCATTTTTAGACAAGCAGGCCCTGTTTTCATTTCTGTTTCTTAAAGGAAAAAATACAAAATCTAACAAAACACACACACACACACACACACACACACACAGAGCAATGCTCAACCTCCTTTGGCGACCTTTCAGGTGTTGACTTTTTTCTCCATTTGCAAAGAATCAGAGAATTGATTTGAAAGGGTAACCATGATTGCAAAAAGGTTTGGAAGAATCCGAACCAACCAAGGGTATAAATTACATGATGTCGTTGTGGTTGACAGCAATGGTGATACAACGCCCGTAGTCCTTGAGTCCTGACCACAGCCGACACCAGAATTTCTGTGGTTAAAAGCAAGGTTTAGCGAGCCATGCTCAATTGTCCGGTTTTTTTGCCACGGTTGTTAAGCGAATCCGTGGTCGTTAAGCAAACCCAGTTTCCTCCGAGGACGTTGCTGGTGGGAAGCTGGCTGGGAAAGTCACGAATGAAGATCAGGTGACCTCTGGATGCCGTAACCGTCACAATTACATCTCAGTTGGCAAGGGCCGGAATTTCCATGGCATGATCCCGGGGACGCCGCAACGGTCGTAAGTGCGAGGACTGATCGTAAATGGCTTTAAAAAAAAAAGATGCCGTTGTAACTTCGGTCACTAAATGAATGGTGACGAGTTGAGGACTAGCTGTATCACGTGTTATTGCGTCGGGCTTTGCACTGGTGGGGATAAATATAATTTCCCTTGAATGCAATCTTCTGGATTCTTTATCAGGAGTTTAACGGAGGCAAAAAAAATGACGCCTCTGTTCTCCCTCACATTCTTAGTTCTCCTGTAAGGACCCACCTCAACTAAACACCCAAGAAAGCAGAACTCTTGAAACAGGGGTGGGAAGTCAGCCCCCCCCCGCCCCCCGCCCCACCGAGAAGGACATATTAAAAGGGCAGAAAAATACATTTCCTCAAAGGAAGAGGCAGAAAAGCATGCCCAGATTTTTTCTTAATAACCCCAAGTCTCCCGGCCCTCCCCAAGCAGAAACCAGCTCTGTAGAAATGCAGATGTGATAATCCATTCAGGAAGGTTGAAGCTAGAAGATTAAGACACCTAAAATCTACATAAGGTAAAGGTAAAGGTTCCCCCGCACATGCGTGCTAATCGTTTCCGACTCTAGGGGCCAGTGCTCATCTCTGTTTCAAAGCCGAAGAGCCAGCACTTGTCCGAGGACGCCTCCGTGGTCATGTGGCCGGCATGACTAGACGCCAAAGGTGCACGGAACGCTGTTACCTTCCCACCATAGTGGTCCCTGTTTTTCTACTTGCATTTTTACATGCTTTCGAACTGCTAGGTTGGCAGAAGCTGGGACGAGTAACAGGCGCTCACTCTGCTATGCGGCACTCGGGATTCGACCCGCCAAACTGCCGACCTTCTGATCGACAAGCTCAGCGTCCTAACCCACTGAGCCACCGGGTCAAAATCGACATACCCCACCCAAACTCTAACACAGGATATAATAGGATTGACCCACAGAGGCCAAAGGGCCCACCCAGACTCAGGACACTGGAAATACAAAGCCTCAAACAGGAATAGGAAACAACCTCCAAACAAAAGGCTGCAGAGGGTATAAAAACCCACTCCCTACATGTGCTCGCTCTCTTTTCTTCCAGAGCCATCTTCCTGTCTGGCTCTCCTCGTCAACAAACTGCAACCTTCCTTCCTAAAGCAGTCGCCATGTCGTTTATTCCCAGCTCGGACTGAACCACGATGAAGACTTTTCCTTCAACACAGGCATCGTCTCCAAAGGACACTTTCATTAGGGGTCAGCGACAGTAAGGAAGTCGAGGCGAGGTCTGGGGCGGAAATCCCACTTGAAAGGTATAGCTAAACTAGCAAGATTCCTCCTCCCACCCAGAGTCACGATGTCCATTGGAAATCCAGCCGATCCACCGGTGGCAACGGTGCGTGGGTAACTGGCACGGTTGGGGTGTGTGTGTGTGCGTGTGTGTGCATCTCAAGGTCTTCTCCGGCGTTGGTTTCTCCGTAACCGTCGCCCTGATGAGGGAGACCCCTTCCTTTCTCAAAGGGATGGAGGCGGGAGAGGGAAAGTAGAAAGCGAAAGTTATCCCAAGCTAATGCAAAGCTCCCCCTCCGTCCCCCCCAGCAGAATGGCAGGGCCCAAAAGTAGAATTATAGATGCAAAGGAAAGAATAAAGTTTTGGGGACCTGACATCTCCACTCCTTCAGGGATAAGCGGGACCCGAAGCTCCCCATTCGAAGTCCCCGTCACATTTGCAGAAAGCACCAAAGCAACTGTACAGAAGCGCTTACTTGGTCGTCTCCGGAGAGGAAAAGTCACCTCTGGGCGATCGTAAAACAAAACTCTTTGGAAATTGGGTCAATAATGAACGTCGCTTTCATTGGGGCCTTCGTTTTCCCGCCACGAAGTCAAGCGTTATTCAGGCGACGACAGTGTTTGTATGAAGGAGTATAGCTTTTGTGGACTGGCCTGGAGGAGATGGACGTTAATTGTGGGGGTCCTGGATGCTCTCCCAGCTGGGTGGGTTTTCTTGCAGACATTTCATCTCCAAACTAGGTGACATCATCAGTGCTAGAAGAGAGGGGAGGATTTGTCCTCCGTTCGACTGGAGGGTAAAGCAGATGGTGGCCCCTAGCAGATAGAACGGGAGCAAGCACCATTTTTATTTTTGTTTTTGGTTACATAAGGAAATGTCTGCAAGCAGACAATCAAGCTGAGAGAGCACTAAAAACCCCACGCTCGCTGTTCTCCTCCTCCAACTTCTCCTCCTCCTCCTCTTCCTCCTTTCCGTAAACCTCCCTCCCTTCTAGCACTGATGATGTTATCTAGTTCGGTCATGAAACGTCTGCAAGGAAACCACCCAGCTCAGAGAGAACCAAGGACCCCACAGTCTTCCTCCTCCTCCTCCTCCTCCTCCTCCTCCTCCTCCACCTCCACCTCCTCCTCCTCCTCCACCTCCTCCTCCTCCTCCTCCTCCTCCTCCTCTTGGCAAACCCCACTCCCTTCTAGCACTGATGATGTTACCTAGTTGGGTCATGAAACGTCTGCAAGGAAACCACCCAGCTCAGAGAGCACCGAGGACCCCACAGTCCTCCTCCTCCTCCTCCTCCTCCTCTCCATAAACCCCACTTCCTTCTAGCACTGATGATGTTATCTAGTTGGGTCATGAAACGTCTGCAAGAAAACCACCCAGCTCAGAGAGCACCAAGGACCCCACAGTCCTCCTCCTCCTCCTCCTCCTCCTCCTCCTCCTCCTCCTCCTCCTCTCCATAAACCCCACTTCCTTCTAGCACTGATGATGTTATCTAGTTGGGTCATGAAACGTCTGCAAGAAAACCACCCAGCTCAGAGAGCACCAAGGACCCCACAGTCCTCCTCCTCCTCCTCCTCCTCCTCCTCCTCCTCCTCCTCCTCCTCCTCCTCCTCTCCATAAACCCCACTTCCTTCTAGCACTGATGATGTTATCTAGTTGGGTCATGAAACGTCTGCAAGGAAACCACCCAGCTCAGAGAGCACCAAGGACCCCACAGTCCTCCTCCTCCTCCTCCTCCTCCTCCTCCTCCTCCTCCTCCTCCTCCTCCTCCTCCTCCTCTGCATAAACCCCACTTCCTTCTAGCACTGATGATGTTATCTAGTTGGGTCATGAAACGTCTGCAAGAAAACCACCCAGCTCAGAGAGCACCAAGGACCCCACAGTCCTCCTCCTCCTCCTCCTCCTCCTCCTCCTCCTCCTCCTCCTCCTCCTCTCCATAAACCCCACTTCCTTCTAGCACTGATGATGTTATCTAGTTGGGTCATGAAACGTCTGCAAGAAAACCACCCAGCTCAGAGAGCACCAAGGACCCCACAGTCCTCCTCCTCCTCCTCCTCCTCCTCCTCCTCCTCCTCCTCCTCCTCCTCCTCCTCCTCCTCTCCATAAACCCCACTTCCTTCTAGCACTGATGATGTTATCTAGTTGGGTCATGAAACGTCTGCAAGGAAACCACCCAGCTCAGAGAGCACCAAGGACCCCACAGTCCTCCTCCTGCTCCTCCTCCTCCTCCTCCTCCTCCTCCTCCTCCTCCTCCTCCTCCTCCGCCTCCTCCTCTGCATAAACCCCACTTCCTTCTAGCACTGATGATGTTATCTAGTTGGGTCATGAAACGTCTGCAAGAAAACCACCCAGCTCAGAGAGCACCAAGGAACCCACAGTCCTCCTCCTCCTCCTCCTCCTCCTCCTCCTCCTCCTCCTCCTCCTCCTCCTCTCCATAAACCCCACTTCCTTCTAGCACTGATGATGTTATCTAGTTGGGTCATGAAATGTCTGCAAGAACAGCACCAAGCTCTGAGACCAGCAAGGACAACCCGGTCCTCCTGGTCCTCCTGGTTCTCCTGCTGCTCCTGCTCCTGCTCCTTCTCCTTCTCCTCCTCCTCTCCATAAACCCCACTCCCTTCTAGCACTGATGATGTTACCTAGTTGGGTAATGAAACGTCTGCAAGAAAACTACCCAGCCCGGAGAGCACCAAGGACCTCACATTTCAACCCTGAGCTACAAACATTCTCTTCTATTGAAATCTGTGGATTCCCTACAAAACCAGGAATTTCTGCCTCGGCGAGCTTTTGCTGTCCCGGGATAATTCTAGGTGAGTAGGAGTTTTTTGGGGGGAAAAGGGTGCCAACATTTCTAACATTGCAAAGGGTTTCGGCCCTTCAGAACCCACCCTCCTGCTTTTCGGTGACTTTTAAGGCCTCGTGCATGCTGGCGGCCGAAAGCCTGCGGTTAATGTTCCGATAATCACACCGCAAGAGGTTCCAGAACGTAGTCCTCAGGTCGCGGTTGAAAAAGGCGTAGATCAAGGGATTGATCAGCGAGTTGGTGTAACCCAGCCACAGCAAAGTCCTCTCCAGCCACAGCGGGATACAGCTGCATCGGCTGCCGCAGAGAAAGGGCCTGGCGGTGGACATCAAGAAGAAGGGCAGCCAGCAAACGGTGAAGGCACCCACGATGATGCCCAGGGTCCTGGCGGCCTTCTGCTCCCTCTTGAAGATGGACATGTTCTTGTGGTCCTCGTGAAGAAACCTGGACAGCGTGGCGCACTCCTTGGAGGTCTGGCTGCGCCTGGTGCTCCGTGGAAGACGGACGCCAGAGTCTACGCAGATAATACGGTCCTGGTCCCGAGGTCTGGGGAAGTCCACGAAGCGGTGTTTCCGGGCGCTGGCTTTGGCCGCTTTGTAGATCCGGTGGTACATGAGCAGCATGACCGCCGTGGGGATGTAGAAGGCCACGCCGGTGGAGTAGATGGTGTAGCCGACATCCTGGCTGATGAGACACACGCCTCCCACCGTGATGTTCTTGGCCCAGCCGAACAAGGGAGGGAGCGTGATGGAGGCGGAGAGCAGCCAAACCACAAAGACCATCTGGGCCATCAGTTTCCCGTCTTGTCTGACCGGGTACGTCAAAGGTCGAGTGATGCCCAGGTATCTGGAAAACATTTATTCAGATTCAACATGCAGCAAGGCCTCGATTTGCTGCCGGTCGCTTAGCAACCAGTCGGAGTTATGACAGATCTCCCCGTAGGGCAGGGGTCTTCAAACTTGGCCCTTCAGCTCCCAGAATTCCTCAGCCAGCATGGCTCAGCTTGTCAACCTCTCCCTTTCCCCTCAGTGTGTCTGGCTCAGGAATTCTGGGAGTTGATGTCCACCAGTCATAAAGCGGCCTAGGTCTAGGCCAGGGGCAGGCAACTTTGGCTCTTTTATGACTGGTGGACTTCAACTCCCAGAATTCCTGAGCCAGCATGGCTCAGCTTGGAAACCTCTCCCTTTCCCCTCAGCATGGCTGGCTCAGGAATTCTGGGAGTTGAAGTCCACAAGTCATAAAAGAGCCAAAGTTGCCTGCCCCTGCGTTAAGCCAAGCAAGAACCATTGGCTGTAATTCACAGCAGTAAAACTGATTTGTCTAAATCTGGTTATAAATACAAGTGCAGTTTGTTGTAGTAGTTAAGGTTCTGGCATAGAAATCAGAAGGCAGGAGTTCTAGTCGCTCCTTAGGCATGACAGTTGGCTGGGTGAGTTTGGGCCAATCACCAGGAGACGGTGAGTTCTAGTCCCGCCTTAGGCATGAAAGACGGCTGGGTGACTTTGGGCCAATCACCAGGAGACAGTGAGTTCTAGTCCCGCCTTAGGCATGAAAGCCGACTGGGTGACTTTGGGCCAATCACCAGGAGAGGGTGAGTTCTAGTCCCGCCTTAGGCATGAAAGCCGACTGGGTGACTTTGGACCAATCACCAGGAGACAGTGAGTTCTAGTACCGCCTTAGGCATGAAAGCCGACTGGGTGACTTTGGACCAATCACCAGGAGACGGTGAGTTCTAGTCCCGCCTTAGGCATGAAAGCCGACTGGGTGACTTTGGACCAATCACCAGGAGATGGTGAGTTCTAGTCCCGCCTTAAGCATGAAAGCCGACTGGGTGACTTTGGGCCAATCACCAGGAGAGGGTGAGTTCTAGTCCCGCCTTAGGCATGAAAGCCGACTGGGTGACTTTGGACCAATCACCAGGAGACGGTGAGTTCTAGTCCCGCCTTAGGCATGAAAGCCGACTGGGTGACTTTGGACCAATCACCAGGAGACGGTGAGTTCTAGTCCCGCCTTAAGCATGAAAGCCGACTGGGTGACTTTGGACCAATCACCAGGAGACGGTGAGTTCTAGTCCCGCCTTAGGCATGAAAGCCGACTGGGTGACTTTGGACCAATCACCAGGAGAGGGTGAGTTCCAGTCCCGCCTTAGGCATGAAAGCCAGCTGCAAATGGATATATTTCGTCTGCAGTAGGGAAGATCAATAGGGTGACGGTGACCCACCTTAATTCTCTGACAGGCATTACACAGAAAAGATGCCTTCCAAGGGCAACTCTAGATCGAAAGTGTTTAATTTGATAGGAGAGAAGATTTTAGCTGAAAATCAGCAATCACAACAGTTACCTAAATTTAGATGTGTTCTACCTGAATATTTTGAAAAGAAGAAAGAGATTTATCTATTTGGATGCAAGAACTGGAGATTAGCTAATCTAGATTAGTTATGGATTGGATTGGATTGCATTGCATTGCATTGCACTGCATTGCATTGGACAGAACTGGATTAGATTAGATTAGATTAGATTAGATTAGATTAGATTAGATTAGATTAGATTATTGGATTGGATTGGACTGGACTGGACTAGACTAGACTAGACTAGACTAGACTAGACTATTGGATTGGATTGGATTGGACTGGACTGGACTGGACTAGACTAGACTAGACTAGACTAGACTAGACTAGACTAGACTAGACTAGACTAGACTAGACCAGACCAGACCAGACTAGATTAGATTATTGGAGTGCACTGGACTGGACTAGACTAGACTAGACTAGATTAAAGATGAGCAACCTAGATTAGCTCACCTTTCCTTGGGATCTTCCGAATGTGTTGGACTTCGAGTCTTTGAAGACCAACTCCGTGGATGACCCCAGATTGAGGAGGTCTAGTTCCCCATGTCATCTCCAAGCCTGTACCTCTATGATCACCTCTGATCACTTCCATGATCTCCTAGGATCAAACCTGAGGAACACCCTCACACCCTTACCTGTCCACGCTGATGACACAGAGGGTCATGATGGATGCCGTACAACACATGACATCCATGGCAATGAACACGTTGCAGAAGACTTCGCCAAATAGCCATTTGCCTCCCACCAAATCTGTGATGATCACAAAGGGCATGACCGCCAGGGCGACGGACAAGTCAGCCGCGGCCAAGGAAACCACGAGATAATTGGATGGTTGCCGGAGCTTTTTGACGATGCACACGGAGATGACCACCAGACTGTTCCCCGCGATGGTCAACAGAGTGATGATGGAGATGGCTGTCCCAATGACCACTTTTTCCGTGTCCCCATACCGCACGATGTCCTCTCCACAATCGGTAGAGTTGGTGGCATTGGAGAGTAGGAGGGTGGCCCTTGGTTCATCGAGTTGGAAAAGTCCTTCAGTCATGAATGTTGAGTTCCAGGAAGAGACGTTCCTGTTTTGTGGTCTTCACAAGGAGAGATTGCAGCTCCCAAAGTTGACTGGATTTGGTCTTTATCAACATCTTCAAGCTCACTGCTGCATGGAGAAGAGGAATTGACCAAAAGTTGGCTTTAGGTTTTCATAACAGTGGGTAGTTAGCTGCAGCAGATAAAGTCATGGAGATACTTCATCCATTCCTCCATAAATGCCTAAGGAAAGTCTCTAGCTACACAGCCAACATAGAATCATTGTACTAAGACAATATACTAATGAATGGAAGGACCAAGAGTGATATGAAAGCGGTGTTCCAATATCTCAGGAGCTTCCACAAAGAGGAGGAGGGCCAACAAAGCACCTGAAGGCAGGACAAAAAGCAACGGATGGAAACTAGCCAAGGAGAGAAGCAACCTGGAACTAAGGAGAAACTTCCTGACAGTTAGAACAATTAACCAGTGGAACAACCTGCCTCCAGAAGCTGTGAATGTTCCAACAATGGAAATTTTTAAGAGGAGACTAGACAGCCATTTGTCTGAAATGGTAGAGGGTTTCCTGCCTGAGCAGAGGGTTGGACTAGATGACCTCCAAGGTCCATTCCAACCTCTCCTCTCCTCTCCTCTCCTCTCCTATGCTATCCTTCATTTATTCTACTCTACTTTTATTCTATTCTGTTCTATTCTATTCTTCATTTATTCTATTCTATTCTATTCTATTCTATTCTATTCTGTTCTGTTCTGTTCTGTTCTGTTCTGTTCTGTTCTGTTCTATTCTATTCTATTCTATTCTATTCTATTCTTCATTTAATCTACTCTACTTCTATTCTATTCTGTTCTATTTTTAATTTATTCTATTCTGTTCTATTCTATTCTATTCTATTCATTTATCCTATCCTATCCTATCCTATCCTATCCTATCCTATCCTATCCTATCCTATCCTATCCTATCCTATCCTATCCTATTCTTCATTTATCCTATCCTATCCTATCCTATCCTATCCTATCCTATCCTATCCTATCCTATCCTATCCTATCCTATCCTATCCTTGTTCTATTTGGAGGTTCCATCCAGAGACAACGGTTGAGTGATCCAAGGACACAAGCTTGGAAGTTCATTTAGTGACTGTTCGAAGTTACAACAGCACTGAAAAAAGTTGACTTATGACCTTTTTTCACACTTAGGACTGCTGAGGCATCCCCGTGGTCACGTGATCAAAATCCAAACTTTTGCAACTGACTCGTATTTATGACGGTTGCAGCGTCCCAGGGTCACGCGATCCCCTTTTGCGACCTTCTGACAAGCAGCTGGATTCTCTTAACATCTGCAGTGATTCACTTAACTCCTGCAGGAAAGGTCGTAAAATGGGACCAAACCCACTTAACAACTGTCCTGCTTAGCAACAGAAATGTTGGGCTCCCTTTTGGTCATAGGCCGAGGACTCCACGAATTTGCGTTACATTTAGTTCAAGCTTTTTTTTTTTTTTTTGGTAACCACCCAGTTGTTCAATCCTGAAATTAAAGTCTAAGTTTCGTTTCTTTTTTTCCCCCCCTATCTCCAGCATTAAAAATAAAGCAGAAGCAATTTTCCCAATGGAGTCAGGACTCAGGGCTTTTTTTCTCATAGAACGCTCAGAATGGAGTTCCGGCACCTTTTTTGGATGGAACCTTGTAGGGTAGGCAAGGCGGGTTGTATGACATGGGTGAGTTCCGGCACCTTTTTCTTTTACAAAAAAAGCACTGTGTATATCTATATCATCTATATCTATATGTATATCTATATGTATATCTATATGTATATCTATATGTATATCTATATGTATATCTATATGTATATCTATATGTATATCTATATCTATATCTACATCTACATCTACATCTACATCTACATCTACATCTACATCTACATCTACATCTACATCTATATCTATCTATATCTACATCTACATCTACATCTACATCTACATCTACATCTACATCTACATCTATATCTATATCTATATCTATATCTATATCTATATCTATATCTATATCTATATCTATATCTATATCTATATCTATATCTATATCTATCTATATCTACATCTATATCTATATCTATATCTATATCTATATCCAGGGCTTTTTTTCTCATAGAACGCTCAGAACGGAGTTCCGGCACCTTTTTTGGATGGAACCTTGTAGGGTAGGCAAGGCAGGTTGTATGACATGTGTGAGTTCCGGCACCTTTTTCTTTTACAAAAAAAAAAAGCACTGGTCAGGACTGAATAAAATCTCTTTCTTTTAAAATAGGTGACGTTGCCCCCTTGGCCCAAAACCGTTTCCTTCCCCCCACCCATTTTTTTTTTCCTCCGTGGGGAAAAACATAATCCATCGATCTATTTACGTTTATTAGTTTTTCTGCACTGTTTCCCACACTATCCTATCTGTGCAGAATCTTAACAAATAGCAAAAAAAACAACAACCCACCAACGGGACAAATTAAACGATAAAATAAAATAGGGAATTAATAAAGTTAAACAGAAAGCAAAAAACGAAACAAGACGCGTAAAGTAAAACCAAAAATAAAGAAAATGCAAAGTAAAAGAATCCAGACAATGCAAGGCAAGGCGATAAAATTCAGAGTTGCTGGAAACAGTCTTAGCTGAATTATCCTCAGAGGAATACTTATAATATATATATATATAAAGTTGGAAGGGACCTTGGAGGTCATCTAGTCCAACCCCCTGCTCAGGCAGGAAACCCTATACCATTTCAGACAAATGGCTGTCCAGTCTCTTCTTAAAAACCTCCCGTGTTGGAGCATTCACCACTTCAGCGGTAGGCGTTTGCAAATGAATCAAAATTGTCTGTAGACCGCAAAAAAAAAAAGAGAATTTTGAGAATTCGGAAGCCCTAATAAGCAGGCCTATACATAGAATGAAGGCTACTGCTAAGCTTGTAAGCCGCCCTGAGTCTTCGGAGAAGGGCGGGATATAAATGGAATTAAAATTAAAAAAAGAAGAGCCAAAAAGACTTCCAGAAGCAGAAAAAAAAGAGAATGTTTTTTTTTATATAATGAGAACCGATTGAAGGCAATCAGCAATTAAATGGCCATAACCAACTTCCACCCACTGTATGTACTGCATTTTTTCCCCCTCCCATCTATGCTTTGCTTCTTCTTTATCTAGCCAGGACTGTGTCTAAACTCCTCTTTCAAGATAACCCCCCTCATATATCTATCTGATCATGTAGCTTGCCAAACCATGATTAATTTTTCAAATGCCAACAGATTGCTAATTTTGGTGCAATTAAACTAATCTGGGCACACCTCTGCAATTTCTTTCTTTCTTTCGTTGGGTGTTTTTTTTCCCCCACATTATCTTTTTGGGGGGAAAAATTGCTTTTGGAGAATTGCTTTTCCTAGCCGCCTATCGCTGACATTCCCTTTCACGGTGGAGTATTTTATAATCGATAAAAGATTAGCAACCCGATTCGGCGTCGTGGCAATTCTAACAGCCTAATAATTAGGAAAAGGGAGAGCTTCGCCTAGCAAGAATTAAAAGTGTCAGAAGGCGAGGAGGAACTTGGCTGCTGCGGTAAGTGGGCGGCCGAATACATCCCACGAAATGAATGAAAATAAAATATATCTTAATATATAAGAGAGGGATCAGATGAGATTAGATCGGATAACCTTTATTGTCATTCTTTTTTTTTTTCTTCTCCCCACTGCGGGCACATCTTAAAAATGAAATTGAGTTGCTGCCTCTCGGAGCGTACACCTACCTAACACACGTTTGAAACATACTACATGCAACAAAGGGTACAGACCTACACCCTTACGTATAAGGAACGTATCAATATTATTCCCTGTCCGTTCGATCTTCTGCCGAATTTGGTTTCTTGCTTTGACCAGCAACAGGTTGGAGGAGAAAAGAAAAAAAAAACTCAGTCTGGTCAGGGTGCAATGTAGGAGCAGGAGCTGAGATCTTTCTTGCAAAAAAGATGCGGAAATAAAGCTTACCTGGAGTGGGGGAGAAGAGAAGGATAGCCAGCGTCTCTTCCTGGTTCTGGCATCTTCGGTCCAGCCTTAGTCCTCAGCCTCTAAGTCCTGGACCAGGAGTTGCACGGGAGACAGAAGGGAACCAGCACCGCTGCGTCCTCCTTCGTGGTCAGACCGAAGGATGCAGTCAAGGACTCCGGCAGAGAGAGAGAGAGGGAGAGAGAGAGAGAGAGAGAGAGAGAGAGAGAGGGAGGGAGGGAGGGAGGGAGGGAGGGAGGGAGGGAGAGAGAGAGAGAGGGAGGGAGGGAGGGAGGGAGGGAGGGAGGGAGAGAGAGAGAGAGAGAGAGAGAGAGAGAGGGAGAGGGAGAGAGGGAGGTTGGGGGGGCATCTCTGGAAGCAGGTCCAGCCTCTCCAGATGTGCCTACAGTGAGGCCAGATGCCAGTCTGGAAAAAAGAGGCTGCCGGCTTCAACTTTGCCTCCTCCTCTTCTCGGCCAGCCCCAAGGATGGTTTGCCCCTGAGATTATACTCCCAAATCTCTTCTCCCTGTTGAATGGGGAGAGAAGGAAAGAAGGAAGGAAGGAAGGAAGGAAGGAAGGAAGGAAGGAAGGAAGGAAGGGAGGGAGGGAGGGAGGGAGGGAGGGAGGGAGGGAATGTTAGGGGAGGAAAGAAGAGATGGATGGAAAGGAAGGAGGGAGGGAGGGAGAAGGGAATCTCAGAGGGAGAAAGAAGAGAGGGATGGAGAAGAAGGAAAGAAGGGAAAGAGGAAGAAAGGAACGAGGGAGGGAAGAAGGGGGGAGGGAAGGAAGGGAAGAGAGGAAGGGGAAGGGAATCTCGGAGAAAGAAGAGAGGGATGGATGGGAAGGAAAGAAGGGAAAGAGGAAGAAAGGAAGAAGGGAGGGAGGGAGGGAGGGAGTTAGGGGAAGAAAGAAGAGATGGATGGGAAGGAAGGAAGGAAGTGAAACCTCGGCTCACGAGTTTCTTTCGGCTCTTTTAAATTCCTGAGTAATGCTGGGGCAATTGTGAGGCTAAGTGTAAAACCTTACAGAAGGAAGGAAGGAAAGAAGGGAGGGAGGGAGGGAGGGAGGGAGGAGGGACTGTTAGGGGAAGAAAGAAGAGATGGAAGGAAGGAAGGAAGGAAGGAAGGAAAGAAGGAGGGAGGGACTGTTAGGGGAGGAAAGAAGAGATGGGTGGAAAGGAAGGAAGGAGGGAGGGAGGGAGAAGGGAATCTCAGAGGGAGAAAGAAGGGAGGGATGGAGGAGAAGGAAAGAAGGGAAAGAGGAAGAAAGGAATGACGGAAGGAAAAAGGGGGGGAGGGAAGGAAGGAATGGAAGAAAGGAAGGGGAAGGGAATCTCGGAGAAAGAAGAGAGGGATGGATGGAGAGTAAAGAAGGGGAAGAGGAAGGAAGGAAGGAAGGAAGGAAGGAAGGAAGGAAGGAAGGAAGGAAGGAGAGATGGGTTGGAAGGAAGGAAGGAAGGAAGGAAGGAAGGAAGGAGAGATGGGTTGGAAGGAAGGAAGGAAGGAAGGAACGAAGGAAGGAAGGAAGGAAGGAGAGATGGGTTGGAAGGAAGGAAGGAAGGAAGGAAGGAAGGAAGGAAGGAGAGATGGGTTGGAAGGAAGGAAGGAAGAAAGGAAGGAAGGAAGGAAGGAAGGAAGGAGAGATGGGTTGGAAGGAAGGAAGGAAGGAAGAAAGGAAGGAAGGAAGGAAGGAAGGAAGGAAGGAAGGAAGGAAGGAAGGAAGGAAGGAAGTCTTTACAGGTTCTCAAACTGAAATCAAAATCTTGCCTGAATTTCTGCTTTATAAAAATCTTCTTTATTGTCTCCAATTATAAGTAAAACATTGCATCTCCTGGGAAACCAAAAACTGCTCTTTATCTTCAGTTTCTTTCAAAATATTCCTTGGATTACCCATATAAAAAAATTAGAGAAAATTAGAGAGGATTTGCCATCTGCGCAGATCACATGGCAAGTGAAATATCTTTGGCTCCTAGAAGAAATGGATTTGTCCTTAAGGTTGGAGAACCATAAATCAAGTGGCAGGATCCCCTTAGATGAGAAAAAAGCTTAACCCAAAATAAAAGGAAAAAATAATCATTAAGTACACAAAAGTTTTAAGGTGACATTTATTTAAAGGTCAGGTGCTTTTCCAAGAATTCTTTATGATTATTCAGTAGTTGAATCTTACATTTTTTTTCTACTTTTCTTTTTATGATGTGCTTCTTTGGGCTTTATAAACTACCTTTCCCCCCTCTGTAAATTTCTCAGCTTTCTCTAGATCGGCATGGCTGGCTGGGGAACTCTGGGAGTTGAAGTCCACCCATCTTAAAGTTGCCAAGGTTGAGAAACACAGCTCTACACCAGGGCTGGGGCACTGTGGCCCTTTTATGACTTGTGGACTTCAACTCCCAGAATTCCTGAGCCAGCCAGAATTCTGGGAGTTGAAGTCCGCAAGCCACAAAGGAGCCATCATTCTTCATGCTGGCTCAGGAACTCTGGGAGTTGAAGTCCACAAGTCATGAAGGGGCCAAAGTTCCCCCTACTGGCTCAGGAATTCTGGGAGTTGAAGTCCACAAGTCATGAAGGGGACATAGTTCCCCATGCTGGCTCAGGAAATAATAATAATAATAATAATAATAATAATAATAATAATAATAATAATAATGATGATGATGATGATGATGATGATGATGATGATGATGATGATGGAGAAGAAGAAGAAGAAGAAGAAGAAGAAGAAGAAGAAGAAGAAGAAGAAGAAGAAGAAGAAGAAGAAGAAGAAGAAGAAGAAAGTTGGAAGCGACCTTGGAGGTCATCTAGTCCAACCCCCTGGTCAGGAAGGAAACCCTATACCATTTCAGGCAAATGGCTGTCCAGTCTCCTCTTAAAAACTTCCAGTATTGGAGCATTCACCACTTCTGGAGGCAGGTTGTTCCACTGGTTAATTGTCCTCACTGTCGGGAAGTTAATTCTGGGAGTTGAAGTCCACAGGTCAGAAAGGGGCCATAGTTCCTCAGGCTGGCTCAGGAATTCTGGGAGTTGAAGTCCACATAGGTCGTGAAGTTAGCAACTATGGCCATGATGGCTCAGGAATTCTGGGAGTTGAAGTCCACAAAGGGGCCACCATTCTCCACCCCTGCTCTACACAGTTAATTAAGAAACAAAGGTAAAACCCGTCTTTTTTTTTGTATGTAAAGAAAGGGAATTTTGTAAAACCCAGGATTCAAACAGTGTTCCATTCCATTTTAATTTCAGGGAGACAAAATTCAAGCCACGTCCCAGCTCCATTTTCTTTTTCCAAGAAAGAGATCTTTTGGAAAATGCCCTGGTATTTTTGGATATTTCCCCCCCCCCCAATCATCCAGATCTTGCCAGAATTGTGTCCCGCTGAAAACAGCAGCAAAAGACACTGGCTTGACCTGATCCGGCACAAGGCTTCCCCTTTTGCTCTTGTGTCTTGCAATATTTATTTTAGTTATTTATTTTAATCCCATTTATATCTGAATGTAGGCAGTCCTCAACTTACGGCCACCACGGAGCCCCTAATGTCAGCTGCTAAGCCAGACATTTGTTAAGTGAGTTTGGCCCTGTTTTATGGCCTTTCTTCCCCACAGTGAATCGCTGCAGTTGTTCGGTGAGTAACTAATGGGTAGCTAACAACTAACTGACCACGGGTGTGTGTGTGTGTGTGTGTTTGTGTGTGCTGCAAACGATTGTGTGAAAAGCAAGTCATAAGTCACTTTTTTGGGGGGGGGGGGCATCACTTTAAGTGGTTACTAATCGAACGGCTGTTAAATCGTGGACTATACCAGGCTCCAAAGTAGAGAACAATGGATGCAGAAAATGGAAACAACAGCCACAATCACACTCCTGCGGCGTGCCTGGTAGAGAACAGTTGGTTGGTTTTTCAAAGGAAAATTGCAAAAAATTTGGGCCTGGTCCCTGGTCTTCATCCCCTTCCGAAGACCCTCCCTCTATTTCAGAAATTTGCCCACCCTGTGTAACCGGAGGAGGAGACGGCGGCGGAGCGAATGAATGAGCAAAAATATTCTTGGCAAGAAGCAAATGCCGTAAGCCACTTTTTTTTCCTGTTTTCCGTTGTTAGCTTCCAACGGTCACTCAATGAATCGATGCAAGTCGGGGGCTAACCGCAGCAGCCAAGGGCTCACCGTATCCCGAATTTAGGAATCTTGTCGGAGGATTTTACGTCACGGGATGAATCTTTCCCGGAGACCGTCTTCCCACCAAGGAGGCTTCTCCTGTTCAAAGCCCCCCCCCCAGGAAGTCTTTTGCTCTGAATTTCTGGCTTTTTGCCCAGAATTATAATTGTATTATTCTCCTGGGGGTGGCGCGGGGGGAAATCAGAAGCGAGGAAGCTGGAGGGGATGACACTGGTCCCCCTAAATACTTTACTTATAATTCCTGTGCATCTTGTTATTTCTTTAAAATATACCCTGTTAGTCATCTCCCCATATGGCCTCCAGAACGGCCAAACGAGAATTGGAGATTATTTTTTTCATGTTTATTCATAGCTCATCCCCATCATCGGGAGCTGCGGGAGTCCATGTTCGTTCACCCACACAACCAGGGAGGGGGTCAAAAAAAAGGGAAGATGGCCGACGATGGTGCAACCCAAACTCGGAGATGCCTATAAAAAAACAAGCCGTGCATCCATCATACCATAGAGTCTAATTTCTTTCTTATTTTTTTTTTGACCACACAATGCAGACACCATTGCTCACAACAGCCGTGTGAGGTAGGACAAGTGAGAGGCGGAGCGACGGGGCCGAGTGACCGCATTTTGGCAAGCTCTTCAGCAGTTCCTTGGCTTTTTGTTTAGTGCCAAAAACGTTAGCGCCAAATAAAAGCTAAGCAATCTTATTTCAGATCAGTTCACATTTCATTTTACTGAAGACCGGTTACAGGATTAGGGAGCGCTGAATTTAAAAGCATAATTAATTGAGCCCCAAATTTCCGGTGCCAAGCAAGCCAGTTTGCGCCGTTTGACGACCTTTCTTGCCACGGTTGTTAAGTGAATCACGGCAGCTGTTAAGTAACATGGTCGTTAAGTGGCTTCCCAATTGACTTTGCTTGTCAGGAGGTCACAAAAGGGGATCATGTGACCCTGGGGAGACCGTGACCGTCATAAATATGAGCCAGTTGCAGAAATGGATAGATTGACTTTAGAGATTAAAGAGAAAGAAGATTCAGTTTATTTTAGAACATGGGATAACTTTTACCAATGGCTAGGAAAACGAATTAGGGAGAAAGGAATGCGATATGTAATTTTGAACGCATACTAGTAGGAAGAATGTTATGGATTGATTAATACTGTTTATGATAACCAATCATATTTACTACTGTTAATGTATTCTTATATTAATTATTGTTATTCAAACATATGTAAGGGGGCACGGTGGCTCAGTGGGTTAAGACGCTGAGCTTGTCGATCAGAAGGTCGGCAGTTTGGCGGGTCGAATCCCGAGTGCCGCATAGCAGAGTGAGCGCCTGTTACTCGTCCCAGCTTCTGCCAACCTAGCAGTTCGAAAGCACGTAAAAAATGCAAGTAGAAAAATAGGGACCACTCCAGTGGGAAGGTAACAGCGTTCCGTGCGCCTTTGGCGTCTACTCATGCCGGCCACATGACCACGGAGACATCCTCAGACAAGCGCCGGCTCTTCGGCTTTGAAACGAAGAGTCGGAAACGACTAGCACGCATGTGCGGGGGAACCTTTACCTTTACCTTATGATAACCAATCATATTTACTACTGTTAATCTATTATTATATTAATTATTGTTATTTAAACATATGTTACTCAGACAATATTCTGTTTGCTAAATATTGAAAATGTTACTGGGGGATAACCCCATTTTATCCCTAACCCTATAAAATCTAATAAAACTTTTTTAAAAAATAAAATAAAATAAATAACGAGCCAGTTGCCAAGCATGCAAACTTTGATCAGGTGAGCCGCGGGGATGCTGCCATGGTCGTAAGTGTGAATAAGCAAGGTTGTTGTAACTTTGAACTGCCGGATACAATTAACCAGAGGAACGACTCGCCTCTAGAAGGTGTGGGTGCTCCATCCCTGGAGATTTTTAAGAAGAGATTGGACAGCCATTTGTCTGAAATGGTACAGTTGTTCCTCGACGTAACGGCCACAAATTGGGCCCAAAATTTGTGTTGCTAAGTGAGACATTTGTTCAGTGGGGTTTTTTGCCCCATTTTATGACATTTTCTTGCCGCGGTTCTTAAGCGAATCACTCTAGGGACACAGTTATTAAAGGAATCTGGCCTCCCCCTTTCCTTTGATTGTTCAGGAGGTTGCCTACGGCAATCACATGAGCCTGGGACATGGCAACCGTCATAAATATGAGCGAGTTGCAAAAGTTAAGTGAATCGCTGCGGCTGTTAAGTCAGCAACATGGCTGTTAAGGGAATCCGGCTCCCCCCATTGACTTTGCTCGTCAGAAGGTCGCAAAAGGGGATCACGTCACACCCCCGGAACACGGCAAACCATCATAAATACGAGTCGCTTGCCAAGGGTATGAATTTCGATCCTCTGATCATAGGGGTGGTGCAACGGTCGTGAAGTGTGAAAAACGGTCGTAAGTCCCTTTTTTTCAGCGCTGTAACTCTGAATGGTCACTAAATAAACTGCTGTAAGTTGAGGATTATCTGTATAGGCCAGGGGTAGGCAACCTTGGCTCTTTTATGACTCGTGGACTTCAACTTCCAGAATTCCTGAGCCAGCATGGCTCAGCTTGGAAAGTCTCCATTTCCCCTCAGCGTGGCTGGCTCAGGAATTCTGGGAATTGAAGTCCAGAAGTCAAGAAGGGGCCACAATTCCCCCATGCTGGCTCAGGAATTCTGGGAGTTGAAGTCCACGAGTCATAAAGGGGCCACAGTTCCCCCATGCTGGCTCAGGAATTCTGGGAGTTGAAGTCCACGAGTCATAAAGCGGCCTAGGCCTAGGCCAGGGGTAGGCAACCTTGGCTCTTTTTTGACTCATGGACTTCAACTCCCAGAATTCCTGAGCCAGCCATGGCTCAGCTTGGAAACCTCTCCCTTTCCCCTCAGCGTGGCTGGCTCAGGAATTCTGGGAGTTGAAGTCCACGAGTCATAAAGCGGCCTAGGCCAGGGGTAGGCAACCTTGGCTCTTTTTTGACTCGTGGACTTCAACTCCCAGAATTCCTGAGCCAGCCATGCTGAGGGGAAAGGGAGAGGTTTCCAAGCTGAGCCATGGCTGGCTCAGGAATTCTGGGAGTTGAAGTCCACGAGTCAAAAAAGAGCCAAGGTTGCCTACCCCTGTCTCCTGCTCGAGCAGGGGGGGGGGGTTGGACTAGAGGACCTCCAAGGTCCTTTCCAACCCTATTATTCTGTGTGTTCTTTTTTGCCAAGGGTGCCCACAGGACATTTGCTCCCTGCAAAACACTAGGTGGCGGCTTCGTTCCACTTTTGGAGAGAAGCTGCAAGAAGGAAATGCAGAGATAGGAAATCCATGGAAAATGTTTCGGTGGAAGGGAAGCTCTTTATTGCGAAGTGCAGAGTCTTCGGGACACATCAGAAGATGGATAAATGACGGGAACTTCGGGGTTTGGGGGAACCTTTAATGGCAATGCCTGGTGCAATCTCCAGGCTCGCAGCAGCTATCAAATTGGACAAGTCTGTTCTGCCAGATGGTGCGCTGAGGGATCCTCGGCGCTCTCCGAGCTGGCTCGTTTTCTCCCAGTTTATTTTTTTTTAAATTTTTAATTCCATTTATATCCCGCCCTTCTCCGAAGACTCAGGGCGGCTTACAAGCTTAGCAATAGCCTTCATTCTATGTATATGCCTGCTTATTAGGGCTTTCACACACACCCCAAGCGGCATTATTACAAAATCAGCTTAATTGCCCCCAACAATCTGGGTCCTCATTTTACCTACCTGGGAAGGATGGAAGGCTGAGTCAACCTTGAGCCTGGTGGGATGCGAACCTGCACTAATTGCAGGCAGCTGGTGTTACTTAAGGAGGCATCAGCCCCCACTGCTCCATAGGGCTCGCAACTTGGGTGTCCTCGATTCACAGCTCAGTTTGGAAGATCACATAGGAGCTGTGACCAGGGGGGCCTTTGCCCAGGTTCGCCTGGTGCGCCAGTGGCGGCCCTACTTGGACCGAGATGCCCTACGCACAGTCACTCATGCGCTCGTGACCTCTCGGATAGACTACTGCAACGCTCTCTACATGGGGCTGCCCTTGAATACCACTCGGAGGCTCCAGCTGGTGCAGAATGCGGCCGCGCGAGTTGTGATGGTGGTCTCCCGATACTCCCATGTTACACCTCTGCTCCGCGAGCTGCATTGGCTTCCGGTTGTCGACCGGGTGAAATTCAAGGTGCTGGTGATGACCTATAAAGCCCTAAATGGCATGGGTCCGGGATATTTGAGGGAACACCTCTTGCCGGGGTTAACTTCCCATTCTCCTGTGCGCTCCCACAGAGAGGGCCTTCTCAGGGTGCCGTCAGTCAGGGAATGTCGACTGGCAGCCCCCAGGGGGAGAGCATTCTCTGTGGGCGCACCTGCCCTCTGGAATCAATTAGATTTAGATTTAGATTTTATTAGATTTATATACCGCCCTTTCCCGAAGGACTCAGGGCGGTTTACAGGGCATTTTAAAATCACATCGATATAAAATACAAAGTTAAAAGAGAATTAAAAGATTAAATTATCCCTGAAAATAAAACCCCAGTTAAAATTCTCAGCCTGGGTCGGAGAGCTCAAAGAGCCAAGTCTTCAGGTCCCGGCGGAATGACCGAAGGTCAGAGGCAGTCCTGAGCTCCGCGGGCAGCTGGTTCCAGAGGGCAGGCGCACCCACAGAAAAGGCCCTCTGCCTGGGTGTTATCCGCTGGCAATCTTTTACCGGCGGTACCCTGAGAAGACCCTCCCTCTGCGAGCGCACAGGACGAAGGGAGCTTGATGCCGGCAGCAGGTGTTCCCTCAGATATCCCGGACCCAAGCCATTTAGGGTTTTATAGGTCATCACCAGCACCTTGAATCTCACCCGAAGGGCAACCGGAAGCCAATGCAGCTCACAGAGTAGAGGTGTTACGTGGGAGTATCGGGAGACCCCCCCATCACAACAATTACCGGTTGAGCTCCGGATGGCTCCCGACCTTCGCTCGTTTCGCCGCGACCTGAAGACTTGGCTATTTGAACTTGCCGGCCTGGACTGAGGGACTAGGATTTTAGATCTTAAATTTTTAAAAAATTTTAAATTTTAGAATGTGTTTTATTGTTTAGGGCTATTTGGTTTAATTTCATTTTAATTTTTGTATATTATGTGCTGTTCATAGTGTTTTAATTGCCCTGTACACCGCCCCGAGTCCCTTGGGAGAGGGGCGGTATATAAATCCAAATAAATAAATAAATAAATAAATAAATAGATAGATAGATAGATAGATAGATAAATAAATGTAAACAGACAGCCAATAGCACTGATGATGTTAGCTAGTTGGGTCATGAAACGTCTGCAAGAAAACAAGCCAGCTCAGAGAGCACCCAGGAACCCAAACCTCGCCCTCACTTCAACCCGAGCTACACATATTCTCCTTCATAGATTCTGCGCTGCGTAGGACTCCCAATTGTGTGAGAAAAGGGACTTATGACCATTTTTCCATAGTTGCGACCGTTGCAGCATCCCTCCCCCCCCGGGTCACGTGATCAAAATTCAGAAACTTGGCAAGGGACTCATATTTATGGAAGGTTGCAGTTGTCCCCGGGCTCACGGGATCGCCCGTTTGCCACCTGCTGACATTTACTACTGCAGTGATTCGCTTAACAACAGTGTCAAGGAAGGTAGTAGAATGGGGGCAAAAGCCCTTGCAACGGATGTCTCCCTTAGCGACACAAATTCTGGGCTCCATTACGGTCATACGTCGAGGACCACCTGTAGCATTTCGGACAAATGGCTGTCCAGTCTCTTCCTAAAAGGTTCCAGTGTTGGAGCACCCACAACGTCTGGTGGCAAGCAGTTCCACTGGTTAATTGCCCTCGCTGATAGGAAATTTCTCCTTAATTCCAGGTTGCTTCTCTCCTCGATTAGTTTCCATCCGTTGCTTCTTGTCCTGCCTTCTGGCGCTTTGGAGAATAGCTTGACTCCCTCTTCTTTGGGGCAGCCCCTGAGATACTGGAAGACTGCTATCCTGTCCCCCCTCGTCCTTCTCTTCATTAAACTGGACATACTGAATTCCAGCAACTGTTCTTTAGGGGGTTGGACTAGAAGGCCTCCAGGGCCCCTTCCAATTCTCTTATTCTATGTTCTTATATTTTCGCTGGGGGGGGGGTTCCTAACGTCCCATGAAACGGGAGAGCGAGAAGGGAAAGGAAAAACAACAACAGACAACGGTCTCAAATATAACACGCGTTATCTTTCTTTTCTTTTTGTCTTTTGCAGGACTTCGGAGGAGGGTTGGAGGGGACCAAAACAGCCCAATGCATAAACAACTGATCAATCCGGAGAAAATTACAAAGTTGAACATCATTCCAGAAATACAATTTCGTGGGGAATGGGGGGGGGGGGGAAACAACAACAACAACAGGGAAGCCCCACGATAGAAATTACCAAAACAAAAAAAAAAAAGAAAGAGAAAAAAGAAAAAGCAACGAGATTAGATCCTTTGGTGACTCTTCTAGGAATTCAAAAGAGTTCTCTGGACGGTCATGGGTTAAAGGTCCCATTCTCCTGGGCTAACTGTGGACGATGGGAATCAACCCCACTCTCCCACCCCCGGCCTATGGAAAGGCACCAAGCTGCAAAAGGCCATCAAACAGCCTCCGACACCAGCAGCAATCCAGAGATGGGAATTTAAAGGCCAGAACCAACACACACACACAGACACACAAAGTAATTATTCACCTCGGCAATCCATATAAACAAGGAAGATCCAAACACAAAACAGCAGGCTGTAGTAGGAATAAAGGAGGGGGGGCAAGGAAATGGGGGAGGGAAAATAAAAGAAGGAGGGCAAGGGGGGGCGTTTACAGTACGGGTTAACACTGATTGCACAAAAATCCTCGCAGTCTCTGGAAAGAAAAAAAAAAAGGCATCGGAACCCCGGGGATACGGTTATTTATCTGCAAAATATATACAGAAAATTTAAGATTCTGCTATGTATAAGTATGTACACAGGAAGTAGTACTTGGGGACTACGGGCCGGGACAGAGAGAGAAAGAGAGAAAGGCTCAAGTCCATAATGCACGTCGGAGGGAGAGGCAGCCCGGGAAATGCCGCCGGGCCAAGTCACGATGGTCGACGAAAAGCAGCTTCCAAGAGAAATCTTGGATATCGTTTTTTTTTCCGGGTGGTGTCGGCCGCTGTCACTCACAGCTGCTGCGACCCTCGCCGCATGTGAAGACGCCCCCTGGTGGAAAGGAGAGGCCGGGGGAAAAAATCCCACGGAGAGGTCATCCGGGTGTCTCCAGCGACCCCCCCCTTGCTCAGGAGATCCTCCGGGGTGCATCTCGTCCAGAAGGCGAGCCGAGTTGAGGGCAGCGAGAGCTGAAACCACAAAGCTCCCGGTTGCATAGAGAATTCACGTCCAACGGAAAAGGGCCTTTCCGGAAAGATCCGGAGTGTATCTGTCTATATAAAAGAAGGGAGAGGGTCTCGCTGGACTCTTCCCCCCCCCCACACACACACTCCCTCCTCAAACCCCGAAACGGGGGAATGGGGGGGGAGCAATTGATTGGTCAATGGCGTCAGTACTTTGGGTAGTAGTTGTAGTGCAGTACAAAAGGAAAGGCGCCGAGGGTGCGGAAACGAACCGACGTCCAAACGAGCAAGTCCCGGTTGGTCAGCAGCTCCCTTTTCCGTTCCGGAAGACCAAAACGAGCGACGAACCGTCGCAAGGACGGAGATCATCGGGGTTAGTGTTCGGCGTCCATGGCGTCTAAATATTTCGCTTCGATGATGCTGGGGAGCAACTTGTATCTGAGCAAGGAGAAGAGGGAAACAGTTCAGAGCAGGGCAACTAAGAGGATCCAAGGCCTGGAGACAAAAACATACGAAGAACGGCTGCGGGATTTGGGTTTGGCTAGTGACTAGTCTAAAGAAAAGAAGAAATAAGGGGGACACGATAGCAGTTATTCCAGTATTTTAGGGACTGCCACAAAGAAGATTTGCAGCCCGCTACATCCCAGCAGGCCAGGCTGAAGATGTAGCTCAACCCAAAATCCAGACGGAGGAGAACAACGAAGCCTGGAAGATAACTGAGGTTACAAAGCCGGGATCTGCAGCCACTCCACCCTGTCAAAAGCCATCTCTGCAAAGGAGGCCACAGCCAAGGTCTTACCTGATCGGGATCATTCCGATCATAATGAGCGGGAAAATCATCTTCATGTAGGGCAGAGGGGACATCCCAAAGCTGCAGAGAATGAGGAGCTGGAGGACCTGCAGGCCGGTGAAGTAATGGATCTTCCTCTGGGGGACCCGGCGGATGTAATGCGTTGGAGGATAGGCCGTCTGGAAGGAAGGGAAAGGTCAGCACCCAACAAATACAGGTAGGGTTTGAGCCAAGGGGGCCCCGTGGTCAGAATGTGGTATTGCAAGCAAAAGCTCTGCCAGCTGTCAGCAGTTCGAATCACTCCAGGCTCAAGGTTGAATCAGCCTTCCATCCTTCTGAGGTCGCTAAAAGGAGGACCCAGATTGTTGGAGGCAGGAGGCTGACTTAGAGAGGGCTATAAGAGCAGTATGAAATGGTATATAAGTCTAAGGGCTATTCTATTCTATTCTATTCTATTCTATTCTATTCTATTCTATTCTATTCTATTCTATTCTATTCTATTCTATTCTATTCTATTCTTCTATTCTATTCTATTATCATTATTCTATTCTATTCTATTCTATTCTATTCTTATTCCATTCCATTATTCTATAATTATATTCTATAATCCTATCCTATCCTATCCTATCCTATTATTCTACTCTACTCTATTCTATTTTATTCTATTCCTATTCTATTCTATTCTATTCTATTCTAATTCCATCATTATTCTATAATTCTATTCTATAATCCTATCCTATCCTATTATTATACTCTATTCTATTCTATTCCTATTCTATTCTCCTATTTTCTATTCTATTCTGTTCTATTCTATTCTAATTCCATTCCATTCTATCATTATTCTATAATTCTATTCTATAATCCTATCCTATCCTATCCTATCCTATCCTATCCTATCCTATCCTATCCTATCCTATCCTATTATTCTACTCTATTCTATTCTTTCTCCTATTTTCTATTCTATTCTATTCTATTCTATTCTATTCTATTCTATTCTATTCTATTCTATTCTATTCTATTCTATTCTATTCTATTCATTCCATTCTATCATTATTCTCTACGTACAGTCACTCATGCGCTTATGACCTCCCGGTTAGACTACTGCAATGCCCTCTACATGGGGCTGCCCTTGAGGACCACCCGAAGGCTTCAACTGGTGCAGAATTCAGCCGCGCGAGTTTTGATGGGAGCTTCCCGATACTCCCGTGTAAGACCTCTTGTCCGTGAGCTGCATTGGCTTCCGGTTGCCCTCCGGGTGAAATTCAAAGTGCTGGTAATGACCTATAAAGTCCTAAATGGCTTGGGTCCGGACTATCTAAGGGAACACCTGCTGCCGGCATCATCTTCCCATCGTCCTGTGCGCCCCCACAGGGAGGGCCTTCTCAGGGTACCGCCGGTTAATGAATGCCGGCGGGTTATTCCCAGGGGAAGGGCATTCTCTGTGGGTGCGCCTGCCCTATGGAACTAACTACCCACGGAACTTAGGACTGCCCCCGACCTTCGCTCATTTCGCCGGGACCTGAAAACTTGGCTCTTCGATCTGTTTGGTCCAGGCTGTGGGGTTGTTAATTTAACTGGGTTTTAGATTTACTCTTGGGGCTTGAATTTAATTTAATTGTTTTTAATTTTTTGTATTCATAGTTTTAACTGCCCTGTAAACCGCCCTGAGTCCTACGGGAATAGGGCGGTATACAAATCCAATAAAATAAATAAATAAATAAATAAATGTAATTCTATTCTATAATCCTATCCTATTATTCTATTCTATTCTATTCTATTCTATTCTATTCTATTCTATTCTATTCTATTCTATTCTATTCTATTCTATTCTATTCTATTCTATTCTTTCATTCCATTCCATATTTTCTATTCTATTCTATTCTATTCTATTCTATTCTATTCTATTATTCTATTCTATTCTATTCTATTCTATTCTATTCTATTCTATTCTATTCTATTCTATTCTTATTTCTAATTCTATTCTATTCTATTCTATTCTATTCTATTCTATTCTATTCTATTCTATTCTATTCTATTCTATTCTATTCTATTCTATTCTATTCTAATCTAAATATCCCATTCTTTTCCATTCTAACCGCGAACCGCAATCAGAGGTGATACAACGGCCGAGTTTCCCGACCCAACACAATCCAACCAGGATCCTGGAGACACAGCACTGAGGAAGCAGCTCGGCCATGGCTCCGTGGGGCTCCGTCCGTCTGGCCCTCCCTCCCTCCCTCCCTCCCCCCTGGCAGCTTACCTGCTCCTTCAGCAAGAGGGCCACCCTCTCGAACAGCTGGTTCCCATCGATGGAGGTGAAGGCGATGTAGAGGAAGAGCCCGTAGAGAACCGGCTTCGGGATCAGCTGGAGCGGGAAAGGAAGCAGCAGGAGCGACAGGCCCACCAAAGAATTGGCCACCAACGTGGTCAGCCGGGTCTCCTTCACACTCACAATGCTAAGGCAAGGAGGAGAGTCGGGGTCAGCGTGTGCAAATTAATAATAATAATAATAATAATAATAAGAAGAAGAAGAAGAAGAAGAAGAAGAAGTTGGAAGGGTCCTTGGAGGTCATCTAGTCCAACCCCCTGCTCAGGCAGGAAACCCTATACCATTTCAGACAATATGGCTGTCCAGTCTCTTCTTAAAAACTTCCAGTGTTGGAGCATTCACCGCTTCCGGAGGCAGGTTGTCCCACTGGTTAGTTGTTCTAACTGTCAGGAAGTTTCTCCTTAGTTCTAGGTTGCTTCTCTCCTTGATGAGTTTCCATCCGTTGCTTCTTGTCCTGCCTTCGGGCGCTTTGGAGAATAGCTTGACTGCCTCTTCTTTGGGGCAGCCCCTGAGATACTGGAAGACTGCTACCATGTCCCCCCTCGTCCTTCTCTTCATTAAACTAGACATTCCCAATTCCTGCAACCGTTCCTTATATCTTTTAGCCTCCAGTCCTTTAATCGCCTTTATTGCTATTCTCTGCACTCTTTTCAGAATCTCAACATCTTTTTTACATTGTGGTGACCAAAACTGGATGCAGTATTCCAGGTGTGGCCTTACCAAGGCCTTGTAAAGCGGTATTAACACTTCACGTGATCTTGATTCTATCCCTCTGTTAATGCAGCCTAGCACTGTGTTGGCTTTTTTGGCAGCTGCAGCATACGGCTGGCTCCTATTTAAGCGATTGTCCACTAGGACTCCGAGATTCCTCTCGCAGTTACTACTATCGAGCAAGGTACCACCTATACTATACCTGTGCATTTGATTTTTCCTGCCTAAATGTAGAACCTTACTTTATTCACCATTGAATTTCATTTTGTTAGAGAGTGCCCAGTGTTCACACACCTGCACACCTGCAGCCGAGGGGTTAATCCATTCATTATTTCGGTATTTCTCACCCTCGGCCACTTGAAGTTACAGGTGGACTTCAACGGCCAGAATTCCCCCCCCCCTTCACCGGCTGAGCTAAGCGAAACACCGGCTCGGAGAGTTTTACCCCATTTTATTACGACGACTGCTGCGTTGTTCAGTTACGTAACCCGGTCGTTAAGCGAAGCTGGCTTTCCCCCTTCCCATGGTCGGAAGGTCGCAAAAGGGGGATCGCCTGACACCGCCCCCCCCCGCGGAGATTGCGACCGTTGTGACTGCGAAGCAGCTTGCCAAAGCATCTGAATTTGGATATCGGGAGAATCATGGGGGTGCTGCAAAGGCTGTTAGGTGTGAAAAATGGTCGGGTTGTTTTTTTTTTTCTTTTAGTGCTGTTGTCACTCGGAAAGGTCAGTAAAGGAACGTTTGTAAGATGAGGACGGCCTGTGTTCTAAGTCCTGACAGTGAGAACAATTGATCAGTGGAACCACCTGCCACCAGAAGCTGTGAATGCTCCAACGGTGAAAGTTTTTAAGAAGAGACTGGACAGCCATTGGTTTGAAATGGTATAGGGACTCCTGCCTGAGCAGGGGGTTGGACTAGATGACCTCCAAGGTCCCTTCCAATATTATTATTGTTGTTGTTGTTATTATTGTCTCCTGCTTGAGCAGGGGGTTTGACTAGATGACCTCCAAGGTCCCTTCCAACATCATCATCATCATCATCATATTATATGATGACAATGATGACGATGATGATGCTTGGATGGGATTAGACGAAAGCTTCCCAGAAATGTTTCCGTCCTAGAACATCAGCAGAGCTGGGAGGGACCTTCGAGGTCATCTAGTCCAACCCCCTGCTCAAGCCCTGTCATCTTCCAACTCTGATCTGAAGCTACAGGCAGTCCTCGAAATTTAGCCCCCCAAATTTAGCCCCCCAAATTTATGTAGCTAAGTGAAACGTTTGTGAAGCATAGTCCCCCCCCCCACACCCCCAGTTTTACGACTTTTCTTGCCCCGGTTGTTCGGCGAATCCCTGCGTTTGTTAAGTCGCACAGTTGTTAAGGGAATCTGGCTTCCCACCAATGGACATCGCTCGTCAGAATGTTGTGAAAGAGGATCACGTGACACCCCCCCCCCTTTGTTTCGCTTAGCAACATAAATTTTGGGCCCAATTACGGTTGTAACTTGAGGACTATCTTTATCCTGGGTTTTTCTTGTTTTTTTTTTTTTTTTTTTTTTGCTTTGATCTAACTTAAGCAAGGTTCCAGCCCCTGAAAAGGCAAAATCCAATTTTCGGGAAACGGTCCGGATAATTTCCATTTCCATCCCCAGCTAATGAATTTCCTTTCAACCTTCTTTTCTAGGCTTCCCTTTAAGGTTTTAAATTTTACATTTTAAACTCTTTGGGGGCTATTAATTTAATTTTATTTTAATTTGTACATTGCACTGTTTTAATTTGCCCTGTAAACCGCCCTGAGTCCCTCGGGAAAAGGGCGGTATATAAATCGAAACAAACAAACAAATAAATAAATAAATAAATTTCTTCCAATCGTCGGAGCTTTAAAAAAAAAGAAAAAGAAAAAAAAGAAAAAAAAGAAATAAATAAATTTAGACTCTGCGGTCTGCTAAGCTTTTATCTCGCCACGCCAGCTCCCCGGCTGCTTTTTAATCTGTCCTGGTTTCAACTACCCAGTTTTTCAACCTTACGTTTCAACCGTCTTTCTCAAAAGCGTTAAAAGAAAAGGGAAATAGGAAAAAAAAAAAAAAGGAAATAGGACAAGTCGAAAAACAGCAGACACAGCTGGGATTTTTTTAAAAAAAGAAACTCCCTTTTCAAGAGACCCAGTTGTTGGATCAACCCTCTGGATCAAACCAAAAAAAAAGTGGTTATTAATTCAGCGTTATTGATCACCCGGAACTAAGTTTCAGCTCTTTTAGCAATTGACGGAAAACACGCGGAATGAACTCTAGGAACCGGAGGGCCACATTGGTGATTTAAACAGAAATTAGCTTGTATGTGCAGTTAGTTCTCGACTTGCGACTTTTCGCTGAGCGACAGCTTGAAGGCGACAACGGATGCTGCTAAAGAAAAGTCTCTCGGTGGGATTTCTTAAGAATCAACACACAGCTGCTTTGTGTGGGGTTGTTTGTTTTTTTTTTACATCAATTTGCATCGGCAAAACCCTACGTCTGAAAGCCACCTGAGGTAAAGGCCGTCCTCGACTTAACAGCGGTTCACTTAGCGACTGTTCAAAGTTACAACGGCAGCGAAAAAAATGTGACCTTTCAACAAGCAAAGTCAATCGGGGATCCAGATTCACTTCACAACTGGGTTGCTGACTTAAGAACTGCAAGTGATTCACTTAACAGGTGTGGCAAGAAAGGTCATAAAATGGGGCGGAACCCACTTAACAAAGGTCTCGCTTAACAACAGAAATTTGGGGCTCAGTTGTGGTCGTAAGTCAAGGGCTTACCTGTACACCGTGTTTCCCCGAAAATAAGACCGGGTCTTATTTGTATTTTTGCCTCCAAAAGAGGCACCAGGTCTTATTTTGGGGGTAGGCCTTACCTCAACTCCGGCACCGACAGCCCCACCCAACCGGTCCACTTCTTCTGGGGCCGAAGTTCTGCAGCTGCATTCGGGCCTGCATTTTGCAGTCGGGCCTTTCCAGAAGGCCTAAGCAGCCGAGTACTGAGCTATGGATTCAATCCATAGCTTGGTGCTCGTCTGCAGAGATCTTGTAGAACCGAGCTATGGATTGAATCCATAGCTTGGTTCTTGGCTGCAGAGGCCTTCCGAAAAGGCCCATGACTGAGAAATAGAGGCCTGGCTGCAGAAGAGGCCTCAGAAGAAGTGGGAGAGGCCTGGCTGCAATGGAAGTGGGTGCAAGGCGCATAGGGCAGATCCACACAACCTCACCCCTGCTCTAGCTTGGTTTTTATGTGTGCGCCTCACCCCAAAACTAGGGTTTATTTTTGGGGTAGGGCTTATATTAGGCCCACCCCTAAAAATCAAGCTAGGGCTTATTTTCTGGGTAGGCCTTACTTTCGGGAAAACAGGGGTAGCTATGGTAACAGCTGGTCTAAAAAGAGCTATAAAACAAGTGCTGCCCTCTTGTGGTGGGGAGCAGCATTTTTTTTTCTTCTTGCCGGCAAGAATAAACTCTCCAAATGTAGCTAGTCCTCACCTTACAAGAGTTCATTTAGTGACCATCCAAAGTTACAATGGCACTGAAGAAAGTGACGTACGACAGTTTTTCACACTTACAACCGTCGCAGCATCCCCGTGGTCACGAGATCAAATTTCAGACGCTGGTCAACTGACTCATATTTATGGCGGTTGCTGTGTTCTGGGTTCATGTGATCATCTTCTGACAAGCAAAACTAAGGGGGGAAGCCAGGTTCACTTAGCAACCGTGTTACTAACTCAACCAACTGCAGGGATTCGCTTAACAACGGTGGCAAGGAAGGTCGTAAAATGGGGCAAAACTCACTTAACGAATGTCTCGCTTCGCACCAAAAATGTAGGGCTCACTTCTGGACGTTAAGTTGAGGACTAGCAGGACTTTTGAAACTTGGCAACTTTAAGACTTGACTTCAACCGTAATTAACAAATAAGAGAGAAAATGCCAAACAATATGTGTAGGAATATAACTTTAATTGTATGATTCACCTTGGTATTAAATGTGGACCATATAGAAAGACACTGCTCATTTTTTTTTAGGACTTCTGAAAAACAGATGACTCATATCCTGAATCCGTTCATTCCGATCATAAGTTGCTTTCCACTTATATAAAATAATTGCCATGCTCTGGGCTCAGCGGAGCAAGGCTTTTTACCAGACGCCAATTTCTCTGTTTTAAGATTACACTTCCAAATTCAAATACAGTTCCCTCGCTGCAGTATGATGTTTCTTTCACAAATTGTACCAACATATGTGATAATCTGAAATCAAAGTGAGGCTATAGCAGAACGAGACCAAATCATATTAGTTTAAAAAAAATTCAAATTTCTCAAAAGGGTGGAACAAAATCAGCCTTTAATTTTAGGATATGAAATTCTATTCTATTCTATTCTATTCTATTCTATTCTATTCTATTCTATTCTATTCTATTCTATTCTATTCTATTCTATTCTATTCTATTCTATTCTATTCCATTCCATTCTATTCTATACTTTCCATTCTACTCTATTCTACTCCTATTCTATTCTATTCTATTCTATTCTATTCTATTCTATTCTATTCATTATTCCAGTCTTATCGTTATTCTATTCCATTCCATTCCATTCTTACCACTACTCTACTCTACTCTACTCTACTCTACTCTGTTCTTATCATTATTCTATTCTATTCTATTCTATTCTATTCTATTCTATTCTATTCTATTCTATTCTATTCTATTCTATTCTATTCTATTCTGTTCCGTTCTGTTATCCTATCCTATCCTATCCTATCCTATCCTGTCCTGTCCTGTCCTGTCCTGTCCTGTCCTGTCCTATCCTATCCTATCCTATCCTATCCTATCCTATCCTATCCTATCCTATCCTATCCTATCCTATCCTATCCTATCCTATCCTATCTCTGACACTTTTTCCTGTTTTTTTCTTGTCTTATTATGCTGGGAGAGGCAAATTGGTCCCACAGCTGCCAACCTGCTTCCTGACCCTTTCCGTGGGACCCATCAGCTCTGATCACTTGAGAAAAGAGGCATTTCTTATTTTTTTTAATCAAATAGCCAGGGAGAAAGCAATGCAATGCAAATCCCCAAAGATGCATTAACAGACTGCACACATAGACCCAGAATATTTGCAACATGAATTTAGATGATATTTACCTTAT
Source organism: Vipera ursinii (assembly GCF_947247035.1). Lineage (NCBI taxonomy): Eukaryota > Metazoa > Chordata > Lepidosauria > Squamata > Viperidae > Vipera > Vipera ursinii. Next base: position 74,739,150 of record NC_139521.1, read on the forward strand.
TTATTTCAAATGTTTTTATAAACGCATACAGCTAGTCCCCGATGTACGACCGCGATGGAGTCCAAAATTCCTACTGCTAAGCGAGACAGTTGACCTTTGCCCATTTTTACAACCTTACTTGCCACAGCTGTTAAGTGAATCACCGCAGTTGTTATTAACACGGTTGTTAAGTGACTCCGGCTCCGCCTGTTGACTTTGCTTCTCAGAAGGTCGCAAAAGGGGATCGCGTGACCCCAGGAGAATGCAAACGTCATATATATGAATCAGTTGCCAAGCGGCTCAATTCTGATCACATGGCCATGGGGAGGCTGCAACCGTCGTAAGTGTGAAAAATGGTCTTAAGTCGCTTTTTTCACTGTCGTAACTTCCAAAGGTCACTAAACGAATGGACGTTAAGTCGAGGACTACTTGTAGCTAAGGGTTCACTCCAGTGGTGGGATTCTAATACCTGAACATCCGCTTCTCTGCGTGGATGCAGGCCTGGGCCTCCGAGGCCTAGAATGGACTTCCAGAAGTGACATCCATGCATTTCCGGTAGGCCATTCTAGGCCTGGGAGGCCTCCTCCAGGCTTAGAATGGACTTCTGGAAGTGGCATCCATGCACTTCCTGTGGGCTATTCTAGGCCTGGGAGACCTCCTCCAGGCCTCCGAGGCCTAGAACGGACTTCCGGAAGTGGCATCCATGTACTTTCTGTGGGCTGTTCTAGGCCTGGGAGGCTTCCTCCAGGCCTAGAATGGACTTCTGGAAGTGACATCCACGCACTTCTGGTGGGCCGTTCTAGGCCTGGGAGACCTCCTCCAGGCCACCGAGGCCTAGAACGGACTTTCGGAAGTGGCATCCATGTATTTTCTGTGGGCTGTTCTAGGCCTGGGAGGCCTCCTCCAGGCCTAGAATGGACTTCTGGAAGTGACATCCACGCACTTCCAGTGGGCCGTTCTAGACCTGGGAGACCTCCTCCAGGCCTCCGAGGCCTAGAACGGACTTCCAGAAGTGGCATCCATGTACTTTCTGTGGGCTGTTCTAGGCCTGGTAGAATGGACTTCTGGAAGTGGCATCCATGCACTTCCTGTGGGCTATTCTAGGCCTGGGAGACCTCCTCCAGGCCTCCAAGGCCTAGAACGGACTTTCGGAAGTGGCATCCATGTATTTTCTGTGGGCTGTTCTAGGCCTGGGAGGCCTCCTCCAGGCCTAGAATGGACTTCTGGAAGTGACATCCACGCACTTCCAGTGGGCCGTTCTAGGCCTGGGAGACCTCCTCCAGGCCTCCGAGGCCTAGAACGGACTTCCAGAAGCAGCATCGGTTCAGCCGGTTCTCTGAACTCAACAAAATTTAGCTACCGGTTCTACCGAATCAGTGCAAACCAGCTGAATACCACTACTAGTTCACTCCTTCCCCACTCCCATTTCAATTTTTGGTGGATTTCAGGAACTGGTGGCCAGCTCAGTCCTACAAACCCATGAAACGGCTTTTGACCCAACCGAAACAGAGCAAGGTCTACTCAGGACTTACGTCTCATAGATGTGTCCATTCTCAACTCTTTCCTCAACGTAAGCCAGGGCTCGGACGTGCATCGGCGAGTGAGGAAAGGCAGCGTGGATCCAGGGTAATCCGAAGGCGGACAAGCCCGTGTTGATCAGCGCTACCAGGAGCAGGTCCCAGTGATAGGCTGTTCCCTTCACCAACCTGGAATAAAATGCTTGTTAGTCAGGATTCGTCACGGGAACACTGGGCCGAACCAGAACAATCTGTAACCCAAGAATCGGAACAACAGGCCTCCAATGGAAGAGAATGGCCGCAGCTCCGGGTGGAACTATGGGGTCCTTGGTGCTCTCTGAGCTTAATTGTTTTCTTGCAGACATTTCATAACCCAACTAGGTAACATCATCAGTGCTAGAAAGGAGGGGGGGCTGTGGATTGGAGGAGGAGGAGGACTGTGGGGTCCTGGGCGCTCTCTGAGCTTAATTTTCTTGCAGACGTTTCATGACCCAACTAGGGAACATCATCAGTGCTAAGAGAGGGCGTTTATGGATTGGAGGAGGAGGAGGAGGACGACGACTTTGGGGTCCTTGGTGCTCTCTGAGCTTCGTTGTTCTCTTGCAGACATTTTATGACCCATCTAGGTAACATCATCAGTGCTAGAAGGGAGTGGGGTTTGCAGAGAGGAGGAGGAGGAGGAGGAGGAGGAGGAGGAGGAGGAGGAGGAGGAGGAGGAGGAGGAGGAGGAATGACAACTGTGGGGTCCTTGGTGCTCTCTAAGCTTGGTGATTTTCTTGCAGACATTTCATGACCCAACTAGGTAACATCATCAGTGCTAGAAGGGAGTGGGTAACAAGTGGGTGACAAGCTTACCCTGGAAGCATAGGGTATTTGTTAGCGTCTTGGTATTATCTTGATTCGGCTGATGTTTGCTGTCTGAACTGATGATTTCTTGACTGGGTTACTGCTTATTACTTGGCTGGTGGTCTAGTATTAATCTTGGCGTCAAATCACTGCTTAACTGCGTGTTGAATACTGACCATGTTACCTAGCTGGGTCATGAAACGTCTGCAAGAAAGCAGCCAATAAAGGAGAAGATTTGTGGCTTAGGATTGAAGTGGAGGTTCCCTGCTTCTCTCCGAGCTCGGCTGTTTCCTTGGCAGACGTTTCGTCACCCAAAAGAGGGAACGGCACTGATGACGTTACCTAGTTGGGTGATGAAACGTCTGCCGGGAAACTACCAAGGTCAGTGAGCACTAAGGATTTATTTTATTTATTTTAATTCCATTTATTATCCCGCCCTTCTCCGAAGACTCAGGGCGGCTTACACACTTAATCCCTCCACTGGAGAACCTGGCCTTTGGCCTACGTTCATTTCGCTGCAAAAAAAAAAAAAAAGTCTTCAGGTTTAACACTTTAAGAGTCAAATTCTAGTTTCATTTTTTTTTAAAGAGCGGGAAGCAAACGGGGTGGCGGAGAGATTTTTATAACTCTGCGGACCGACTTGCAGAGCGAGCCGTTGTTCAGAAATGCTGCAGAAACTCTTCGGTTGGAGCTCGTTGCGCCGGCAACGATGGCCGGTGCAACTCTGCGCGCCCTCAGAGTTTCCCCGTTTTGGTGACCAGACGGGGGGGGGGGGCCCTCAGCCGGGGGAATCCGAAACCTGAAATAGAAAAAAAAAGCTTCACGGGGCCGGGGTGGAACAGCTTACCTGTTCTCGGGTGCGTTGGTGAGCGAGGCCACGATGTTTTGCTCTATGAAGAAAAGCATGGAGAGCAAGAAACCCAGGCCCATCGCGCTCATAACCGAGCCGAGATGGAGATCTTTCAAGGGCGCCAGGACGAACAAGCTCTCCGACTGATTGTAGTTAAATTTGGACACTGGAAAAAAAAAATGAGGGAAAACCGACAGAGTCATGATAAACGGGTGGGTGCTCCATCCTTGGACGTCTTCGAGAAGAGACTGGACAACCATTTGCCCGGGATGGTAAGGTCTTATAAGGGGTGTGTGTGTGTGTGTGTCCAGCCTTGGCAACTTTTAAGACTTGTGGACTTCAACTCCCAGAATTCCCCAGCCAGCTATTTCCTCCCTCCTTCGGAATTCTGGGAATCCCAAGTCCACAAATTTTAAAGGGGGACAATCAGCAGGAGGTGAAGAGTTCTAGTCCCACCTTAGGCACGAAAGCCGGCTTCGGGACTTTGGGGCAATCACCAGGAGACAGTGAGTTCTAGTTTTATCTTTGACCTGAAAGCTGGCTGGGTGACTGTGGGCCAAACACCAGGAGACGGTGAGTTCTAGTTTTATCTTTGACGTGAAAGCTGGCTGGGTGACTGTGGGCCAAACACCAGGAGATGGTGAGTTCTAGTTTTATCTTGGACGTGAAAGCTGGCTGGGTGACTGTGGGCCAAACACCAGGAGATGGTGAGTTCTAGTTTTATCTGTGACGTGAAAGCTGGCTGGGTGACTGTGGGCCAAACACCAGGAGATGGTGAGTTCTAGTTTGACGTGAAAGCTGGCTGGGTGACTGTGGGCCAATCATCAGGAGATGGTGAGTTCTAGTTCTATCTTTGACAGGGAAGCTGGCTGGGTGACTGTGGGCCAGTCACCAGGATATGGTGAGTTCTAGTTCTACCTTTGACATGAAAGCCGGCTGGGTGACCTTGGGCCAATCACCAGGCGATGGCGAGTTCTAGTTCTATCTTTGACATGAAAGCCGGTTGGGTGAATGTGGGCCAATCACCAAGTGAGGGTGAATTGTAGTCCTACCTCAGGCATGAAAGCTGGCTGGGTGACTTTCGCTCCAACACCAGGCGACAGTGAGTTCTAGTCCTGTCTTAGGCCGGAAAGCCAGCTGCCTAACTTTGGGCCAGTCCCTCTCTCTCAGCCCAACCAAAGTAGCAACTATTAGGTGTGTTCAGCACTTTTGAGTTATTTATAAATAATAATAAAGGTGGGATACAAATAAATAGATAAAAAATAAATAAAATAAACAGGGATAATACAGGAGGGTCTTCCATCTAAGCTGCTGTGATTTATTTTGTGTATCCTTCCAGGGAAAGTAGAACCACGAGGTTTGAAAGTATGGAGAGGTTGTGACAGCCTCTCCAGCAGGGAAATTTGTCGTGTCAAGTCAACACAACTGCAGAGGTTTTGCCCCTTTTTCTGGTTCCAAACGAATGGAATGCGACCCACACAAAAAAAGGGGAATTGTGAGATTTCTTCATTTCCTTTTGATTCATGTCCCCCCGTCTCCAATCCACGTCATTCGGAGAATGGAAAGAATTGGGGTGGTTTTTTTTTCCTTCCTACGGCGGAAAAGTCAATCTGTTTGACCATCACAGCCGCGGATCATATTTTAAGATTTCCTTCGACGTGTGATGCTCCTAGCCTAGCAGATGTTCTGGATCGTTTGCGCCGTTTAATTAGGAAAATACAAAGTAGCAGCAAAAAAAAAAAAAATCAAACCCGGAGGGGAAAAAAAACGCTGGGTCAACATTTGTCACCTTTACATCTGTATGTCCGTCAGCGGTTCTTCCTGCCTCTGGTAACGAGGCAGGCTTTTTGCTGGCTACCAGAATAATTGGGGGAAAAAAATAAAGTTTTTTCTTTCTCAAAAAAAAAAGGCAAACAAAAAAAGTGCCTTTTTTGTGATAGTGAAATTAAACTGTGGACTAGAATCATTCGGAGAACTTAATGCCTGTGAATACAAGCGTGGTGCCGAGCAAGGAAATATGTGGAAGAGTTGAAAGGAACTCGCTCAGGCAAAGTTGGAGACATTTCTTGTGAGGATATAGATTGGGACTTGGAATAATAATAATAATAATAATAATAATAATAATAATAATAATAATAATAATAATAACAACAACAACAACAAAACAACAATAATAATGTTGGAAGGGACCTTGGAGGTCATCTAGTCCAACCCCCTGCTCAGGCAGGAGCAGGTAGTTTGACAGGGATCTGTTTTGTGATGCATTTTGTTTGTTTCTATAAGGCTGTTATTATTTTTATATTAAAAAAAACACTCAAGGTGGTAAATACATCCACCTCACCTTCCTCCTCCTATTTTCCTAACAACAGCCCTGTGAGGTGGGTTGGTCTGAGAGAGCGAGAGTGATTAGCCCAAAGTCACCCAGCTGGCTTTTGTGCCTAAGGCTGGACTAGAACTCACCGTCTCCTGGTGATTGGCCCAAAGTCACTCAGCTGGCATTTATTCCTAAAACAGAACTAGAACTCACCGTCTCCTGGTGATTGGCCCAAAGTCACCCAGCTGGCTTTCGTGCCTAAGACAGGACTAGAACTCACCGTCTCCTGGTGATTGGCCCAAAGTCACCCAGCTGGTTTCATGCCTAAAACAGGACTAGAACTCACCGTCTCCTAGTGATTGGAAATTCGGGCACTTGGCAACCGACTCCTATTTTTTTACCACATTTGCAGCATCCCGGGGGTCACGCGATTCCCCCCCCCCCTTTGGCCACCTTCTGACGAACAAAGTCAATGGGGGAGAAGCCCGATCCGCTTAACAACCGTGCGACTACGTGAACAACGGCCGTGATTCACTTAACAACAGTGGCCGAGAAGGTCATAAAACGGGGCAAAACTCAAACTCAACTCGCTTAGCGGCAATAAATTTTTTTAGGCCCCCGTCCCAGTCGTTAAGGTGAGGACTCCCTGTCCTTTCGGACTGGCGAGGTTTTATCTCAATGCAGCCCTGCAATAAAACAGAATTTGCTCCTTCTTCTCTGGTCCGTCTGGGAAGGCGGACCAGCACTTCGCAAGGATATAGAACCCTTGGCTACGAGGCTCGCGGCCAATAAATTCAATAAAATCAATTAATGCCCCCAAATCTCTGCTCCCTTCCCTTCAAAAATCCCTCTCCCCCCCTCCAGTTGACCTACTTTTTATTTCCTCGAAGAAGTGGGATCCGATCACGGAGAAGGTGAGGACGGAAATAGGCAACGCGCAATCCGCCAGGATTTCACGGACCCGGGGATGAAGGTAGGGGCTGCAAACGGAATCAGAAACACCCAGTCAGGACCACCAGCTGCCCTCCTGGAGTGGGGTTGAAAGATCAGGATGGCACTGCAAATGTTTATGACCCAACGGAAAGGGCTGGTGGCGGGATTCAGCCCCCACACACACACACTTCGGCGGAACCGGTAGCTCATTTTTTTCTTGCCCAGGCCCGGAATGGACTTCCGGAAGCAGCGTCCAGGCAGAGAACCGGCGGTTCGCCGATTTGAATCCCACCACGGAAAGGGGCCAGTTTCAGCTGCACACGGGTCAACAGCATCACAAGAATGTGTCCCAAGAGGCGTGTTGGTCACATTTTGAAGGCTGGTCAAGATGCCGACATCCACGCCTAGCTGAGAGGCTGGTTCATCCTTCAGCCATCCCTTCCCTGTGGCATTCGGTTCAGCCAGGTCTAGCCTGTAAGGGGTTTTCCTTGGAAAAAGGAGGGTACGTGGAGTCCTTGGTGCTCTCTGAGCTGGGTGGTTTTCTTGCAGGCGTTTCAGGACCCAACTAGGTGACATCATCAGTGCAAGAAGGGAATGGGCTTTGTAGATAGGAGGAGGAGGAGGAGGAGGACTGTGGGGTCCTTGGAGCTCTCTGAGCTTGGCTGTTTTTCTTGCAGACATTTCATCACCCAACTAGGTAACATCCTCAGGGCCAGAAGGGTGTATAGGGAGGAGGAGGAGGAGGTGGAGGAGGAGGAGGAGGAGGAGAATGACGACTGTGAGGACCTTGGTGCTCTCAGAACTTGTTTTTTTCTTGCAGATGTTTCATGACCCAACTAGGTGACTTTATCAGTGCAAGAAGGGAATGGCTTGGAGGAGGAGGAGAGGAGGAGGAGGAGGAGGAGGAGGAGGAGGAGGAGGAGGAGGAGGAGGAGGAGGAGGAGGAGGAGAAACGACGACTGTGGGGTCCTTGGTGCTCTCAGAGCTTGGTGGTTTTCTTGCAGATGTTTCATGAACCAAGTGGGTAACATCAGCAGTGCTAGAAGGAATAGAGGGTTGAGGAAGAGGAGGAGGAGGAGGAGGAGTACTATGACTGGGGGGTGCCTGGTGCTCTTTGAACTGGGTGGTTTTCTTGCAGACGTTTCATGACCCAACTGGATAACATCATCAGTGCTAGAATGAAGTGAGGCTAGAGGAGGAAGAGGAGGAAGACAATGACAATGTCGACTGTGGGGTCCTTGGTGCTCTCAGAGTGTGTCTTTTCCTTGCAGACGTTTCGTGACCCAACTAGATAACATCATCCAGGAGGGATGTTTATACAGAAGCAGATCGCTCTGTCGGCGTCGCGAGGCAGTTCTGCTTTCTTCTCGTTCGTCCCCTGATCAGGCTGTTCTTCACCCTTAGCTGGTTTGTCCGAGTTGGTAGCTCTTCCTACCGAGTTCCTTTAGCCCCTACCGTGCAACTCTTCTGAGGCCTCCTTCCGTTATATATTCAAGATGGACGGGGCTTAATATTTATTTGTTATCTACATATAGGGGGTGGGTGGGTCTACACATCTGTCCCATCATATAGTAGGTTTAGCCGTGTCTCGTGTCTGCGTTCCCTCCGAGAGCGGGCAGCTAAATTTCATTTTTGATGAGTTGCCGTTGTGCCCGCAGTTAAAAAAAAAAAAGACAATAAAGGTTATGTTATCTTATCTTTGTCTCCTCTCTCTTCACTGGCTTTCCTCTCTCTAAGGCTGACCATTTTCTTACACCGTTTTTGGGCTCCTCTCTCATAACGGGCACAAGGCAACATTCCTCAACCGGGGCAACTTCCAAGAGGCCCGGCTGGGGAATTCTGGGAGTTGAAGTCCACGCATCTTCCCAAGTTGTTGACAAACGCCAACAACAACGAAAACCCCGCCAGCCATTGGCATCAATTGATAACGCGCCACAAACGGCTCACCTTTTCTTGAACTGGTAGAGAGTGTGCCCAAGCCACAGCGTGCCCAGCATGAGCATCAGACTCAGGACGGCGGTTTCCCGCCCCTCGTGCGCGGCGACCGAAGGACCGTCGCTCTCGTTCCCCATCGAGGGACGTTCTGTTGAGATGTTCAGCAGGAGAGTGGTGTTGTTGATGGACAACGTTTGCGTCCTTGGGCCGTGGTAGTAGTTGGTGAAAACTGGGGAAAAGAAAACGAACAATTTTAGGGCCGGCGGACGGGCAAAAATCTCGATTCCGCGCGTCTTTCTTTGGAGACACGCCCGCACTTGGGTTAGAATCAGCAGAAAGAGTCCAGGCAGTGCTCAATTTACAACGGTTCACTTAGCGACCGTTCAGAAGTTACAAAGGCACTGGGGGGGGGGGAAAGGGACTCAGGACCGTTTTTCACACTTAACGACCGCTGCAGCATCCCCGGGGGGTCACATGATCCAAATTCAGATGCTTGGCAACTGACTCGTATCTAGGACGGTTGCGGTGTTGCGGGCTCAAGTGATCCCCTTTTGCGACCTTTGTCAGCCTTAAGTTGCCAACTGAACAACCGCGGCGATTCACTTAGCAACCACGGCATAGAAAAGATCGCAAAATGGGGCAAAATTCACTTCGAAGCCCTCTTTGCTTAGCAACATCAATTTTGGGCTCCCTTGCGGTCGTAGGTCAAGGACTACCTGTGTTAATGCTCGCATTTACCTTCATTTCTGAAATGGGAAAGGATCTCCTGCCCGAGCGGGGTGGGTGGTTGGGTTGGACTAGAGGACCTCCAAGGTCCCTCCCCACTCGGTTATCCTGCTACCTGTTATCAATTCATCAGTGGAACGACTTGTCTCCCAAAACTGTGGGTGTTCCCATCACAGGAGGTTAGCAAGAAAAGGGCGGACAACCCGTTTGTCTGAAATGGTAAGAGGCTCTCCTGCTCGAGCAGGGGGTTGGTCTAGAAGACCTCCGGGGGGTCCCTTTTGAAGTCTGGTATGCTGTATGTACGGAAGGCTACCTTTTGCCTTTGGTTAATCCCTTCCCAAAGTTTTAGCGGGGCGATCAATTTGCAGCAAAACATTCATCGGGGCAGCCGAAGGACTGGCTAAGGTGTCAGCAGCTGCAACCTCCTAACAAAACTCTGTGTGTGTGTGTGTGTGTGTGTGTGTTTGTCTGTGTGCTGGGAGAGTTATTTAAGGTCCCTCTGATCCCATTAGCCGTCTCTTGTTTGCTTCGACGGCTGTTTTGCCCTTGTGCTTTCCTGCCGGAGTGCAGAAGTCAAGATCAAAGGGGGGAAAAAATCCGGTGGATAGGTACAGCTAAATCACCGGCGTTGAAAAACAAAATATAATTAGGCAGCTGAAAAGGAACGGGCAGCAGCTTTGCAGACATCCCCCCCCCCCCGCTCTGACAAGCCCCCTCCACAAACCCGGAATGTGATAAAAGCTTTAGGAATGAAAAGGGATATTTGCCTAATCCTTCCTTTCAGAAGAGAAGCGAACAGCTGGACGGATGGAGGGCGCTTCCGAAAGCCACGGGGTCCATTTGAAAAATAAAATAATAATAATAAAAAAAAAGAAGATCAAGAGACGAAATGAAAACGAAGGGTTTTTAAAGTTGTTTTCCGGCAGGGCAGGACAGGGAGAGAGTGAGTCGGGGGGGGGGGAGAAGAAGAATGGAAACAAGTGATTGACATCACTCGCCTTTGATGAAGGAAATTACGGCAAATGTTGTAATGCCCTTGGTTCTCCGCTGAGCCGCAATCAAAGCGCGATCCCTTTCATCCTGAAAAGCTGAGCTGAGCGCAGACCCCGTGGCCTTCCCACCAGCTGCAACCCTGCCTAACCCCGTGACAAAAATGAGGGATGACGGCCCGTCTAACTTTGCGAGCAATCCACTAAGCTGGCAGGGATAGCCAATACTCCAGAAGACAGGCTTATCATACAGGAGGATCTGGACAGACTCGAACACTGGGCGCTATCTAACAAAATGAAATTCAATGGTGAAAAAAGTAAGGTTCTACATTTAGGCAGGAAAAACCAAATGCACAGGTATAGTATAGGTGGTACCTTGCTCAACAGTAGTAACTGTGAGAGGGATCTCGGAGTCCCAGTGGACCATCCCTTAAATAGGAGCCAGCCGTGTGCTGCAGCTGCCAAAAAAGCCAACACAGTGCTAGGCTGCATTAACAGAGGGAGAGAATCAAAATCAGGTGAAGTACTAATACCACTTTACAATGCTTTGGTAAGGCCACACCTGGAATACTGCATCCAGTTTTGGTCACCACGATGTAAAAAAGATGTTGAGACTCTAGAAAGAGTACAGAGAAGGGCAACAAAGATGATTGGGGGACTGGAGGCTAAAACATACAAGGAACGGTTGCTGGAATTGGGTATGTGTAGTTTAATGAAGAGAAGGACGAGGGGAGACAGGATAGCAGCCTTCCAGTATCTCAGGGGCTGCCCCAAAGAAGAGGCAGTCAAGCTATTCTCCAAAGCACCAGAAGGCAGGACAAGAAGCAACAGATGGAAACTAGTCAAGGAGAGAAGCAACCTAGAACTAAGGAGAAACTTCCTGACAGTTAGAACAACTAACCAGTGGAACCACCTGCCACCAGAAGCTGTGAATGCTCCAACACTGGAAGTTTTTAAGAAGAGACTGGACAGCTATTTGCCTGAAATGGTATAAGGTTTCCTGCCTGAGCAGGCGGTTGGACTAGACGACCTCCAAGGTCCCTTCCTTCTTCTTCTTCTTCTTCTTCTTCTTCTTCTTCTTCTTCTTCTTCTTCTTCTTCTTCTTCTTCTTCTTCTTCTTCTTCTTCTTCTTCTTCTTCTTCTTCTTCTTCTGCTGTAAGGAAGCCAGCTTGCTGAATGATGGGACTGCTAGGGTCAATGTATCTAAAGTGGGGGAAAGCAGACCCCCCCCGGACGGTGTGGAAATGAGGGATGGAAAGCTATGGGGTAACACAAGGGGTGTGGGAGGCCCAGGGCCCCCCCTACCTGAAGCAACCTGTTTTTTGTTTTTTTTACAGCCTTGTGTGAAGCACCCTATTTAACATCCATGGAGATTCTCCATCATCCAAGTCGTTGCTGCCTCAAAAGGTGCTTTTTTAAAAAAAAAAAGGCAACTGGACTTTGTTTCTCCTTGAAGACGTTTCCCTTCTCATCCAAGAAGCTTCATCGGTTGCTAGTGAACGGTGCGGGATGGAAGGATTTATATTCCTCGCAGTCCTCTGGTCGTGAGGACTCTCTCCCAGAGTCGTTGAGGCCAAGTGGAGGTTTATCTGATACTTGCAGGCTTATTTAGCGCCCAGATAAACCCCAAAGAACAGATTTTATTTTCCTGGGCTCCAAGATCACCGCAGACGGGGACTGCAGCCAAGAAATTAAAAGACGCTTGCTCCTGGGGAGGAAAGCCATGGCAAATCTAGACAGCATACTAAAAAGCAGAGACATCACCCTGCCAACAAAAGTGCGTATAGTCAAGGCTACGGTCTTCCCAGTTGCAATGTGTGGCTGTGAAAGTTGGACCATAAGAAAGGCTGAGCGCCAAAGAATTGAGGCCTTTGAACTCTGGTGCTGGAGAAGACTCCTGCGAGTCCCTTGGACTGCAAGGCGATCAAACCGGTCAGTCCTAGAGGAGATCAACCCTGACTGCTCTTCAGAAGGCCAGATCCTGAAGCTAAGACTCAAGTACTTTGGCCACCTAATGAGAAGGAAGGACTCACTGGAGAAGAGCCTCATGCTGGGAAAGGTGGAGGGCAAGAGAAGAAGGGGACGACAGAGAATGAGGTGGCTGGATGGAGTCCCTGAAGCAGTAGGCGTGAGCCTAAAGGGACTCCAGAAGATGGTGGAGGACAGGAAGGCCTGGAGGAACGTTGTCCATGGGGTCGCGAGGGGTCGGACACGACTTCGCAACTAACAACAACAAACCTCCAAGTGGCCTCAACGACTCTCAGAGAGAGTACCCACGACCAGAGGACTGTGGGGAATATAAATAAAATATATAAATATAAATATAAATCCTTCCGGTTCACTCAGAACCGATGAAGCTTCTCGGATGAGAAGCGAGACCTCTTCCTCAAGGAAAAAAAAAGTAGAGTCCGGTTGGTTTTTGGAAAAGCTACTCTGGGACAAACAAAGGTCTGGATTCTGATCACGGGATCAGGGGGATGCTGAAATGATCATTAGTGTGTAAAAAATGGTCATGAGTTTCATGTTTTTATGAATAAAAGTTTTATAACAATAATAGTAATAGCAATAATAATAATAATGATGATGATGATGATGTTAGAAGGGACCTTGGAGGTCATCTAGTCCAACCCCCTGCTCAGGCAGGAAACCCTATACCATTTCAGACAAATGGTTGTCCAGTCTCTTCTTAAAAACTTCCAGTGTTGGAGCATTCACAGCTTCTGGAGGCAGGTTGTTCCACTGGTTCATTGTTCTAACTGTCAGGAAATTTCTCCTTAGTTCTAGGTCAGACATGTCAAACACAAGGCCCGGGGGCCAGATCCAGCCCGCGAAGTGGTTTCATGCAGCCCGCAAAGCCATCCTGGAAACAGTGAGGGAACGGCCCCCACTGCCTTGGCCCTGGCCCAGAGACCCTCCTTCTGCCAGAGACCCTCAGATCTGTCCCATTCCTGCCCAGGCCCCCATAGGCACCCTTGATGCCAACGATGTAGAGCTGGCCATGCCCACCCAGTAGGCCATATGCACTTTAGCCACGCCCACCCAGTAGGCCATGCCCACCCACGCCACACCCACCCGGCCCCCTGAGGGCAACCGCCATGCTGATGCGGCCCTCAATGAAATTGAGTTTGACACCCCTGTTCTAGTTTGTTTCTCTCCTGGATAAGTTTCCATCTGTTGCTTCATGTCCTGCCTTCAGGCGCTTTGGAGGATAGCTTGACTCCCTCTACTTTGGGGCAGCCCCTGAGACATTGGAAGACTGTTATCATGTCCCCCCCCATCCTTCTCTTCATTAAACTAGACATCCCCAATTCCAGCAACCGTTCCTTATATGTTTTAGCCTCCAGTCCTTTAATCGCCTTTGTTGCTCTTCTCTGCACTCTTTCCAGAGTCTCAACATCTTTTTTACATCCTGGTGACTAAAACTGGATGCCGTATTCCAAGCGTGGCCTTACCAAGGCCTTGTAAAGTGGTATTAACACTTCACGTGATCTGGATTCTCTCCCTCTGTTAATGCAGCTTAGAATTGTGTTGGCATTTTTTGGCAGCTGCAGCACACGGCTGGCTCCTATTTAAGGGATCGTCCACTGGGACTCCGAGATCCCTCTGACAGTTGCTCCTATTACAGTTACTGCTACTGCCATTAAACGAACTGTTGTAAATCGAGGATTACCTGTAATTGCAACTTTGGGGTGGTGGTGGGGGGGAGGGTTAAGCCTAACTTGAAAGCAAAATTTGTTGAGTCTTATAAAAGTCTGTTTTCTGCAGAACGGCCCGCTCTGTGTTAAGAACAATTCATGCAGCCAGGTGAAATTTTTTCCATCCGATTTACCTTTTGTGATTCCTTTAAGGGCATCAAGGACGAAGGTGATGGAAATAAAAAGGGCAATGATTTCCTCGGTGGACCTACAAAAACACACACACACGCACAACAGGAGAAGACCGTCAACCAAAAAAGGCCAGAAAGGACACCACGTATTTCTAGGAGCGTCGGAAAGACCTCAAAAGCAGTTTGAAGCATCTTTTACCGGGGCGGTATGCAGGTGGTCCTCAAGTTACGACCACAATGGAGCCCAAAAGATTCCGCTGCTAAGCGAGATGGTTAACTGAATTGTGCCCCCCCTTTTTTTTTACGACCAGCCCTTGTGAATCGCGGCGGTCGCTAACTTAGTCACAACGGCTGTTATAAGTGGGTTTGGCTCTCTCGCTGACTTTGCTTGCCAGAAGGTCGCAAAAGGGGAATCACGTGACCCTGCGGCCGTCGTTAAGTGTGAGCCAGTTGCCAAGCATCTGAATTTTGACCACGTGGCAACGGGGGAATGTTGCGACGGTCATGAGTGTGAAAGGTGGCCCTAAGTCGCCTTTTCCCAGTGCCGTTCAATCTTTGGTCACTACACAAACTGTCGTAAGTTGAGGACTCCCTGTATTCCGTGGCTTAAACCAGGGGTCCCCAACCCATGGGCCGTGGCCGTGGACCTATTGCCACTGGGCCTCGGGACAGGCGTGTGCGCACTCACCTCCCACTCGTGCTGGCGCCCACAGACCTGTTTGCGCCTGCGCGCGGCTGCTAGCGCCTGGGCACATGTGCAAACAGGGCCGCTCGCCCCGTGGGGGCGTGCCTGGCCCTGTTCACGCATCCATGTGCGCGCGGCCACAAATTTCCCAGCTGTTCCCTTTTTCCCTCCGGGCCGCCAGAATGAAAAGGTTGGCGACCCTTGGCTTAAACTAGTCCGATTGCTAAACGGCTCTGGGTGGGGCTAAGTTTCGTATCGTATTTTTTTGCACCAATGTCGAAATTTCCAAGCTTCCCAGAGTCGCGATCGCGAGATGGGTGGCACTAACGACGACGACGTCAACACGGGGGCGTCTTACCTTTTAAAGAGCTTCATTACGAGGCTGAAATTGAAGAGAGAGTAGAGCACGAGGAAAAAGCTGTTCCAGAGACCGACCCAAGCGTAAAAGGCACGGAAATCCAAATTGTAGTCGTAACAGATGCCTTTGATCACTGGAAGCAAGGGAGCGAGAGAGCCAGTTTAGTCTACCGGTGAAAGCGTTAGGCTACAAACTAGGAGGCCCTGAGTTCTAGTCCTGCCTTAGACCTGCAAGCTAGTTGGGTGATTTGGGGGCCAATCGCCAGGCGGCCGTGAGATGTAGTTCCGCATAAGTTATGAACGTTTGCTGAGTGACTTTGGGCCAATCACCAGGAGAGGGTGAGTTCTAGTCCTGGTTTAGGCATGAAAGCCAGATGGCTGACTTTGGGCCAATCACCAGGAGAGGGTGAGTTCTAGTCCCACTTAAGCCATGAATGTCAACTGAGTGACTTTGGGCCAATCATCAGGAGAAGGTGAGTTCTAGTCCCGCCTTAGGCGTGAAAGCTGGCTCAGTGATTTTGGGCCAATCACCAGGAGACTGTGAGTTCTAGTCCTGCCTAACTCCTGAATGTCTGCTGAGTGACTTTGCGCCAATCATCAGGAGAAGGTGAGTTCTAGTTCTGCCTTAAGCATGAAAGCCAACTGGATGATTTTGGGCCAATCACCAGGAGACGGTGAGTTCTAGTCCCGCCTTAGGCATGAAAGCCAACTGGGTGACTTTGCGCCAATCACCAGGAGATGGTGAATTCTAGTCCCGCCTTAGGCATGAAAGCCAGCTCAGTGATTTTGGGCCAATCACCAGGAGACGGTGAGTTCTAGTCCCGCCTTAGGCATGAAAGCCAACTGGGTGACTTTGCGCCAATCACCAGGAGATGGTGAATTCTAGTCCCGCCTTAGGCATGAAAGCCAGCTCAGTGATTTTGGGCCAATCACCAGGAGACGGTGAGTTCTAGTCCCGCCTTAGGCATGAAAGCCAGCTCAGTGATTTTGGGCCAATCATCAGGAGATGGGAGAGTTCTAGTTGTACCTTAGGCATCAAAGCTAGCTGGGTGACTTTACGCCAGTAAATTAACATATCAGTAAATTAACATATCAGCAAGCTGGCAGATGCTACACTTGAAAATGTAGGAAGTGTAAGAAAATTTTGGGACACAACTGATAATCGCCCAACGATGGGTCCGGGACTAGAGCTGACCTTGCAACTATTTATTTTATTTATTTATTTTATTTTATTGGATTTATATACCGCCCATTCCCGAAGGACTCAGGGCGGTTTACAGGGTACTTAAAACAGTGATACAAAAATTAAAAACAATTAAATTTAATCCCTGAGAATAAAACCCCAATTAAATTATAATTAACTATGCCAGGTCTATGAGACTGGACCTTCAAGGCATCCCAGGAGATTTTTATTTTTTTTTACTTTTTTATTAAATGTACATTTAAAAACAAAAGTGGACATGATTCAACTTCCCTGGCTACAGCACTGCTCTTAGTATTACCTTACGTAACAAAAAGGAAAAAAACAGAAAATTAAAACGCATTCTATGACGGGACAGAGTATGACAAAATGTACATATAACATCCCAGGAGATTAATTGGGCAGGCAACGAAATCGAATTGTGGAAGATTCCTGTTTTAGGAGTATGCCAAAACTGTACACAACACAGAAGCAGCTCGCTGGGAACTCTTCTCGTTTGAGGAGGGGGTTGGACTAGAAGACCTCCCGTCCTCCCGTCCAGCTCTCTTTATTCTGTTCCGTTCTTCTCCCCAGATGTGCCCATTTCCCCGCACGTGTACGGCAGGAAATCGGGGGCGTTCAACGATCAGATCCATCTGAGGGTCTTTCCTATTTTGAGTGTTTTTTACTTAAAAATCAACCCTTGAGCTATTTGTCTGTGGAGATTCTCAGTCTATCCAGGTCACGGTTGTCCCAAAGTTGCTTTTTCATGAGGCAAGTGGACTTTCTGATTTTTCTTTGAAGTCGTTTCCCTTCTCATCCCAGAAGCGTCTTCGGCTCTGACTGGATGGTGGGGAGGGGAAGGATTTATACTCCTTGCAGACAGCCGGTCATTCGCATCCTTTTAGAGAGTCGTTGAGGCCACTTGGAGGTTTATCTGTGTCCTCGGGGTCACCCGAGTGGTGCAAATGGGTGTGGAGCCTTCTTGGCTGCAGGATGTTACCTGCCCTGGGTCCCCCCTTCACCGTTGAAGACAAGAGGATTTATACTCCTTGCAGACAGCTGGTCATTTGCCTCGTTTTAGTGAGTCCACATCTATTTGCAGTACTCAGCTCACCTTGAAGACACAGACGAATCTCCAGGTGGCCTCAACAACTCTCTAAAAGAAGGCAAATGACCAACTGTCTGCAAGGAGTATAAATCTTTCCGTTTCCCCCACCATCCAGTCAGAGCTGAAGAAGCTTCTTGGAGGAGAAGGGACACGTCTTCAAAGGAAAACAAAGGAAGTCCAGTTGCTTCTTGAAAAAAAGCACCTTTAGGACAAAGGTGTCTGAACGTCGAAGGGGGATCCGGATCACACGGGGGAGGGGAGGGGGGACGAGAAACGCACGGCAGGCAGCATTTTCAGACCGTCGGTGGTACGCCAAAGCCCATCGCTTGGGGGAACCCCGAAGTGCAGAGAACCCAGAAGAGCGACAGGACGGACTCACCATTGATATACAGTGCCAAAGGAGCCGTGGTTAGAAGCACCACTAGTGGCTGGCCGGCGAAGAGGGCGTAAAGCAGGCCCCCGATGCACTGACCCACAATCGACTTTTCCACGTCTGGAAATTAAAAGAAAAAAAAGGTAAGACTGCGAAAACAAACCAGGGATCGGCTGGAGTCAACCTGCCTTAAATTGCAGCATTATCAGACGGGGTGGGGGTGGGGGGGACAAAAAAAAACCAGGTCCACAACCAGAGGTCCAATTAAACCGATTTATTGCTAAAAGGCTGGGCGCGCAGGAATCTTTCCAACTATAGCTAGTCCTCAACGTACGACTGCAACTGAGGCCAAATTTCTGTTAAGCGAGACAGCGGTTGAGTGAGTTTTGCCCCTGTTCTGCGACTTTTCTTGCCACAGTTGTTAAGTGGGATCGCTGCAGTTGTTAAGCTTAGTAACACGGTGATGAAGTTTATCCGGCTTCCCTATTGTCAGAAAGTCAGAAAAGGGGATCGCGGGATCCCTCCGGACACTGCAACCGGCATAAATGTGAGTCAGTGGCCAAGTGTCTGAATGTTGATCACTTGACCACGGCAGGGGATGCTGCCACGGTCCTAAAGTGTGAAAAACGGCCAGAAGTCCCTTTTTCAGTACCGCTGTTAACTTTGAACCATCGCTAAATGAATGGTTGTAAGTTGAGGTCTATCTGTAATGGTGAGCACCTGCTGGGAGTTAGATAAGGGTCAAGGAATTCAAGGGGAGTTGGACTGGGTTTGTTTGTGGGTATGTAGGGATTCTAGGCTGCTCCCTCTTTTAACTCCAGCCCAGGTTAGAATAGAATAGAGCTGGAAGGGACCATGGAGGTCTTCTAGTCCAGCCCCCTGCTCAAGCAGGAGAACCTATATACCATTTCAGACAAGTGACTGTCCAGCCTCTTCTTAAAAATCTCCAGTGATGGAGCGCCCACGATTTCTGGTGGCAAGCTGTTCCACTGGTTAATTGTCCTCACTGTTAGGAAGTTTCTCCTTAATTCCAGGTTGCTTCTCTCTTTGATCAGTTTCTATCCATTGTTTCTCGTCCTTCCCTCTGGTGCTCTGGTGAACAACCTGGCCCCCTCTGCATTCCATTCCATTCCATTCTATTATTATTCTATTTCTATTCTATTCTTACTCTATTCCATTCCATTCCATTCCATTCTAATTCTATTCTATTATTATTCTATTCTATTTTATTCTATTCTATTCCTCTTATTCTATTCTATTCTATTCTATTCTTATTCTATTCTATTCTATTATTATTCTATTCTATTCTATTCTATTCTATTCTATTCTATTCTATTCTATTCTATTCTATTCTATTCTATTCTATTCTATTTCTCTTATTCAATTCAATTCTATTATTATTCTATTCTATTCTATTCTATTCTATTCTATTCTATTCTATTCTATTCTATTCTATTCTATTCTATTCTATTCTATTCTATTCTATTCTATTCTATTTTCTACTCTACTCTACTATTTTTTTGAAGACATTTCACTTCTCATCCAAGAAGCTTCTTCATTTCTTGTTTTCCTGACAGACAGAACCATTAATTAGTGGAACAACTGGCCTCCAGAAGATGTGAATTCTCCAACACTGGAAGTTTTTAAGAAGAGACTGGACAGTCAGTTGTCTGAGACGGTATTCTCCTGCTTGAGCAGGGGGCTGGCCTAGAAGATCTCTAAGGATCCCTTCCAGCTCTATTCTATTCTATTCTGTTCTGTTCTGTTCTGTTCTGTTCTGTTCTGTTCTGTTCTGTTCTAGTCTAGTCTAGTCTAGTCTACTCTTTTTTTTAAGACATTTCACTTCTCATCCAAGTAGCTTCTTCATTTCTTGTTTTCCTGATAGTCAGAACAATTAATCAGTGGAGCAACCTACCTCCAGAAGATGTGAATTCTCCAACATTGGAGGTTTGTAAGAAGAGATTGGACAGCCATTTGTCAGAAATGGTATAGGGTTTTCTGCCTGAGAAGGGTTGGACTAGAAGGCCTCCAAGGTCCCTTCCAACTCTTATTATTGTTATTATTAATTTTAGACTCCTGTAGGTTTTTCAGGAAGGTGTGTGTGTGTGTGTTTCTCTGTCTCTCTCTGTGTGTGTGTTTGTGTGTTTGTGTGTGTCTGAGCACAATTCTGGACTGATAGCTCAGCAAGATATGCTGTTCTTATCTTTTATAACCTTGGAAATCAGAAACATGGAATTTCCTGGACTTTGGGTCCAAGGAGACACGCAGATAAATAAAGCTAAGATTTCCTGGTCTGATTCCAACAAAGGTTTTTTTTGTTTTTCTTTGGGCAGAGAAGGCTTGTTTTTAAGCTTTTCTTTAAAAATAAATAAAAAAATAAAAAAATCCTCGCTACCGCCTCTTATTTATTTTTAGAGCCGTCTCTAGCTTTAATGAACTTTAAAAAAAACAACAACAACCCCATCCTTAAGTGCAAGGGGTTCCTAGTCTGGCTCACTGCTTCACGCCAACGTTTCAATCAGGTTTTTTTTTTTTAAAAAAAATAATAATAAAATAAAATAAATACAAAGTAAATTCTGCAAATAATTGAAACGTACAGAGCTGTCCCCGAAAGCTGCCTTATTCAACCGAGGTGGTCACAGGCAGTAGGGCAAAACTTAACTTAAAAGCAAAGAAAGGTCTCGCTTAGCGACGGAAATGAATGGCGGTCGTAAGTGGGGGGGACGACCTGCCGTTTTTCCGCTCGGGAGACTTTGTGCAGAGACGCTCAAGCGGGATCGGCCCACTGCTCAGCCCCCCCCACCCCCCGCCTTTTCCAACGTAAAGACGGGAAGGGCAACTCACCTATGACCCCCTCGGTGTTCTCGTCGTTCAGGGACCCGAAAGCGATGGTTGGCAAGAGGCAGGCAAAATAGAGGAAGATCATGGTGGTGATGTATTTCCCGATCGCTTTGTTGTTGCCGATAATGCCTAAAAAAAAAAAAAGGGGGGGGGGGAAAGCCCAAATAGCGGATGAAAAACGTGGAAATGAACCAGGTGTGCCCCTAGGGAATTCTGGGAAGCGTAGCCAACTCACAAGAGCAGCAAGGCTATTGGGGGCTTCCTTCCTTCTCTTCCTTTCCTTTCTTCGTCCTCCCCTCCCATCTTCTTTCCTTTCTTCCTATTTTTCTTTTCCTCCCTCCCTTTCCTCCCTTCTCTCTATTCTTCCTTCCTTCCTTTCCCTTTCCTTCCTTCCCTCTATTCTTCCTTCCTTCCTCCCTCTCACTTTCCTCCCTTCTTGCTTCCATTCCTCCCTTCTCTCTATTCTTCCTTACTTCCTCCCTTCTATTCTTCCCTCCTTCCCTCTATTCTTCCTTCCTTCCTTTCCCTTTCCTTCCTTCTCTCTATTCTTCCTTACTTCCTCCCTTCTATTATTCCTTCCTTCCCTCTATTCTTCCTTCCTTCCTCTCCCTTTCCTCCCTTCTCTCTATTCTTCCTTCCTTCTTCCCTTCTATTCTTCCTTCCTCTCCCTTCCCTCTATTCTTCCTTCCTTCCTCTCTCTTTCCTCCCTTCCCTCTATTCTTCCTTCCTTCTTCCCTTCTATTCTTCCTTCCTTCCCTCTATTCTTCCTTCCTTCCTCTCCCTTTCCTCCCTTCTCTCTATTCTTCCTTCCTTCTTCCCTTCTATTCTTCCTTCCTCTCCCTTCCCTCTATTCTTCCTTCCTTCCTCTCTCTTTCCTCCCTTCCCTCTATTCTTCCTTCCTTCTTCCCTTCTATTCTTCCTTCCTTCCCTCTATTCTTCCTTCCTTCCTCTCCCTTTCCTCCCTTCCCTCTATTCTTCCTTCCTTCTTCCCTTCTATTCTTCCTTCCTTCCCTCTATTTTTCCTTCCTTCCTCTCCCTTTCCTCCCTTCTCTCTATTCTTCCTTCCTTCTTCCCTTCTATTCTTCCTTCCTCTCCCTTCCCTCTATTCTTCCTTCCTTCCTCTCTTTCCTCCCTTCTCTCTATTCTTCCTTACTTCCTCCCTTCTATTATTCCTTCCTTCCCTCTATTCTTCCTTCCTTCCTCTCCCTTTCCTCCCTTCTCTCTATTCTTCCTTCCTTCTTCCCTTCTATTCTTCCTTCCTCTCCCTTCCCTCTATTCTTCCTTCCTTCCTCTCTCTTTCCTCCCTTCCCTCTATTCTTCCTTCCTTCTTCCCTTCTATTCTTCCTTCCTTCCCTCTATTCTTCCTTCCTTCCTCTCCCTTTCCTCCCTTCCCTCTATTCTTCCTTCCTTCTTCCCTTCTATTCTTCCTTCCTTCCCTCTATTTTTCCTTCCTTCCTCTCCCTTTCCTCCCTTCTCTCTATTCTTCCTTCCTTCTTCCCTTCTATTCTTCCTTCCTCTCCCTTCCCTCTATTC
Organism: Vipera ursinii; assembly: GCF_947247035.1. Classification (NCBI taxonomy): domain Eukaryota; kingdom Metazoa; phylum Chordata; class Lepidosauria; order Squamata; family Viperidae; genus Vipera; species Vipera ursinii. Next base: position 74,761,145 of record NC_139521.1, read on the forward strand.
TTCCTTCCTTCCTCTCTCTTTCCTCCCTTCCCTCTATTCTTCCTTCCTTCTTCCCTTCTATTCTTCCTTCCTTCCCTCTATTCTTCCTTCCTTCCTCTCCCTTTCCTCCCTTCTCTCTATTCTTCCTTCCTTCTTCCCTTCTATTCTTCCTTCCTCTCCCTTCCCTCTATTCTTCCTTCCTTCCTCTCTCTTTCCTCCCTTCCCTCTATTCTTCCTTACTTCCTCCCTTCTATTATTCCTTCCTTCCCTCTATTCTTCCTTCCTTCCTCTCCCTTTCCTCCCTTCTCTCTATTCTTCCTTCCTTCTTCCCTTCTATTCTTCCTTCCTCTCCCTTCCCTCTATTCTTCCTTCCTTCCTCTCTCTTTCCTCCCTTCCCTCTATTCTTCCTTCCTTCTTCCCTTCTATTCTTCCTTCCTTCCCTCTATTCTTCCTTCCTTCCTCTCCCTTTCCTCCCTTCCCTCTATTCTTCCTTCCTTCTTCCCTTCTATTCTTCCTTCCTTCCCTCTATTTTTCCTTCCTTCCTCTCCCTTTCCTCCCTTCTCTCTATTCTTCCTTCCTTCTTCCCTTCTATTCTTCCTTCCTCTCCCTTCCCTCTATTCTTCCTTCCTTCCTCTCTTTCCTCCCTTCTCTCTATTCTTCCTTACTTCCTCCCTTCTATTATTCCTTCCTTCCCTCTATTCTTCCTTCCTTCCTCTCCCTTTCCTCCCTTCCCTCTATTCTTCCTTCCTTCTTCCCTTCTATTCTTCCTTCCTTCCCTCTATTCTTCCTTCCTTCCTCTCCCTTTCCTCCCTTTCCTCTATTCTTCCTTCCTTCTTCCCTTCTATTCTTCCTTCCTTCCCTCTATTTTTCCTTCCTTCCTCTCCCTTTCCTCCCTTCCCTCTATTCTTCCTTCCTTCTTCCCTTCTATTCTTCCTTCCTTCCCTCTATTCTTCCTTCCTTCCTCTCCCTTTCCTCCCTTCTCTCTATTCTTCCTTCCTTCTTCCCTTCTATTCTTCCTTCCTCTCCCTCCCTCTCCCTTCGTTTGTTCCTTTTGTTCTTTTCCTCCCTCCTTCCCTTATTCTTCCTTCCTTCCTCCATCCCTTTTTTCCTCCCTTTCTAACCTTTCCTTCCTTTCTTTCTCTTCCTTCCTTCCTTTTTCTCTTTCTTTCCTTCCTCCCTCCCTCCCTCCCTTCCCACACGTTACAATCCATAATGAAAGCTTTCCTCTTAATTTTCCCCTCTTCCACAAGGGGCTGTTAATTGTCTAGCAGCAATTAACATTTCCAGACAAACAATTAAGGGGACCTGGCGTGAAATAAACTTAGGGAAGAATTTCTCTTTAATTTTTTTTTTAACTGTTTACCGGTTTTCACACCCTCTTTGTGATCTTTAGAGTTCCCTTTTAGCACATGGGTATTTTTTTATTTATGTTTGACTGTTAGCCGTTGTGCTTTTATGTTACTATGGTTACCTTTCATTTAATTTCACTCTCGTTATTGAAAGAAGCACATTTTCTACCTGGTTGTATTTTAAGACAAGTCTAAAGAAATACAGATTTCGCTGATTGATTAAGGAATGTTAAGTGATTCCTGAATCAGGGAATTATCCCTTTTGGGGAGGGGAAAAAAGCAGATGTCATGTAGAACTCTTGTCATTTAATTTAATCTTTATTACCCACAGTATATAGGTAATCCGAAACATTTAGTGACCGTTTCAAGTTACGACGGCAATGAAAAAAAGTGACTTAGGACCGTTTTTCACACTTACGGCATCACGTGATCAAAATTCAGAGGCTTGGCAACTGACTCGTATTTATGACGGTCGCAGCATGCTGGGGGTGGGTCAGGTGATCCCCTTTTTGCGACCTTTCTGACAAGCAAAGCCAACGGGGGAAGGCAGACTCCCTTAACCGTGTTGCTAACGTAACAAGTGCAGCGCTTCACTTAACAACGGTGGCGAGAAAGGTCGTAAAGTGGGGCAAGCCCCCACTTGGCAGCTGTCTCGCTTAGCGATGGAAATTTTGGGCTCAACTGCGGTCACAAGTCAAGGACTACCTGCAGATATTGCTGAATTCCAGCTTTTATCACTACTAACTATTAGGATCAATAGTTCAACCACACAGGTGAGATTGATCACCTGCCACAGGATGAATCAGAAATAGGTGTTACCACGGTTTCTCAACTTGAAGATCGGTGGACTTCAACTCCCAGAATTCCCCAGCCAGCAAAGCTGGCTGGGGAATTCTGGGAATTGAAGTCCACCCATCTTCAACATGCCGAAGTTGAGAAACAAGGCCATAAAACTATTCTGGATAGTAATCACTCCTGATCCAGAACTTTTATAGCTTAGATTAGAACAATGAGAAATTTTTTTTAAGAAACCAACTTTTATTTCCTAGCAGCCTACAAACAGCACTCAAGGGAGGCTGATATAGGCCTCACAGGCCCCGGCTGCACTTATCACATTTCAAAATGGCGCTTCTTCCACATCCCCTCACACTCCATCCTGACCCACGACGATTAAAAACGGGGCAATCCTGAATGTAGGAGTGGAGCTATTTTAAGTTAAAGCAGACAGAAATTTATTTTTTTAAAAAAATCTGTTTTGTCTCTTAGCTATGCATCCTTTAGAACAGGGGCCTTTAAACTTGGCCCTTTGATGACTTGTGGACTTCAACTTCCAGAATTCCTCAGCCAGCATGCCTGGCTGAGGAATTCTGGGAGTTGAAGTCCACTCCTCTTAAAGTCTATATCAGGGTTCTTCAAACTTGGCCCTTTGATGACTTGTGGACTTCAACTTCCAGAATTCCTCAGCCAGGCACGCTGGACGAGGTATTCTGGGAGTTGAAGTCCACTCCTCTTAAAGTCTATATCAGGGGTCTTCAAACTTGGCCCTTTGATGACTTGTGGACTTCAACTTCCAGAATTCCTCAGCCAGCATGCCTGGCTGAGGAATTCTGGGAGTTGAAGTCCACTCCTCTTAAAGTCTATATCAGGGGTCTTCAAACTTGGCCCTTTGATGACTTGTGGACTTCAACTCCCAGAATTCCTCAGCCAGGCACGCTGGCCGAGGAATTCTGGGAGTTGAAGTCCACACCTCTTAAAGTCTATATCAGGGGTCTTCAAACTTGGCCCTTTGATGAACTTGTGGACTTCAACTTCCAGAATTCCTCAGCCAGGTACGCTGGTGGAGGAATTCTGGGAGCTGAAGTCCACTCCTCTTAAAGTCTATATCAGGGGTCTTCAAACTTGGCCCTTTGGTGACTTGTGGACTTCAACTCCCAGAATTCCTCAGCCAGCGTGCCTGGCTGAGGAATTCTGGGAGTTGAAGTCCACAAGTCATAAAAAGGGCCAAGTTTGAAGACCCCTGCCTTAGAACGACATACAACAGGCAGGTAGTCCTTGACCTACGACAATAATTCAGCCCAAAATCTCCCTCGATAAGCGAGATGGTTGTTCAGTCAACTTTCTCCTGCTTTACCTCCCTTCCTTGCCACGGTTATGAGGTGAATCACTGCATATAAATAATATATATATATAAATAATTCACTATATAAATCAAATAAATAAATAAATAAATAAATAAATAAATAAATCTATTAAATTAGCCACACGGTTGTTAAGTGAATCTGGCTTCCCCCATTGACTTTGCTTGTCAGGAGGTCACAAAAGGGGATCGCGTGACCCCGGGACACTGCGACTGTCGTAAGTAGGAGTCAGTTGACCAGCGTCTTGAATTTTGATCACGTGACCCAGGGGATGCTGCAACGGCCGTGTGAACAACGGTCATAAGTCACTTTTTTCCAGTGATCTGGTAACTTCTGAGCGGTCGCTAAACGAACGGTTGCAAGTCAAGGATTACCCACAATGCAACGGTAGCCGTGCATTTCCAAGAAGCATATATGTTGTACACTTAAGGGAAGTAGGTATATCTATCTAGTAAAAAGGAGTAGTGGGGTGACATGATAGCAGCCTTCCAGTATCTCAGGGGCTGCCCCAAAGAAGAGGCAGTCAAGCTATTCTCCAAAGCGCCTGAAGGCAGGACGAGAAGCAACAGATGGAAACTAGTCAAGGAGAGAAGCAACCTGGAACTAAGGAGAAACTTCCTGACAGTGAGGACAATCCACCAGGGGAACCACCTGCCTCCAGAAGCGGTGAATGCTCCAACACTGGAAGTTTTCAAGAAGAGACTGGACAGCCATTTGTCTGAAATGGCGTAGGGTTTCCTGCCTGAGCAGGGGGTTGGACTAGATGACCTCCAGGATCCCTTCCAACTCTGGTAATTTATTCTGCTCTGTTCCGATGGCTAACAGAGCCTTGGTGGAGCAGTGGGCTAATGCCTCCTTAAGGAACACCAGCTGCCTGCCATTATTGCAGGTTCGAGTCCCACCAGGCTCCAGGTTGACTCAGCCTTCCATCCTTCCCAGGTAGGTAAAATGAGGACCCAGATTGTTTGGGGGCAATAAGCTGACTTTGTAATAATGCCGCTTGGGGTGTGTGTGTGAAAGCCCTAATAAGCAGGCATATACATAGAATGAAGGCTACTGCTAAGCTTGTAAGCCGCCCTGAGTCTTCGGAGAAGGGCGGGATATAAATGGGATTAAAATAAAATAAAATAAAATAAAATTAGTGCAGGTTCGAGTCCCACCAGGCTCAAGGTTGACTCAGCCTTCCATCCTTCCGAGGTAGGTAAAATGAGGACCCAGATTGTTGGGGGCAATTAAGCTGACTTTGTAATAATGCCGCTTGGGGTGTGTGTGAAAGCCCTAATAAGCAGGCATATACATAGAATGAAGGCTACTGCTAAGCTTGTAAGCCGCCCTGAGTCTTCGGAGAAGGGCGGGATATAAATGGAATTAAAATAATAATAAAATAAATAACAAGCTGTCTTCCGATACTTAAGGGACTCACAGAGAGGAAGGGGGGGGGCGGGGCGGTGGTCAACCTGTTCTCACCTGAAGGCCGGACAAGAAGCAACGGGTGGAAACCCATCGAGGAGAGAAGCAAACCTACAACTAAGGAGGAATTTCCTGACAGTGAGGACAATTGACCAGCCTGCCTCCTATGGGGCTGGTGACCCCAAGGGGAGAGGGACACCATCAAGTGGTTGTTGGTCTGATTGTTGTCATCGGTGGGGGTGGGTGGGATTATTGGATTGGGTAGGGTGGTTTTATTTCTGCAAACTGCCCAGAGTCACCGTGAGTTGAGGCCATATAGACTCTCAAAATAGATACTAAAATAAAATATATAAAATAAAACAAAAGCAGTGCTAGAAGGGGAGGAGGAGGAGGAGGAGGAGGAGGAGGAGGAGGAGGAGGAGGAGGAGACAGCTGTGGGGTCCTTGGTGCTCTCTGAGCTGGGCGGCTTTCTTACAGACGTTTCATGACCCAACTAGGTAACATCATCAGTGCTAGAAGGGAGTGGGTTTGAGGAGAGGAGGAGGAGGAGGAGGACGACTACTATGACTGTGGGGTCCTTGGTGCTCTCTGAGCTTGGTTGTTTTCTTGCAAACATTTCATGACCCAACTAGGTAATATGATCAGAGCTAGGAGGAGGAGGAGGAGGACTGTGGGGTCCTTGGTGCTCTCTGAGCTTGGTGGTTTTCTTGCAGACGTTTCATTACCAATCTAGGTAACAGCATCAGTGCTAGAAGGGGGTGAGGTCTAGTCCAAGGCTTTACAAATACAAATACCTGAGAAATGTTACCTAGTTTGGTAACGAAACATCCTCAAAAAGCAACCAAGCTCGGGGGAACACCAAAGACCTCTCAAACTACATTGTAAAATGTGACTCCGGTAATGAGAGAATACTATTGTGTACGGGGGTTATCATACTGTCTTTGGCCGCTGCACGTAAACTTCTTGGTACACGTGGACAACCCTTGACGTGGTCAGAGGACATCCCTTTTGGCTGAAGACTTGGGAGAAATCTCCTCGAAAAAAGCCCGATGCAAGTTTTCCTTTGCAACAAGGCCGAGTTGTCAAGACCCTGGTAAACAGGACACGGCAAAATATGTCGACTCTCTTTTTTTTCTCCCCCCCCCCCGCGCCCCTGTAAACAGCAGCTCACCTACCGTCGGTGAAGTCCAAAGCGTACACTGGAAATCTTCTAGCAATGTCATCAAAAATCCCTTTGCCAACGTTGAAGAACTCGTGCAGCTGAAGGGAGGAAGGAAATGTTATCTCGGTTCAAAAATGCGCCTCTATTGTTGGAGAGGGAGCGCGCAGGCCTCCGCCGGGCAGACCGGCAGAAGCCCGCCGGCAGACGGAATTCAAAAGAAATGATGACAGGGCAGACGGACGCTAGGCGGCCAGAGAACCGGGTGGGGTGGGTGGGTGGGTTTCCTCCAAAAACGCCGTCAGGTCTCAAGAGGCACCACACACACACACACAAAAAAGGCAAGGAGGGCCTTGCGGCACACAAAGCCATCAAAAAGCACCGTCAACACGGGCAGAGTTGATTTTAGGAGGGGGATATTTGAAGCTCAAGGTTGAACTGTGTGTGTGTGTGTCTGGGGGGGTCCCGGGTGCCCTCTGAGCTTGGAGGTTTTCTGGCAGACATCTCATGACCCAACTAGGTAACGTCATCGGTGCTAGATAACATCATCAGTGCTACAAGGGAGGATTTGAGGAGGAGGAGGAGGAGGAGGAGGAGGAGGAGGAGGAGGAGGAGGAGGAGGAGGAGGAGGAGGAGGAGGAGGAAGACTGTGGGGTCTTTGTTGCTCTCTGAGCTTGGTGATTTTCTTGCAGATGTTTCATAGCCCAACTAGGTAACATTATCAGTGGTACAAAGGAATGTTGTTTGTGGAGAGGAGGAGGAGGAGGAGGAGGAGGAGGAGGAGGAGGAGGAGGAGGAGGAGGAAAACGACTGTGGGGTCCTTGGTGCTCTCTGAGCTTGGTGATTTTCTTGCAGATGTTTCATAGCCAAACTAGGTAACATCATCAGTGGTACAAAGGAATGGGGTTTGTGGAGAGGAGGAAGAGGAGGAGGAGGAGGAGGAGGAAGAGGAGGAGGAGGAGGAGGAAGGAGGGGAAGGAGGAGAACTGTGGGGTCCTTGGTGTTCTCTGAACTTAGTGGTTTTCTTGCAGACGTTTCATGACCCAACTAGGTAACATCATCAGTGCTACAAAGGAGTGGGGTTTGTGGAGAGGAGGAGGAAGAGGAGGAGAAGGACGACGACGACTGTGGGGTCCTTCATGGTGTCTGAGTTTGGTGGTTTTCTCGCAGGTATTTCAAGACCCAACAAGGTAACATCTTCAGTTGTAGAAGTATATGTTAAGTTTAAAGATGGAAGAGGAACAAGTTAAAGAAACAATGGTAACATGGGCAAAAAACCTTGGGCATAATATAGAGTTAGAAAACTGGCAAAGTCTTTGGGAAAGTAATTCTAAAATAACAAAGGCGGCGACTTACAAAGAAAACCTATACAAAATGTTCTATAGATGGCACTTAACACCTGCGAGGTTAGCAAAAATGTTTAAAAATATGTCTAGCAGTTGTTGGAAATGTAGACAAAAATCAGGGACATAATATTACCTTTGGTGGACATGCCCGAAAGCCAAAAGATTCTGGTTAAGAATACATATATGGTTAGAGAAAATGACTAAAAAAACCCGTAAGATTTTAAGCCAGAATTATTTTTGTTAGGTATACAGGGAGTGCAGAATTATTAGGCAAGTTGTATTTTTGAGGATTAATTTTATTATTGAACAACAACCATGTTCTCAATGAACCCAAAAAACTCATTAATATCAAAGCTGAATATTTTTGGAAGTAGTTTTTAGTTTGTTTTTAGTTATAGCTATTTTAGCGTGGATAACGTTATCTAGTTTGGTAATGAGATGTCTGAGAGAAAACCATCAAGGTCAGTGGGCACCAAGGACGCCACAAAATTAATTTTGCTTTCTGCCGTTTGCTGGCCAGCTGCTCAGTCCTCCGTCTCTTTCAACTCACCTAGTCCTCCAGGTGAGGTTGTGTAACAGACCCTAAAAATTAAATGTGCACAGGTAGCCCTTGACTTACAAGCACTCATTTAGTGGCCAGGAGAATTTGCAGCGGCACTAAAAAAAAACAACTGATTTACGACCGTTTTTCACACTTATGACCCTTGCAGCATCCCCATGGTTATTTGATCAAAATTCAGACGCTTGGCAATTGACTCATACTTATAACGGTTGCAGCGTCCCGGCGTCACGTGATCCCCTTTGGTGACCTCCTGACAAGCAAAGTCAACGGGAGAAGCAGATTCGCTTAACGACCATGTTACTAACTTAACAACTGCAGGGATTCGCTTAACAACTCTGACTCGCTTAACCACCATCTTGCTTAGCGATGGAGTATTCTGGGCTGCGTTGTGGTCGTAAGGTGAGGACTATCCGCAGAACCTCTTAGGACAGGGGTAGGCAACCTTGGCTCTTTTATGACTGGTGGACTTCAACTCCCAGAAGTCCTCAGCCAGCATGGGGGAACTATGGCCCTTTCATGACTGGTGGACTTCAACTCCCAGAATTCCTGAGCCAGCATGGGGAAGTATAGCTCCTTCATGACTGGTGGACTTCAACTCCCAGAATTCCTGAGCCAGCATGGGGAACTATGGCCCCTTCATGACTGGTGGACTTCAACTCCCAGAATTCCTGAGCCAGCATGGAGAAGTATAGCTCCTTCATGACTTGTGGACTTCAACTCCCAGAATTCCTGAGCCAGCATGGGGAACTATGGCCCCTTCATGACTCGTGGACTTCAACTCCCAGAATTCCTGAGCCAGCCATGCTGAGGGGAAAGGGAGAAGTTTCCTAGCTGAGCCATGCCGGCTCAGGAATTCTGGGAGTTGAAGTCCACCAGTCATAAAAGAGCCAAGGTTGCCTACCCGTGTCTTAGGAGGACACCTGCAAGGTACCAGGGCTGCATTTCGAGGGCCTGAAGCATGGCACCGGCTCCCCTTATCCTCCTGTACCTTCAGAGGCTTGGGACCATGGGCTTTGTGTTCCTCGCTCATGGCCGAGGGCCTCTGGTTGACCACCATCAGCAGGTGTCGCTGGTGGACCAAAGCTTCTTTGAATTCTTCTTCGGTTTTGGTTTCCAGAAGTTTCTGCCGGAAGGTGATGTCCGAAAACATTGTGGCAAATGTCCGGCCCACTTCGGTGGCTGTTTTGGTACTTTTCTGAAGAAGCAAAAACAAGGAAACCAAAAGAGATGTGAATGAATAAGACGAATATCTACATCAGGGCTCCTCAATCTTGGCAGCTTTAAGACTTGTGGACTTCAACGTCCAGAATTCCTCAGCCAGCAAAGCTGGCTGAGGAATTCTGGGAGTTGAAGTCCACAAGTCTTAAAGGTGCCAAGATTGAGGACCCCTGATCTACATGATGTTTTATGACATCTCCATCTCCTTCCCTTTATCCTGGGTCTAAGTAAAATGGCTGGCCCAGAGGACGGCGGACTCTTCAAAGGACCTTGGTGGGCTTGCTGAAGGCTATGCAGCACGGAACACAGAACATCATCAAAGGGGACCTTGGAGGTCATCCAGTCCAACCCCGTTCAAGTAGGAGACTCTATATACCATTTCAGACAAATGGCTCTCCATTCTCTTCTTAAAAGCCTCCAGTGATGGAGTATCCACAAACCTCTGATAGTTCTCAGAGTCAGGAAATTTCTCCTTAATTCCAGGTTGCTTGTCTCCTTGGTTTGTTTCCATCTATTGCTTCTTGTCCTGCCTTCCGGGGCTTTGGAGAGTAAGTTGACCCCCTCGTCTTCTTCGTGGCAGCCCCTCAAAGATCGGAAGACTGCTCTCATGTCATCCCTTCTTTTCCCTAGACTAGCCGTACCCAATTTCTGCAACCATTCTTCAAAGAAGACCTCCAAAGGTTGCTTTAGATTACAGAATATAGAAGAATAGAGTTGGAAGGGACGTTGGAGGTCTTCTAGTCCACCCCTCTGCCCAAGAGGAAGCCCAGAGCCTTTCTGGGCAAATGGCTGTCCGATCTCTTGTAGTCTTTCTCAACCTTGGTCAGTTTAAAACAGGTAGACACATCAACTCCCAGGAATTCCCCAGAGGGAATTCTGGGAGTTGAAGTCCACAAGTCTTAGAAGTTGCCAAGTTTGGAGACCCCTGTGTTGTTAGGCCATCACTGTGGGCCGAATAGCGACAAGAGACTGAATAGAGAAAGGTGATTATTTCCCCCACATGAAGCTCTTTCACCCGCACTCGAAGTAGGATGAATTTGGCTTGGAAATGGCAAACAGGCAAGGAAGAGCCACCAGCCCAGAAGGAAAGCCAACGTACCATCTTTGGAGGGGCGAGCACCAAAATCACAAATCTCACTTCACAGGAATTCTCTCCCCAGTTCTGGGGTCTTTCCAGGCGGCTGATGCAAACGTGACGGCGCTGGAGAGATTTGATAGTGCAACTGTCAAAACAAAAGACAGGGTTATTTCAGCCGGACCGGAGGGCTAGGAGATGGTCACCTTCTGGGAAGGAAGTTGGCTTGAAAGGAAAAAAAAAACAAGTTTAGACCTTCTATGGAGATTCTCAGTCACCCGGGTCACAGCTGTCCCTAAGGTGCTTTTTCCCGAGGCAACTGGACTTCCTCTGTTTTTCTCTGAAGACGTTTCGCTTCTCACCCAAGATGAGGAAGCTTCTTGGGTGAGAAGCGAAACGTCTTCAGAGAAAAACAAAGGAAGTCCAGTTGCCTCGGGAAAAAGCCTCTTTGGGATAAGGTTAGCCCTCGTTTCCACGGTGGGCCAGGGAACTGACTAGGGAAGACCCTCATAATCTGCGCAGAAAATGTACCCTTCGTGCATCAAACACTCATTTCTTAGAAGGATCGTGAGGAAGGGACCCATTAGCCCCCTTGACAAACATGAAGGGGAAGGTCAACAGAGAGGACAATTAGTTTCTCTCGTCTCTGTGGATATCTGTGTACAAACATGGGGTCCTCACTGCTCTCTGAGCTTGGTGGTATCCTTGCAGAAATTTCAGGTAACATCACCAGTGCTAGAAGGGAGTGGGGCTTGGGGGGAGGAGGAGGAGGACTGTGGGGTCCTTGGTGCTCTCTGAACTTGGTTGTTTTCTTGTAGATGTTTCACGATCCAAGTAGGTAACATCATCAGTGCTGCAAGGAGGAGGAAGAGGAGGAGGAGGACTGTGGGGCCCTTGGTGCTCTCTGAGCTTGGTGGTTTTCTTGAAGATGCTTCATCACCCAACTAGGTAACATCATCAGTGCTGGAAGGGAGGGAGGAAGGAGGAGGAGGAGGACTGTGGGGTCCTTGGTGCTTTCTGAACTTGGTTGTTTTCTTGTAGATGTTTCATGATCCAACTAGGTAACATCATCAGTGCTGGGAGGAGGAGGAGGAGGAGGGCTGTGTGGTCCTCGGTGCTCTCTGAGCTTGGTCATTTTCTTGAAGATGCTTCATCACCCAACTAGGTAACATCATCAGTGCTGGAAGGGAGGGAGGAAGGAGGAGGAGGAGGACTGTGGGGTCCTTGGTGCTTTCTGAACTTGGTTGTTTTCTTGTAGATGTTTCATGATCCAACTAGGTAACATCATCAGTGCTGGGAGGAGGAGGAGGAGGAGGGCTGTGTGGTCCTCGGTGCTCTCTGAGCTTGGTCATTTTCTTGAAGATGCTTCATCACCCAACTAGGTAACATCACCCGTGCTAGAAGGGAGGGCAGTTGGTCTTTGTTTATAAACAGTTGGCTTGTCCTGTCAGTGTTGGTGAAAGTCCCAAACACGCTTTTTCACGACTCTGTTGAAGACAGCAAAGTCCACGTTCTGGACAGAGAGGACCTCTGGTTTGAAAGAGGAGTCAAAGAGGCCATCTGCATTAAGACTGAGTAGTCCTCCCTCAACAGAGGGGGAGGGATGTGACAGCCCACTATTCGGGTGACCCGGAGGGCACCGATCAACCTCCGAATGGCCTCAACGACTCTCAGAAAGGGTACCGACGACCAGATGACTGCAAGGAATATAAATCCTTCCATCCTACACCATTCAGTCAGAACTGAAGAAGCTTCTTGGATGAGAAGCGAAACCTCTTCAGGGAAAAACAAAGGAAGTTCCAGTTGCCTTTTGAAAAAACACCTTTGGGACAACTCTGACCTGGAGGGCGGAGAAGCTCCGCAGATACCCACGGACAGTTCATCAATTAAAAATAAAATCTATAAAAAATCCCAGCTAATGAGACGTCTGCTAAGCGATTCCTGTCGCGCTGGTGTTGATCTGCTCCACTGAGGCGGGCTGAAGATCATCAACCTGCCAAAACGAGGTTGTGTGTCCATTTTCTTGTACAAACTTCCATTTCTTGCAGTTACGGAGAGCAGATACAAGAGAATTTGTGAGGCAACTCGGGTTATCGGTTCAATCCTCTGGTTTCCTAGGTCGCTTAAGCTCTCATGTATATTCATCAGCCAAAATTGGTGCGCGAAGAGAACGGCTTAATGCGCTATTTGCAATTCGAGGTTTCGTTCTTTGCATCTAAGGCAGCGACGGCCTCAATTTTTATTCAACAGCAATGACATTTATGCGATCTTGAACAGCGGTGGGGGGAAATACAGGTTTTTTTTCCCTTTGGGAAATGTTGTGAACCTCAAAGCATCCTGTCCTACTGAAAAACATTATGGGTCGTCCTCGACTTATGACCATAATGGAGCCTTGAATTTCCGTTGCTAAGCAAGACATTTGTGCTTTGCCTGGTTTTATGATCTGTCTTGCCACAGTTGTTAAGTGAGTCACTGCAGTTATTGAGTAACAGGGTTAAGTAAATATTAATGGGAAATTAAAAATTGGGAAAAACTAATTAGGATATTGTCTATAAAGAGTGAAAGTTAAAATAACCAGGATACGTATAAGCTAAAAATGATTGATAAATGTAAGAATGTTATTTTTATTTAATTGATATAATAAGAACTATTAGTTTAAATATGAGACAGTAAATAACTAAGGGGAAAAGAGAGGAAATATTTAATGTGGTAGTTTGAGACTTGCACTAAAGATGTTTGCATTTCATTGAATTTTTGATTAACTCAGCCGCCACGTTGCTTTTTAAACACTTAAATGTAAAATTAGAAAATCAATAAAACATTAAAAAATAAAGTAGGGTTGCTAAGTGAATCTGGCTTCCCCCATTGACTTTCCTTTTCAGAAGGTTGCAAATGGGGACATTGCGACTGTCATAAATATGAGTCAAGTTGTCAAGCCGCCGAATTTTGATCACCTGACCGCGGGGAATGCTGCAACGGCCGTTAAGTGTGAAAACGGTCGTAAGTCACTTTTTTCGGTGCTGTTGTAACTTCCAACAGTCACAATGAATTGTCGTAGGTCAAAGAAAATGGTCCCGTGTAGAATATAATGGCCTAGGCCAGAGGTAGGGAACCATGACCGCTTGATGACCTGTGGACTTCAACTCCCAGAATTCCTGAGCCAGCCATGCTGGCTCAGGGATTCTGGGAGTTGAAGTCCACAGGTCATAAAGCCGCCTAGGCCTACCTCTGGCCTAGGCCATTTTCTGGCCCATTTTCTTCCCTGGATTCTGAATTTCTCCAGAAATGTCTCTTTTTCAATCCCTCTAAAATCCAAGCTGGATTGGGTGAAAATTTAATGTCATCCTTCTGCCCGCTGTCCAGACAGGAACCATTAAGCCACGCCAACATCGACGAACTTTTGATAAGGGGGGGTTACATCGTCAAAAAACACAAAAATCTAAAAGAAAAAAACAATTATGAAAGAATTTCAGCCGCTGTCATGGATCTTTGGAGCTATTTATAGTCAATTCAGGGTACACATTTGCACCTCTTTCACTGGCCCAGTCCAAAGTGTTGGGCTGCCTTCATTTCGGGGGCTGAAAGCCCAGCTTCCATCTGCTTTCATTTCGTTAACGGACAGCTCTGCCGTCAAGTTTTCTTTCTTATTTTTTTTTTACTTCTGACAAATGTGAGAACTTCACTTCGCACTTCAGACGCTTCTCGAAAAGCCTTGTCAGGACCCTGAATTTCATCTTTAATGTAATTTTATTTTTCGGGCCCAGCTATGACAACTCTGCTGCTGCCAGCTTCAGTAGATATCTAGAAGTCGGGGGTGGATGATGGGTTTTCAGGTCACTTAAGGCCTCCAATAAGACATGAATGTTCCAGATTTACAGCGCGCGATTGTGTCACGCCAAATCTCAGGGGCTGAAGTGACATCAAAGAGAAACACACACACACACCTTCATTACGGGTCGTCCTCCACTTAGGACAGGCTGTTTAGTGACCGTTCGAAGTGATAATGGCACCTCAAAAAGTGACTTGTGACTGCTTTTCACACTTAACGACCGTTGCAGCAATCCCATGCTCAGCGATCCAAATTTGGAGGCTTGGCGACTTGACTCGTATTTATGACGGTTGCAGTGTCCTGGGGGTGTGGGTGCGTCACGTGATCCCCCTTTTGTGACCTTCTGAAAAGAAAAGTCAACGGGGAAACCTGACTCACTTCACACGCGTGTTAGCAATGTTTAGCTCAACTTGATTTTACTTTATTTCGAAAAAGTTAAGCCTCCTTTAGCGCAGGTCGTCCTCGACTTACCCCAGTTCATTTAATGACCGTTCAAAGTTAAAATGGCATCGGGGAAAAAAGTGACTTTTGACCATTTTTCCCCACTTTGCGGCATCCTTTTGGTCATGTGATCAAAATTGAGATGCTTGGCAACTGGCATGTACTGATGACAGTTGCAGTGTCCCAAGCTCCCTTAACAACTGTCTTACTTAGCAACAGAAATTTCAGGCTCCATTGTGGATGTAAGTCGAATTCTCCACATCTGAAATGGTAGAGGGTTTCCTACCTGAGCAAGGGGTTGGACTAGAAGACCTCCAGGAGTCAGTGTGTTCTAGTCACGCCTTAGTCATGAAAGTCGGCTGGGTGACTTTGGGCCAATCGCCAGGAGACGGTGAGTTCTAGTCCCACCTTAGCCATGAAATCCGGTGGGTGACTTCAGGCCAGTCGCCAAGGAGACGGTGAATTCTAGTCCTGCCTTAGCCATGAAAGCCAGCTGGGTGACTTAGGGCCAATCGCCAGGAGACAGTGAGTTCTAGTCCCACCTTAGCCATGAAAGCAGCTGGGTGGCTTTGGGCCAATCGCCAGGAGACGGTGAGTTCTAGTCCCACCTTAGCCATGAAATCCGGTGGGTGACTTCAGGCCAATCGCCAAGGAGATGGTGAATTCTAGTCCCGCCTTAGCCATGAAAGCCAGCTGGGTGAGTTCAGGCCAATCGCTAGGAGACGGTGAGTTCTAGTCCCACCTTAGCCATGAAAGTCAGCTGGGTGAGTTCAGGCCAATCGCCAGGAGACGGTGAGTTCTAGTCCCGCCTTAGCCATGAAATCCGGTGGGTGACTTTGGGCCAATTGCCAGGAGACGGTGAGTTCTAGTCCCGCCTTAGGCATGAAAGTCAGCTGGGTGGCTTTGGGCCAATCGCCAGGAGACGGTGAGTTCTAGTCCCGCCTTAGCCATGAAATCCGGTGGGTGACTTCAGGCCAATCGCCAAGGAGACGGTGAGTTCTAGTCCCACCTTAGCCATGAAATCCGGTGGGTGACTTCAGGCCAATCGCCAAGGAGACGGTGAGTTCTAGTCCCACCTTAGCCATGAAAGCCTGCTGGGTGACTTTGGGCCTGTCCCTCTCTCAGCCCAACTCACTTCAGAGGGATGTTATTGTGGGGAAAATAGGAGGGGGAAGGAACTTTAGGTATCTTTGCCAGCCTGAGCTATTTGTAACAATAAAAGTGATATATAAAGAAGTAAATAAATAAAATGAATTAATTAAATCCTAGGAGATCTTTAGTGAGAAATGTGTGGGACTCCCAGCAGGTATGATAGCCTCACGGTATTACTGCATAGCATTTCACACCGTAGTTGAGTTATGAATTCATTGCTCCAGGCAGGGCACGTCCCCCAGCATAAGAGAAAAGCAAAAAATAAAATAAAATAAAATAACGGAAAACAGATACACCACTTAATATTACCGCAGAGCTTAGCTGAGCATTAAATCATGATGTTTTGGGCCCCTTGGAAATTTTTTAAAAAAACCTGCCCTTTTAAAACCATTGTTTGATAATGACCTGGATTATGCCGGGAAATTGAGTCCCGCTAATGTAGACGCTGCTTTCCATCCAAGCAGGAGGCATAAAATTACTTTCGAATCACTTGCAGAGATAATTCAAGGCTTCTCGGCGCATTTATGGCACACGCAGAGATGGGAAAACGTTGTCACCCAGAGACAAATGGCTTGCACAAAAGCCAAGTGGCCGTTTGCCAATTCCACGCAGAAGAGCAGAGCTTGGAAGACCTGGAGGTCTTCTAGTCCAACCCCTTTTCAAGCAGCAGGCCCCCGTATCATTCCGGGGTGGTTAGAATGGGGACCAATTTCCACCACAGCAGTTTGGAAAAGGGACTCAAGAGGGCTCCACCACTGCTCCAGAACAGGGGTCTCCAACCTGTGGGCCACGGCCGGTGGCCAGGAGGCCACGGCCCGCTACCGAGACAGGCTGGCCAGTGGGTGAAAACGGGACGCTGCACTGCAAGGCGCAAAAATGGACGAAGCACCACGGGGCATGGAAACGGGCCATCGTCACACCGCGGGATGCAAAACCTGGCCACTGCCATACTGTGGGGGCGCAAAAATGGGCCGCCACCGCACTGCAAGACACAAAAAAAGCTGTAGGGGTGACTCTGGGCCAATTACCAGGAGACGGGGAGTTTTAGTTCTGGCCTACACATGAAATCTGGCTGGGTGACTTTGGGACGATCACCTTGAGATGGTGAGTTCTACCCCCACCTTACACATGGCTGGGTGACTTTGGGCCAATCACCAGGAGACTGGGAGTTATAGTCTCACCTTAGGCATAAAGGCTGGCTGGGTGATTTGGGGCCAATCACCAGGAGACTGGGAGTTATAGTTTCACTTTAGGCATGAAAGCTAGCTGGGTGATTTGGGGCCAATCACCAGGAGCCTGGGAGTTATAATCTCACCTTAGGCATGAAAGCTGGCTGGGTGATTTGGGGCCAATCACCAGGAGACTGGGAGTTATAGTTTCACCTTAGGCATGAAAGCAGGCTGGGTGATTTGGGGCCAATCACCAGGAGACTGGGAGTTATAATCTCACTTTAGGCATGAAAGCTGGCTGGGTGATTTGGGGCCAATCACCAGGAGACTGGGAGTTATAGTTTCACCTTAGGCATGAAAGCTGGCTGGGTGATTTGGGGCCAATCACCAGGAGCCTGGGAGTTATAATCTCACTTTAGGCATGAAAGCTGGCTGGGTGATTTGGGGCCAATCACCAGGAGACTGGGAGTTATAGTTTCACCTTAGGCATGAAAGCTGGATGGGTGATTTGGGGCCAATCACCAGGAGACTGGGAGTTATAATCTCACCTTAGGCATGAAAGCTGGCTGGGTGATCTGAAGCCAATTACCAGGAGACTGGGAGTTATAGTCCTGTCTTAGGCATGAAAGTCAGCTTGGCGACCTTGGGCCAGTCACCCGCGCTCAGCCCACCACCTTATAGGGCTGTTGTGGGAGGTGAAGACACATGCAGTCTTGGGCCACTCCCCTGTTAAATAAGGACCACATCTCCTCTACTGCTCTGAAAACACTCCAATTGTCTTATTTTTTTCCCCTCAAATCGACACGCACCGGCAGAAAACCAAAAATATAGGAGAACGTCTCCGGACTACAAGTATTTCTGCTTTCTGAGCCTTTCCTACAACTCCAAGAAAACATTAGCCAGCTCCTGCCTTACTCAGTAATAAACGAATTACCCCAATCCTTACGGTAAAACGAGTTGCCTGCATTTAATTAAAGGGAACATTTGCACAATAAAAAGCATCTCTCCTATCATCAAAGCGGCAAGAGAGCGAAGAGAAGAAACTAAAGACGAAGAATCTCTTTTAGAACATGATCTTGGAGGAGTAATTTAATATTTGCATGGTTCCTTCTTTTCTTGAATTCTCAGGGTCTGGCATTTGGTTAAAAGACAAAGCAAGACTCGGGATTAAACTCCTTAGGAACTGTGGCAGGAACGTGAATTACACAGGCAGTCCTCGGCTTACGACCGGAATGGAGCCCAACCATTTCTGTCGCTAAGCAACAGCTGAGCCTTGCCCCATTTTACGACCTTTCTTGTCACTGATGTTGTTAAGTTAGTGACACGGATGTTAAGTGAAACTGGACTCCCCCGTGGACTTTGCTTGCCGGAAGGTGGCAAAAGGGAACCACGTGATGCCCAGGGACACGGCGACCGTCCTAAATAGGAGTCAGTTGCCAAGCAAATGAATTTTGATCGCGTAACCGCGGGGACGCCGCAATGGTCGTTAAGTGTGAAAAATGGTCGCAAGTCACTTTTTTGCAATGCTGTCGTTAACCCTGAAGAGTCACTCAAGAAACAGTTGTCAGTCAGGGACGACTTGTAGAGAAACAGCTCAAAAAAAAATAAAAGGTTGGAAAAGGTCCACGTGTTCATTTGGGGTAGGCAACCTTGGCTCTTTGATGACTCGTGGACTTCAACTCCCAGCTGGCTGGGGAATTCTGGGAAATTTAATTTTAATTTAATTTATTGAGATTTATATACCGCCCTTCTCCCAAAGGGACTCAGGGCGGTTTACAGGGCATAAATATAAATAACAATATAAACATTACAAACATTAAAAAACAATTAAATCAGTGCCCAAGTTAAAACAAAAATAAAACAAGCCAATAAAAACCCATGTACCCCCATCAGGCTAGACCCGCTAGTTCAAATAAATGGGTCTTCAACCCGCGACGGAAGGATCAGAGGTCTGATGTCGTCCGGAGCTCCACCGGCAGTTGGTTCCACAAAGCCGGGGCACCCACAGAGAAGGCCCTCCCCCTGGGGGCCACCAGTCGACACTCCCTGACAGGAGGCACCCTGAGGAGGCCCTCTCTGTGGGCGCGCACAGGGCGGAGGGGAGTCGAAATGAACTCCACAAGTCTGTTGCCAAGGCTGGACACCCTCCTGCTCTAAATCAGAGGCCCCCAACCTTTGGGGCACCACGGACCAGTTCCATGGAGAGAGGTTTTTCCACGGACCGGAGGGTGCGTGGTTTTGTGTGCTGCCTACATCCTGCGGATGGGGCTTTGCTCGTTTGTGCGGACCGGTTGCCGGTATGCCACGGCCCGGTACTGGTCCACGGCCCGGGGGCTGGACACCCTCCTGCTCTAAGACGTTTCGATTTAAGTTAAACTTAATTTTTTATTTTTTTGGCAGTGATCGTTCCTGGCTGCAGGTAACTTGCGTACATATGTGTCAGTTAATGCCTACGGCTTCCCAGCAGAAATTTTGCCCACACTCGTCTGGGGACTTGTTAAGCGAGGTCTTCTCGCTCGCAGCCACGAAGAAGCTAAAATTGTCTTTTCAGCCCCAAACGATCTCTACATCATTGAAACCTTCTCTGCAGAACGTGAAATGCCCACATTGCACCTGAAGCATGGGCACAGGGCTCAAAACGGGGTGTTTTGAACCCAAGAACGTTTGGGACCCCAAAGTGTACAGACGTTCCTCACCTTACCACCACAATCATAATCATAATAGTAAAGTTGGAAGGGACCTTGGAGGTCATCTAGACCAACCCCTTGCTCATGGCTGCCCAGTCTCTTCTTAAAAACTTCCAATGTTGGAGCATTCACCGCTTCTGGAGGCAGGTCGTTCCACTGGTTAATTGTTCTGAGTGTCAGGAAGTTTCTCCTTAGTTCTAGGTTGCTTCTCTCCTTGGTTAGTTTCCATCCGTTGCTTCTTGTCCTGCCTTCAGGTGCTTTGGAGAAGAGCTTGACTCCCTCTTCTTTGGGGCAGCCCCTGAGATACTGGAACACTACTATTACGGATTTATGACAATGGCAACTTTTGGGATCCTGTGATTCCCCATTTGTGACCTTCCCAGCAAAGCCAACGTGGTAAGCTGGATTCGCTTAATGACCGCAGGATTCACTTAACAAATGCAATAATTTGCTTAACAACCCTGGCCAAAAAAGGTCGTAAAATCAGGTACAATTCATTTAATGACCACTTTGCTTAGCAAAGGAATTTCGGGCCCCCACTGTAGTTGTTAAGTCAAGGACTCTGTGTCTATTGAAACCACAGCGGTCATAAGATAGATTCAAATTTCTGTTCTTTTGCATTTCTAAAGGAAGAAAATTTATTCTGTTGTTATTTTCTCCCCCACGGTACCAAAAAAAAAAGTTAAGAAGAGTATATGTAAAAGCTTTAAAAATTCAACAGCTTCCAAAGGACTTAAAAGTTGTGCATTTTTTTTCTGTGCACCATTGTTTTATTCTGTTTCTGCAGGTGCTGCTGGCATTGTGTTCCTTCCTTTTCTGTTGAAGAATAATTTTGGCTTTAAAGAACTTAATGGCTGAGCTGAAAGGGAAGCTTCTCAGATGAAAAACCGAACAAAGAAAAGGCCACAGAATTAAGAAATGTTACTTCCAGCGGTGCTTTCCACTGCCCACATAATGTTAATTGAGAGAAGGTGTTGAGAGAAATGCACAAAATGAATTTGGCAATTCAGCTACTCCTCGGCTTACGACCATAACTGACTGAGCCCAAGATTTCTGTTGCTAGACACTAGAGATAGTTATTGTTAAAAAAAAACACAATAAAATATTTTTTTAAAAAAACAAAAACAAAAAAAGATTCGTACGATACAGCCTCAGTGGCACCAA
Organism: Vipera ursinii; assembly: GCF_947247035.1. Lineage (NCBI taxonomy): Eukaryota > Metazoa > Chordata > Lepidosauria > Squamata > Viperidae > Vipera > Vipera ursinii. The sequence goes on from NC_139521.1 coordinate 74,781,823, forward strand.
AACTTTACGGTTGAATCTTTCGGACAAAACACTTACATGATACAGAGCCACGACTGCTGATACTGGATCCCGGTGACTGTAGCCGTCACCCCCTGAATTGTGTCCGACAAAAGGTGAACTATTCGAAAGACAAAAATAATGATAATAATAATAATAATAATTTTGATTCATTTTACATATGCACTTGCCTTTAAGTTCACTCCAGGTTTGCCCGAAACCTAGCGTCTCTTGGGATATAGAAAATTTTGGTCTTCTGGTGTTTTTTGCTTGTAATCTCCATCACTGAGTAACAGAGTTGGAAGGGGCCTTGGAGGTCTTCTAGTCCAGCCCCCTGCTTGAGCAGGCGACCCTATGCCATTTCAAACAAAGGGTCGTCCAATCTCTTCTTAAAAGCCTCCAGTGATGGAGCACCCACAACTTCCGGAGGCAAGGAGTTCCACTGATTAATTATCCACTCTGTTAGGAAGTTTCTCCTTAGTTCTAGGTTGCTTCTCTCCTTGACTAGTTTCCATCCGTTGCTTCTTGTCCTGCCTTCTGGCGCTTTGGAGAATAGCTTGATTCCCTCTTCTTTGGGGCAGCCCCTCAAATATTGGAAGACCTGCCATCATGTCACCCCTGGTTCTTCTCTTCTGAACTTCTACAGAATACAGAATGACAGACTTGGAAGGGACTTTGGAGGTCTTCTAGTCCAACCCCCTACTCGAGCAGGGGACCCTAGACCAGGGGTAGGCAACCTTGGCTCTTTTATGACTCGTGGACTTCAACTCCCAGAATTCCTGAGCCAGCCACGCTGAGGGGAAAGGGAGAGGTTTGCAAGCTGAGCCATGCTGGCTCAGGAATTCTGGGAGTTGAAGTCCACGAGTCATAAAAGAGCCGAGGTTGCCTACCCCTGGTATAGGGTCTCCTACTTGAACAGGGGGTTGGACTAGAAGATCTCCAAGATCCCTTCTGACTCGGTTATTCTGAGAACAATTAACCAGAGGAAAGGCTTGTCTCCAGATATTGTGGGTGCTCCATCACTGGAGGCTTTTAAGAAGAGATTGGGCACTCTTTGCCTGAAATGGTATAGGCCAGGCGTAGGCAACCTTGGCTCTTTTATGACTCGTGGACTTCAACTCCCAGAATTCCTCAGCCAGCATGGCTCAGCTTGGAAACCTCTCCGTTTCTCCTCAGCGTGGCTGGCTCAGGAATTCTGGGAGTTGAAGTCCACAAGTCATAAAGCGGCCTAGGCCTAGGCCAGAGTTAGGCTCTTTTATGACTCGTGGACTTCAACTCCCAGAATTCCTCAGCCAGCATGGCTCAGCTTGGAAACCTCTCCCTTTCCCCTCAGCGTGGCTGGCTCAGGAATTCTGGGAGTTGAAGTCCACAAGTCATAAAGCGGCCTAGGCCTAGGCCAGAGTTAGGCTCTTTTATGACTCGTGGACTTCAACTCCCAGAATTCCTCAGCCAGCATGGCTCAGCTTGGAAACCTCTCCGTTTCTCCTCAGCGTGGCTGGCTCAGGAATTCTGGGAGTTGAAGTCCACGAGTCACAAAAGAGCCAAGGTTGCCTACCCCTGCCCTATACCATTTCAGACAAATAGTGCCCAATCTCTTTCTTAAAAATTTCCAACGCTGGAGCACCCACAACTTCTGGAGGCGAGTCGTTCCACTGATTAATTGTTTTTCCCCTTGATGAGTTTCCACCTATTGCTTCTTGTTCTGCCTTCAGGGGCTTTGGAGAATAGGTTTACTCCCTCCTCTTTTAAGATTTTTCAAAAAGAGACCGGACAATCATTTGACCGGTCTCATGATTTGCACGTGGGGTTGGACTAGAAGACCTTCAAGGCCCCTTCCACCCCTAGGGTTCTATTTTCTATATTCTATGTAAATGAAGGCGCAGAGGAATCCCAGGATCAAATGTAGGCATTTTTCCAACATTAGAGATGGAGAATGAGTCTACCTACCACGGATTGGGAAGGAGGTACCCAGAACCTCAACGTCCTACGGAAAAAAACCCACCCAATTTTTCCCAGCCTAGAGAAACGAGAAGGAACTGTATACCATTCCCCTCTCTGGGAGTCCCCGAATCGGTGAATAAAGTGCTCATAATTTTGTCAAAGTTGCAGCTCGGCTCCAAGTTGTCGGAGTCTTCGGCGAAGTGTTTTAACATCTCCCGCAAAACGTCGTCCAGTGACGTGGCCGTCTCGTCCAGAATGATGCTCGCTCGGGCCAGGAAGCCGTCGAGATCACGGTGGGCTCTGACCTCCTCCTCAAAATTCTTTAATTTTAGGTACTGCGAGGAAAAAACAAACAAACACACAGAACCAGGGGATGGCGTTGGTGTCTTACACAAGCCACAGCTCTGGAAAAACACAACACCTCGTCACCTGGGGTGAGTAGAAGCAGAGGGATAATCAATTCATTTTACGGAATTTATGTTCCGCTCATTTCACTACCAAGCGGCAATTTATTTATTTGAAAATTTGACTGGCTGCCCATCTTACTGTAAGGTAATTCTGGGTGGCCTATAGAAAGGTACCTACGTTCAGACATGAATCAAATGAAAGCCAAAGGTTAAAATCAAAGAGAGGCTTAGGTTGTTCTCAATTTACAACCGCAATTTAGGACTGGCATCTCCTGGTTACAGTCGTGAAGTGGTCCCGACCAGACTTTTATGATATGGCGAGCATTATTATTTGCATATGCTGCATATAGAGCCAGCATTATTGGCATATTGCCCCCGGCAATCTGGGTCCTCATTTTACTGACCTCGGAAGGATGGAAAACTGAATCAACCTTGAACCTCATCAGGATCAAACTACTGACAGTGGGCTGAGTTTGCCAGCAATATTGCATTCTCACTACTGTGCCACAATGGCAATAGAATAGAACAGAACAGAAATAAGAATAGAATTAGGATAGGATAGGATAGGATAGGATAGGATAGGATAGGATAGGATAGGATAGGATAGGATAGGATGGGATGGGATGGGATGGGATGGGATGGGATGGGATGGGATGGGATGGGACAGAATAGATGGAATAGAATAAGGATGGGATGGGATGGGATGGGATGGGATGGGATGGGATGGGATGGGATGGGATGGGATGGGATGGAATAGAATAGAATAGAATAGAATAGAATAGAATAGAATAGAATAGAATAGAATAGAATAGAATAGAATAGAATAGAATAGAATAGAATAGAATAGAATAGAATAGAATAGAATAGAATAGAATAGAATAGGGAAAGGACAGGACAGGACAGGACAGGATGGGATAGAACAGAATAGCATTTAGACTTATATAGTACTTCACTGTGCTGTACAGCCCTCTCTAAGCGGTTTACAGAGTCAGCCTCTTGCCCCCAACAATCTGGGTCTTCATTTTACCAACCTCGGAAGGATGGAAGGCTGAGTCAAAATTGAGCCAGTCAGGATCGAACTGCTGGCAGTGGGCAGTGAATTAGCCTGCACTATTGCATTCTCACCCCTGTAACATTTGGGCACATGTCATAAACCCCTTCATTCGGCGCTGTTGTAATTTCGAATGAACAAATGGCCGTTAAGTCGAGGATTTTCCTGTATGACAACATAAAGGTAGTCCTCACTTAAGGACCGGTCACTTCATGACCCATCAAATTTGAAACGGCCTTGGAGAGGATGCATTACAGGCTATCAAGCACTTCCAACTCTGATTAAATGACACACCGCCCTACCCCGTGGGTCAGGTGGCCGCATTTTGGCTACTTGGAAACCAGCTTGCATTTGCGACCATTTGCAGATCCCGGGCTCGTGACTGATCACGATTTGTGACGTTTCCCCCACCTTTTTTTTAGCAGAAAGCAGGAAAAAAAACGCCCAACCGAAATGGTGGATTTGCTCGGCACCCAGGTGGTTTGATTAACAGTCCTGCGGTTCATTTTACAACAGCCACAAAAATGGTCACCAAAATCGAGTTCAGCTCACGAATTCTGCCCCAATTTCCCGCCGCTAAGCGAGACAGTTGTTAAGTGAGCTTTGCCCCATTTTACGACCGTTCCTGCCCCGGTTGCTAAGGGAGTCCCTTGTAACGGTTACGTTAGCAACACGGCCGTTAAGCGAGTCGCTGCCGCTGGCAAGTCAGCAAGACGGTCGTTGAGCGGCTCGGCCGGTCAGAAGGTCGCCAAAGGGAATCGCGTGACCGCCCCCTCCTCCCCCGGGGGGACACTGCGCCCGTCGTAAATACGAGTCGGCGGCCAAGGGTCTGAATTTTGACCACGTGACCCTGAGGAGGCTGCGACGGATCGAAAAACGGACATCGGTCGCTTATTTTTTTTTCCCCAGGGCCGCTGTGACTTCGAACGGTCACTAAACAAAAAGGACGTAAGCCGAGGACCTCCTGTGTAGAAATGCAGAGATGAGATGGCGCTGGCTGCACTTTGAAGCCTTCGGGGGGAAGGAAAACTGGTTACGCTGAGGATTCGTAAGAGACGGGCCCTTCAGACAACTGATGAGAGTATTTCTGAGGTGGCCATTTTCCTTTCCGTGACCGTTACCCCCTGTGCAGCTGCCATGCTGCAGGCCAGCCAGAAACGTTCATTTTGTAGTAACACTGGATGGATGTGCCCTCCTTCCTTTTTCCTTTCCTTTCCTCCCTTCTCTCCTTCCTTTCCTTCCTTCTCTATCCTTCCTTTTTCCTTTCCTTTCCTCCCTTTTCTACCTTCCTTCCTTCCTTCCTTCGTTTTCTACTTTCTCTATCCTTCCTTTTTCCTTTCCTTTCCTCCCTTCTCTCCTTCCTTTCCTTCCTTCTCTATCCTTCCTTTTTCCTTTCCTTTCCTCCCTTTTCCACCTTCCTTCCTTCCTTCCTTACCTTTTCTTCCTTCTTCCTTCCTTCCTTTTCCACCTTCTCTATCCTTCCTTTCTTTCCTTTCCTCCCTTTTCTACCTTCCTTCCTTTTCTTCCTTCTTTCCTTCCTTCGTTTTCTACTTTCTCTATCCTTCCTTTTTCCTTTCCTTTCCTCCCTTTTCTACCTTCCTTCCTTCCTTTTCTACTTTCCTTCCTTCCTTACCTTTTCTTCCTTCTTCCTTCCTTCCTTTTCCACCTTCTCTATCCTTCCTTTTTTCTTTCCTTTCCTCCCTTTTCTACCTTCTTTTCTTCCTTCTTTCCTTCCTTCGTTTTCTACTTTCTCTATCCTTCCTTTTTTCTTTCCTTTCCTCCCTTTTTTACCTTCCTTCCTTCCTTCCTTCCTTTCCTCCCTCCCTTCCTTCCTTTCCTCCCTTCTTTCCTTCCTTTTCTACCTTCCTTCCTTCCTTTCCTTTCCTCCCTTCTTTCCTTACTTTTCTACCTTCCTTCCTTCCTTTCCTTTCCTCCCTTCTTTCCTTCCTTTTCTACTTTCTCTATCCTTCCTTTTCCTTTCCTTTCCTCCCTTCCTTTCCTCCCTTTCCTCCCTTTTTAGAACTGACCTTAATCATCTTTGCAAAACAACGTCGAGACCAATAAAACCGCCCGCCGGGATTGACGCCTGCTTCCTTCCCCACCCGACGTTGACGGACCTCCTCCTCAAAAGAGGTGAATTATTACAAGGATTATTTGGCACGTCCCTGGGGGGGGCGCGGACGGAAAAGCCCCAGCGATGTCAGCAGTCAGCAAGCCCATCAAAGGCTCAGCTGCAGCGAACGGCCCAAATGCCAACGAGGTTAAACGCTTTGCGAAAAGTCCTCTTTCGTCCGTCCGATGGGAAAACTGGCAGCGGGGGTTGGCGCAGCAGGAAATGGGGCTTTCCTTCGCAATCATTTTATAGTCCTCCACGCGCTACTCAAATTCGGCCGAGGGGACAGTTGTGACGGCAGCTATAGGACAGAAACTCATAAATGAGAGCTCAGCAGGATGCGGGTTCGAAAGATTTGATTAAAGGATATGGGGCATTAACGTTTAATGGCACAGTGGGGTGTCCTGCTCTTCGTACGACGTTGCTCTTGACTTGCCAAATCTGGGACCTTGCCGACGGACGAGGGTTTAATGCCTGCATGCCGTGCACGGGGCAAACATTTCGAGCGAGGAAAGCTTGGGAGGGTCTTTCCGATTTTGAGTGTTTTCTACTTAAAAATCAACCCTTGAGCTATTCTCAGTCATGGCTGTCATGGCTGTCACAAAGGTGCTTTTTTTCAGGAGGCAACTGGGCTTTCTTGTTTTTCCTTTGAAGACGTTTCGCTTCTCCTCCAAGAAGCTTCTTCAGCTCTGACTGGATGGTGGGGGAGGGAAGGATTTGTACTCCTTGCAGACTGCTGGTCATTTGCCTCCTTTTAGAGAGTGGCCTCAATGACTCTCTAAAAGAAGGCAAATGACCGGCTGTCTGCAAGGGAGTATAAATCTTTCCCTTCCCCACCATCCAGTCAGAGCTGAAGAAGCTTCTTGGATGAGAAGGGAAACGTCTTCAAAGAAATACAAAGAAAGTCCAGTTGCCTCCGGAAACAAACAGCTTTGAGACGACCTTGAGCTATTTCCTCCTTGTGTGTGTGACATCTGATTTTTCATAACAATTATGATGTCTCGTTTGTCGTAACAATTATGTCGCAACAGTTTCTGACCGGGGTGGCCACCACACAGATTCTGGCAGAAGGTCCTACTGTAAGGAGAAACATCTCACAGAACATCTATAATCCAGGAATTTTCCAGATGGGTGGACGACAATCAGCAAACAACTTTGTTGTTGTTGTTAGTTGTGAAGCCGTGTCCAACCCCTCGCGACCCCATGGACAACGTTCCTCCAGGCCTTCCTGTCCTCCACCATCTTCTGGAGTCCATTGAAGCTCACGCCTCCTGCTTCAGTGACTCCATCCAGCCACCTCCTTCTCTGTCGTCCCCTTCTTCTCTTGCCCTCAACCTTTCCCAGCATTAGGCTCTTCTCCAGTGAGTCCTTCCTTCTCATTAGGTGGCCAAAGGATTTGAGTTTTAGCTTCAGGATCTGGCCTTCTAAAGAGCAGTCAGGGTTGATCTCCTCTAGGACTGACCGGTTTGATCGCCTTGCAGTCCAAGGGACTCGCAGGAGTCTTCTCCAGCACCATAGTCCAAAGGCCTCAATTCTTTGGCGCTCAGCCTTTCTTATGGTCCAACTTTGACAGCCATACATTGCAACTGGGAAGACCGTGGCCTTCACTATGCGCACTTTTGTTGGCAGGGGTGACGTCTCTGCTTTTTAGCGTGCTGTCTAGATTTGCCATGGCTTTCCTCCCCAGGAGCAAGCGTCTTTTAATTTCTTGGCTACAGTCCCCATCTGCGGTGATCTTGGAGCCCAGGAAAATAAAATCTGTCACTACCTCCATTTCTTCCCCATCTATTTGCCAGGAATTGCAAACAACTTAGAAATACTCTTAAGATTTGTTCTCACAAAAGTGCAGAAGACCGTATGCAGGTAGTCCTTACTACTGAGCCCCAAATTCCTGTCGCTAAGCAAGACAGTTGTTAAGTGGGTTTTGCCCCATTTTATGACCTTTCTTGCCACAACTGCTAAGCAAATCACTACAACTGTGGTTAGTAACAAGGTTTATTAAGTGACTCTGGCTTCCCTACGGACGTTGCTTGTCGCAAAAGGGGATCACATGACCCAGGGACACTGCAGCCGTCATAAATGTGAGTCAACTGACAAGTATCCGAATTTTGATCATGTGACCATGAGGATGCCACCAAGGGGAGTGAACAATGGTGGCAAATCACTTTTTTCCAATGCTGTTGTAATTCTGAACAGTCACTAAGTGAACTGTTGTATAGTCAGACCCCACCATTTCCAGAGAGGCACAACATTAATTTTCAAAAAGTGGCCGTGTTTGTAAGCCAATCGGATGCCATCCAAATGTGCAATCGAATTATCTCAGCTGAAATGAAAGCTGGTTCTCATTTCATCCAGGTAGTTCCAGAATAGGCCATAATATTTTTGTGTGTGTATGTATGTATGTATGTGTATGTATGTATATGTATATGTATATGTATGTATATGTATATATACATATATATATACACACACACACACACATACACACAGACACATATGGCTGGTGCTCATCTCCGTTTCATAGCCGAAGAGCCAGCGTTTGTCCGAGGATGTCTCCATGGTCATGTGACCGGCATGAGTAGACGCCAAAGGCGCACGGAACGCTGTTACCTTCCCACCGGAGTGGTCCCTATTTTTCTACTTGCATTTTTACATGCTTTCGAACTGCTAGGTTGGCAGAAGCTGGGATGAGTAACAGGTGCTCGCTCTGCTACGCGGCACTCGGGATTTGACCTGCCAAACTGCCGACCTTCTGATCGACAGGCTCAGCGTCCTAATCCACTGAGCCACTGCGTCCCTAACATATATATTATAACATAACATATATATAACATATATATATATATATATATATATATATATATATATATAGAGAGAGAGAGAGAGAGAGAGAGAGAGAGAGAGAGAGAGAGAGAGAGAGAAGAGAGAGAGAGAGAGAGAGAGAGAGAGAGAGAGAGAGAGAGAGAGAGAGAGAGATATCGGAGGCTGAAATAAAAAGTTAACTGAGGACCAGAAAAACTGATTCCAAATCCAAGGACCACAACTGAGAAAACATGAGGTTTATGCCCACATTTTTGGAAATATTATATATATTTTATGAAACCGAACAAACTGAGAGAGAACGATAATTAAAGTGGAATTGTACCTACTTTTCTTGATGTGTGCAATAAAACGCACCCAGAGCCATCGCTTTCTGCTAAAAAAAACAAGAGAAAAGTTATTATTTATTTGCTGGTGGATTGATTGATTTGATTAACCGATTGATTGAACTGTTGGCAGATGTTCATTTGGGACAGCTTTGTGCTCAAGCTGGCCTATGCAGGCAGTCCTCGACTTATGGCCACACACACACACACACAGACATACATATTTCTTAAGTAGCGTAGAGAAATTCAATAGAGATACAATTAATTAGTATTGCCGTAAGGAGAAATCTAGGTCACGTTTGAAAACAAAGCCTGAATTGAGGGAAAAAAATACATTATTTGACAAAAAGACTCAGAGGAGCCTTCAGAAGGCAGATTTTTTTGCTATAAATTTCCATAAAGGCAGTCCTCGACTTACAACAGATCATTTAGTGACCGTTCAAAGTTATAATGGCCCTGAAAAAAGTGACTTAGATCATTTTTAACACTTAACGACCACTGCAGCATCCCCATGGTCACGAAATCAAAATTCGGTCACTTGGCCACTGACTCATATTTGTGACGGACACAGTGTCCTGGGGTCACGTGATCCGCTTTTGCGACTTTCTTACAAGCAAAGTCAGTGTGGAAGACAGATTCGCTTCACAACCGTGTAACTCACTGAACAACTGCAGTGATTCACTTAATGATCGGGGCAAGAAAGGTCGTAAAACGGGGCAAAACTCGCTTAATAACAGTCCCGCTCAGCAACTGAAATTTTGGAGTCAATTGTGGTCGCGAGTTGAGAACTATCTGAATTCCCAAAGTGAAGCCGGTTTTTTAAAAAAATTTCCTAACGGATGAAAATATTTGGATCTGAGGTAAAAGTTTGATCAGATCACTATGCCTTTTAACAAACCACATGCCAATCAGCAAGATGCAGGCAGTCCTCAATTTACGACCACAAACTGAGCCCCAAATTTTCTATGGCCAAGCGAGACGGCTGTTAAGTGAGTTTTGCCCCGTTTTACGACTTTGCTGGCCACAGCTGCAAGGTGACTCGCTGCAGTTTTTAAGTCAGTAACATGGTTGTTAAGTGAATCTGGCTTCCCCGTTGACTTTGCCGTTAAATGAGACAGTTGTTAAGTGAGTTTTGCCCCATTTTATGACCTTTCTGGCCACAGCCATTAAGTGAATCACTGCAGTTGTTAAGCTACTTACACAGTTGCTAAATGAATCTGGCTCCCCCCCCCCCCGCCATTGACTATGCTTGTCAGAAAGTCGCAAAAGGGGATCATGTGATTCCTAGGACGCTGCAACTGACATAAGTGCGAGTCAGTTGCCAAGTGTCCATTTGTTAAGTGAGTTTTGCCCCATTTTACTATGTTTCTGGCCACAGCTGTCAGTTGCCAAGCGTCCAAATTTTGATCCTCATTGCTCAGGGTGAAAAATGGTCATAAAGTCACTTTTTTCCGGCCATTTTAAGTTTGAACCGTCACTAAACGGACGGTTGTAAGTCAAGGACTACCTACAGTAGGGCTAGATGGCAAACAGAGCCCTTTTTGCCACACAACTCCCCTTTATATTTATATTTTAATCAGCTCTTCCGATCTACAAGAATAGCCACACGGAGCTGGAACTGAAATAAATTTGGAATGCAAACGGCCTAAAGTTGTTTTTCTGTTCTATTTCAGACCTGCTGAGATTATTTCATCATTATTCCTTAAGGATTTTTTTTTTGTTTATTCGGCATCTCCAGAGATGAAATGAATTAATTTCAGGGTTGGGTGGTGTGTTTTTTTTTTTTTAAATTCCAGAGTGGTGGGCAGAAAGGAAAATGAGAGTAAATATTTCCAACTGGCTAATTCCCCCGCCATGCCAGCAGATCAGCTGGAGGGCTCCCATCATCCCTGGCTGAGGAGGACGGATGGGATCATCACCCTGGCTGAGGATGATGGAGGGGATAACACTGCACATCTGGAGGCCCATCGGACAATGCTCCGTTTTCCCCAGCTTGACCCTAAACTTTCAGCACTATGGAAATGGGGGGAACAGAGGCGGTTCCCGCCCACAATTTATGTTCTTAAGTGAGACATTTGTGAAGTGATTTTTGCCCCATTTTACGACCATGCTTGCTTGCAGCGACTCGCTGCAGTTGTTAACTCAGTCACACAGTGCTTAAGTGAACCTGGCGTCCCCCCCGTTGACTTTGCTCGTCAGAACGTCGCAAAAAGGAGATGCGTGACCCCGGGGACGCTGCGACCGTCATAAATACGAGTCAGTTGCTAAGCGTCTTGAATTTGGATCGCGTGATTGTGGGGATGCTTCAGCGGTCGTTAAGTGTGGACAAACGGCCCTAAGTCACCTCTTTCATTGCCCTTGCAACCTTCGAACGGTCGCTAAACAAACGGATGTAACTCGAGGACTATCCAAATTCAGATGCGCGACAATTCATCCATACTGTATTTATGATGACTGCCGAGGGGCCAAATCCAGCGGATCCCTCTTCCATTCCTGAGGAAATGTTGCAACCTTCGAACGGTCACTAAACAAACGGATGTAAGTCGAGGACTATCCAAATTCAGACGCGCGACAATTCATCCGTACTGTATTTATGACGACTGCCGAGGGGCCAAATCCAGCGGATCCCTCTTCCATTCCTGAGGAAATGTTGCAACCTTCGAACGGTCACTAAACAAACAGATGTAAGTCGAGGACTATCCAAATTCGGACGTGCGACAATCCATTCGTACTGTATTTATGACGACTGCCGAAGGGCCAAATCCAGGGCATCCATCTTCCCCTCCTGATAAAAAAGGCCCTTAAGCGGCCGGCCTATCGGCTTTCTAAAATAAGAATTTTTATCAGAGGGGGCTTTGCACGGGATTAGGGTATTGTGCCCGGCGATAGAAAAAAATGGAATTAAATTAAATTTTTAAAAAAGCCGGTGGCCTTAATGAAAGGAAACGCACCCATTGTGTTGTGCATTCACTCTCCGAACGCTCGATTCCTTTGCCTGGAAGGAATTTGCCGGCGCCACCCTACCAATTATTTATTATAGGAGCCAAATCCTATTCCCTTCGCCTCCTCCTCTTCCCCCCCCACTCCTACTGGGATTTGGAAACTATTCAACCGGTCAAGCCGCCGGGCAGGCTCCGTGTGTGTGCCTGCGTGCGTCTTGGGAGTCTTTCAGGAAACCCTCGACTCCGAATCTGGGGACAACCTATTGTGCGATAAAAGGTGGGACCAGATCCATCCATTGGCGTTTGGTGTCTGCCTGCCCAAGGGCCGGTCCTGCCCCATTATTACAGCTAACAAAAGCCGCTTCCTGCTCTGCAAATAGATTTTTTATTTTATTATTTTATTTAAGCCAAGCGGGAAGAAACTTGGACCCAAAAAAAAGAGAGAGATTTATTTATTTATTTGCTTTTTTTTTTAATACTCGTTTTTGACCTGGACAAATTGTTTTTTTTTTTTAGCCTCTGTGAAATTCAGTCTTCGGCCCAGAAAGGCTTTTCGCGAGAAAACAGAACCGTTAGCGAAAGAAGAGCGGTGGAAAGAGACGCTGGTTAAAAAGTCCCGCTGGTTAGAAGGCGGCGGAGGGGGGTGGGTGGGGTCCTGAACCTTATAACAGTTCATTTAGCGACCGTTCGAAGTTACGACATGGCTGGGAAAAAGGGACTTGGGACCGTTTTCCCACACTTACGGCCGTTGCAGCGTTCCCCCTAGGGCAGGGGTCGGCAACCTTGGCTATTTTATGACTCACGGACTTCAACTCCCAGAATTCCCGAGCCAGCTGGCTCGGGAATTCTGGGAGTTGAAGTCCGCGAGTCATAAAAGAGCCAAGGTTGCCGACCCCTGCCCTAGGGACACATGATCAAAAATTGGGCACTTGGCAAATGACTCATATTTATGACGGTTTGCAGTGTCCCAAGGGGGGCGGCACAGGTTCCCTTTTTGCGACCATCTGACAAGCAAAGTCAATGGGGGAAGCCGGATTGCAAGGATTCACTTAACAGCTGGTGATTGGTCCAAAGTCACCCAGCCAGCTTTCATGCCTAAGGTAGGACTAGAACTCACCCTCTCCTGGTGATTGGACCAGGGTCACCCAGCTGGCTTTCATGCCTAAGGCAGGACTAGAACTCACCCTCTCCTAGTGATTGGTCCAAAGTCACCCAGCCAGCTTTCATGCCTAAGGTAGGACTAGAACTCACCCTCTCCTAGTGATTGGTCCAAAGTCACCCAGCCGGCTTTCATGCCTAAGGCAGGACTAGAACTCACCCTCTCCTAGTGATTGGTCCAAAGTCACCCAGCCGGCTTTCATGCCTAAGGTGGGACTAGAACTCACCCTCTCCTGGTGATTGGACCAGGGTCACCCAGCTGGCTTTCATGCCTAAGGCGGGACTAGAACTCATCCTCTCCTGGTGATTGGTCCAGAGTCACCCAGTTGACTTTCATGCCTAAAGCGGGACTAGAACTCACTCTCTCCTGATGATTGGACCAGAGTCACCCAGCCGGCTTTCATGCCTAAGGTGGGACTAGAACTCACCCTCTCCTGGTGATTGGACCAGAGTCACCCAGCCGGCTTTCATGCCTAAGGCAGGACTAGAACTCACCATCTCCTGGTGATTGGCCCAAAGTCACCCAGCTGGCTTTCATGCCTAAAGCGGGACTAGAACTCACTCTCTCCTGGTGATTGGACCAGAGTCACCCAGCTGGCTTTCATGCCTAAAGCGGGACTAGAACTCACCCTCTCCTGGTGATTGGCCCAGAGTCACCCAATTGACTTTCATGCCTAAGGCAGGACTAGAACTCACTTTCTCCTTGTGATTGGCCTAGTCACCCAGGTGGCTTTCATGCCTAAGGAGGGAGTAGAACTCACCCTCTCGTGGTGATTGGCCCAAAGTCACCCAGCTGGCTTTTGGACTTAAAAGACAGGACTAGAACTCACCATCTCCTAGTGATTGGCCCAAAGTCACCCAGCTGGTTTTTGGACTTAAGGCACAACTAGAACTCACTCTCTCCTGGTGATTGGTCCAAAGTCACCCAGCCAGCTTTCATGCCTAAGGCAGTACTAGAACTCACCATCTCCTGCCTTCTGGGCCAGCACCTTAACATTTTTGCACCATCTACCCAGAGATTTTCCTAACCTTATCAAGGCAATTAGTAAACTGAATTTTGGAAGGACCTTTTACATACACCACCTGCATTCCAGAAAGCAAACCCCTTCTCTGGCTTTACTAACCAGAGATAACAACAAGAGCTTTAAGAGAGCTTTACAACTGAGGGAAAAAAAATCTGCTTGGTGGTATTTTCTGCAACTCTCCCAGCTCAGCGTCTGGTAGGAAGCCGAGAGGAATAAATCAGTCCTTTGAACGCCCGGCAACATCTTTGCCACGAGTTTTAATTTCAACGTGGATGCTACCAGTAGCAACTGGGCTTGTGTTTAAAAACTGTGGTTTCTAGCAACACCACAGAGGTCCCTGGGCCCACGCAGGCCCGCAGGAATTGCCGCCTTGTTTTTGACCAAGCGCTTCGCTCAACTCGCAAAACCTAGTAGTAATTAGCGAGTGCGGTAATTACAGAGCAACTCCGTCGCAATTACTAAAGATATCTCTGTGGAAGAAGGAGAAAAGATGATCAGACACGCCGAAGGAGGAACAGAAGGCATAAATCCCGGAAGAATTTATTCTCAACCAGGTTCGACTTGATGCTCAGCGTCTTCCCTTGTAAATACCGGGGCGAGAATTTACACCCGACGCCAAAGATATTAAACCAATAGCTGCTTTCTGTGAAACCCTGGTATAAATTCAACTGTTGGATCGTGAGAACAGCAGCCTGGAGGAGCAGCGCTTAGCCTAACTTGACTGGGGTTTTGCGTTTCGGAGTTGTTGTTGTTTTGTTTGGAAAAAAAATGAAGCCTGCTTTAAGTACAGATAGTCCTCGACTTACAACAGTTGGTCTACTGACTGTCCAAAGTTACACGGGCACTGAAAAAAGTGGCTCGGGGCTACTTTTTCACGCTTACGGCCGCGGCAGCATCCCGCACGGTCACATGGTCAAAACTGAGAGGCTTGGCAACTGGCGTGTAGTTAGGACGGTTGCAGCATCCTGGGGTCGCGCGATCAGTGTTTTGCGACTTTCTGACGAGCAAAGTCGTCGGGGAAGTCAGATTCGCTTAACAATGGTGTTACTGTCTGAACAGCTGCAGGGGTTCCAATTGTGGCATGAAAGGTCCCAAAATGGTGCGTTCCTGGGCAACAGGAACAGGGACTTCGCCTCCAATTTTTTTTTATTTTTTTATTATTTTTATTGGGGTTTTTTACTATGTATCAATTGTATTTTAATCGGGCATGCATTTAATTATCTTTTAGTTTTTGTAAATTTCTGTGTTTTATTCTTGCCCTGTACACTGCCCTGAGTCCTCCGGGAGAAGGGCGGTATAGAAATATTAATAAATTAAATTAAATTTATCACCTTCGTTGCTCTTGTATCGCGTGCTTCCACCTCCTCATGTGGCGTTCCTGGTTTTTCTCCCCCCCTGCTCCCCCCCCCAGGCTTGTCTAGCAAACTGGCAACTTCGGAATGGCTGCCAGGTGGGGTAAACAATTTATTTGCAGCAAGGGGCGAGATTTCAAAACCTCATTAATGGGGATGGGACTTTCAAGACCAAACACACACACACACACACACACACACACACACACACACACACACACCAAATGGGGCTGACCCCACCGGGTGTGTTTAAGTGCTTCCAGACCCCCCCCCCCCCGAGACAGGAAATGATCAAATTAAAGAGTTTTTAAGTGGGGTAAAAAACATCCATTGTAAACCGGCATGTTGTACCTGGGCCAACTGCTCCGAGGCTTTGGATTACAACACCCATCATTGCAAACCATCTCCTCCTCCTCCTCCTCTTCCTCCCCCCTCCCCATGAAGCTGAGCTTCTTGGAAACCATGGGGTTTAAATACATCATGCATCTGGAAGGCATTAAAATCCTAGCTTAAGGCATAGAGAGGGATTTGACACGGGTTCCCACCACAGCCAAATTCCGAGAGCGACTCGGGCGATTAACCAGGAAATTTCAAATCAAAGAATCCGGTGCGTCGCTGGGACGACCATCTACGCATCTACTGAAGGTAGTCCTCGTTTAGTGACCGTGAGAAGTTACAACGGCACTGCAGACAGTTTACTTATGACCGTTTTCACACTGACGACCGTGGCGCAATATTGGATTATGGTGAGGTTTGAATACAGGGAGTCCTTGACATATAACAGTCCGTTCACTGACCGTCTGAAATTACAACGGCGCTGGAAAAAGTGACTTATGACCATTTTACACACGATGGTTGCAGAGGTCCCTGCAGTCACATGATCAAAATTCGGACACTTGGCAACCGACTCGTTTTTATGACGGTTGCAGTGTCCCCGGGGTCACACGGCTCCCCCCTTTTTGCAACCTCCTGAGTAGCAAACTCAGTGGGGAAGTCAAGTTTCACTTAATGACCCTGTTACTAAGTTAACGGCAAGGATTCACGTAACAATCGGGGCAAAAAAGCGGGGCAAGACTCACTTGGACCATTGTCTCGCTTAGCGACAGAGATTTTTGGGGCTGAATTGTGGTTGTACCTTGAGGACTACCTGCGTGCTGGCCAGTTGAAAATGCAATGCATCAACAACTCTACTGTACTCGTCGTATCACTGAATGTACCAACCCAGAGCTGGGGGGGGGGGGGGGGGAAATTCCAGAGAATGAATTTTGAGGATGGTGGAGATCCATAGACGTAAGAAGGACCCGCCTTCCGCAATCCGGTGTCTTCTAGAACTGTTAGGTCACAATTTCCATCATCCCCAACCAGCATCTGACCACTTTTCCCCTTCCAGGTAGGAGTTAGGGTAGAGCTCTGATGGAGGAGGCTACCCTAAGACTTCCACCAAGCCCACAACGTCTCCTACACTAGATGGAGTAACTAGGCCAGGGGTAGGCCACCTTGGCTTTTTTATGACTCGTGGACTTCAACTCCCAGAATTCCTGAGCCAGCATGGCTCAGCTTGGAAACCTCTCCCTTTCCCCCTAGCATGGCTGGCTCAGGAATTCTGGGAGTTGAAGTCCACGAGTCATAAAGTGGCCTAGGCCAGGAGTAGGCAACCTTGGCTCTTTTATGACTTGTGGACTTCAACTCCCAGAATTCCTGAGCCAGCATGGCTCAGCTTGGAAACCTCTTCCTTTCCCCCTAGCATGGCTGGCTCAGGAATTCTGGGAGTTGAAGTCCACGAGTCATAAAGTGGCCTAGGCCAGGAGTAGGCAACCTTGGCTCTTTTATGACTTGTGGACTTCAACTCCCAGAATTCCTGAGCCAGCATGGCTCAGCTTGGAAACCTCTTCCTTTCCCCCTAGCATGGCTGGCTCAGGAATTCTGGGAGTTGAAGTTCACGAGTCATAAAGCGGCCTAGGCCAGGAGTAGGCAACCTTGGCTCTTTTATGACTTGTGGACTTCAACTTCCAGAATTCCTGAGCCAGCACGGCTCAGCTTGGAAACCTCTTCCTTTCCCCTCAGCGTGGCTGGCTCAGGAATTCTGGGAGTTGAAGTCCGGGAGTCATAAAACGGCCTAGGCCTAGGCCACGGGTAGGCAACCTTGGCTCTTTTATGGTGGACTTCAACTCCCAGAATTCCTGAGCCAGCACGGCTCAGCTTGGAAACCTCTCCCTTTCCCCTCAGCATGGCTGGCTCTTGAATTCTGGGAGTTGAAGTCCGGGAGTCATAAAACGGCCTAGGCCTAGGCCACGGGTAGGCAACCTTGGCTCTTTTATGGTGGACTTCAACTCCCAGAATTCCTGAGCCAGCACGGCTCAGCTTGGAAACCTCTTCCTTTCCCCTCAGCGTGGCTGGCTCAGGAATTCTGGGAGTTGAAGTCCACGAGTCATAAAGCAGCCTAGGCCAGGGGCAGGCAACCTTGGCTCTTTTATGACTCGTGGACTTCAACTCCCAGAATTCCTGAGCCACCATGGCTCAGCTTGGAAACCTCTCCCTTTCCCCCTCAGCATGGCTGGCTCAGGAATTCTGGGAGTTGAAGTCTATTGCCCTAATTCAGGGGTAGGCAACCTTGGCTCTTTTATGACTCGTGGACTTCAACTCCCAGAATTCCTGAGCCAGCACAGCTCAGCTTGGAAACCTCTCCCTTTCCCCTCAGCGTGCGTGGCTGGCTCAGGAATTCTGGGAGTTGAAGTCCAGGAGTCATAAAAGAGCCAAGGTGGCTTACCCCTGAACTAGACAACCTTGGAACATGCAGTGGAGATCCAATGGGTCACTTATAGATAGAAGGCCAATCCCAAATCTGGAACGGTGATTAATAAACTCTACTTCCACCAATAGGTCAAGCCAGCAGTATATAAACAGAGAGCAAACTCTACTCCCTTCTAGCACGGATGATGTCCGCTAGTTGGGTTAGGGAACGTCTGAAAGAAAACCACCAAGCTCAGAGAGCACCAAGGGACCCCACAATCTTCCCTCTTCTTCCTCCTCCTCTTCCTCTCCGCAAACTCCGCTCCCTTCTTACACTGATGATGTTACCTAGTTGGGTAATGAAACGTCTGCAAGAAAACCACCCAGCTCAGAGAGTACCAAGGACCCCACAGTCGTCGTCTTCCTCCTCCTCCTCCTCCTCTCCAAAACCCTGACCCCCTTCTAGTACTGAGGAAGTTGCCTAGTAGAGTCATGAAATATCTGCAAAAAGACCACCAAGAGAGTATCTCTTCCTTTCTCCTCCATCCACAAGCCCCTTTCCCTTCTGAAAATGTCACCTAGTTGGGCAATGAAACGTCTGCAAGAAAACAACCAAACTCGGGAGACCACCAAGGGACCCCACAGCCCTCCTCCTCAACCCCACTACTCCCTTCTAGCACTGATGGTGTTACCTAGTTGGGTCAGGAAACGTCTGCAAGAAAACCACCCAGCTCAGAGAGCACCAAGGACCCCACAGTTTTTCCTCCTCCTCCTCCTCCTCCTCCTCCTCCCTGCAAACCCCACACACCTTCTAGCACTGATGATGTTCCCTAGTTGGGTCATGAAACGTCTGGAAGAAAACCACCCAGCTCAGAGGGCACCAAGGACCCCACGATCCTCTTCCTCCTCCTCCTCCTCCTCCTCCTCCTTGCAAACCCCACACACCTTCTAGCACTGAGGGTGTTCCCTGGTTAGGTGATGAAACGTCTGCAAGAAAACAGCCAAGCTCAGAGAGCACCGAAGGACCCCAGGGCCTTCCTTCTTGCTGCAAATTTATTCCATGTTTTTACATTTTCAGAGGGAATTTCCCCCTTCCATTTCTCACGTTGCGGCCGCCTCCGGCTGTAATATCTATCTGCTTTCCCCGTTTGGGGAAGGGACAGAGCCTTAGAAATGAAGCTGGGTTTTTTTTTATCAGTACAGCCCGCTTCATCCTCCTCCAGACGCACTCCGATCCGAAGAGGCTCCCCAAACAGTGATGGGGTGAGTCACCCAGCGAGCAATCTCCTGGCCTGCGGGCAAAACATTCCACGCAGCTTTTCTCTCCCCCAAAGCCGTGGGGAGGAGTGAGAAAATGAGGTGCCTCCTGAGAAAGGAGAACATTTGAAAAATGCCCTTCAAATCCGTCTTAGGAGCCCTGCCTCCTCCCTCCCTTCATTTCTGTCTCCTTCCTCCCTTCTTTCCCTCCTCCTTTCTCTCCTTCCCTCCTTCCTCTCTTCATTTCTGTCTCCTTCCTCCCTTCTTTCCCTCCTCCTTTCACTCCTTCCCTCCTCCCTCCCTTCATTTCTGTCTCCTTCCTCCCTTCTTTCCCTCCTCCTTTCACTCCTTCCCTCCTCCCTCCCTTCATTTCTGTCTCCTTCCTCCCTTCTTTCCCTCCTCCTTTCACTCCTTCCCTCCTCCCTCCCTTCATTTCTGTCTCCTTCCTCCCTTCTTTCCCTCCTCCTTTCACTCCTTCCCTCCTTCCTCCCTTCATTTGTCTCCTTCCTCCTTTCCCTCCTTCCCTCCTTCCTCCCTTCTTTCCCTCCTCCTCTTTCTTTCTCTCCTTCCTCTCTTCATTTCTCTCCTTCCTCCCTTCTTTCCCTCCTCCCCTTTCTTTCTCTCCTTCCCTCCTTCCTCTCTTCATTTGTCTCCTTCCTGCCTTCTTTCCCTCCTCCCCTTTCTTTCTCTCCTTCCTCTCTTCATTTCTCTCCTTCCTCCCTTCTTTCCCTCCTCCCTTTTCTTTCTCTCCTTCCCTCTTTCCTCCCTTCATTTGTCTCCTTCCTCCCTTCTTTCCCTCCTCCCCTTTCTTTCTCTCCTTCCCTCCTTCCTCCCTTCATTTGTCTCCTTCCTGCCTTCTTTCCCTCCTTCCCTTCGTCCCTCCTCCCCTTTCTTTCTCTCCTTCCCTCCTTCATTTCTGTCTTCTTCCTTCCTCCCTTCTTTCCCCCTTTCCTTCCTCCCTCCTCCATTTCTTTTTTTTAGTAATGTTTTATTGATTTTCTAATTTTACATTTAAGCATTTAAAAAGCAACGTGGCGGCTGAGTTAAATCGATAACTGAATGGCATACAAGTGTTTTTAGCACAAGTCACAAACTACCACATTAAATATTTCCTCTCTTTTCCCCCTTGGTATTTACTGTCTCCTCTTTAAACTAATACAATCCTTATTATGTTAATTAAATAAAAATAACATTCTTACCTTTGTCAGTCATTTTTAGCTTATACATATCCTGGTTATTTTAAACATGCAGCCTTTATAGACAATCAATCTCCTACTTAGTTTTCCCCAGTTTTTAGTTTCCCATTAATATTTAAATTTAACATTTAATATTCATAATTTCCAAGTTTTAAGTAACCAAAGTTCCCTTTATCACAATTCACGTCTTCCTCCTCTCCTATTATCTCCACTACAACAACCCTGCGAGGTGGGTTGGAACGAAACAGAGTGAATCAAGGCCACCCAGCTGGCTTTTGTGCCTAAGGTGGAACTAGAACTCACTGTCTCCCAGTGATTAGCCCAAACCAAACTAGAACTCACTGTCTCCTGGTGATTAGGCCAAACGGAACTAGAACTCACTGTCTCCCAGTGATTAGCCCAAACCAAACTAGAACTCACTGACTCCTGGTGATTGGGCCAAACGGAACTAGAACTCACTGACTCCTGGTGATTAGCACAAGCATGACTGGAACTCACTGACTCCTAGTGATTTGCCTAAGTGGAACTAGAACTCACTGTCTCCTGGTGATTGGCCTAAACACGCCGTCTCTTGGTGATCGGCCCAAAGTCACCCAGCTGGCTTTCATGCCCAAGACAGGACTAGAACTCGCCGTCTCCTGGTGATTGACCCAAAGTCCTCCAGCCACCTTTCATGCCTAAGGCCGAACTAGAACTCACTGACTCCTAGTGAATTGCCCAAGTGGAACTAGAACTCACTGTCTCCTAATCATTGGCCCAAAGTCATCCTCATGGCTAAGGTGAAACTAGAACTTACTGTCTCCTGGTGATTGGCCCAAAGTCCTCCAGCCAGCTTTCATGCCTAAGGCCGAACTAGAACTCACAGTCTCCCGTTTTCTAGCCTAGTGCCTTAACCACTAGCCCAAACTGACTCAGCTGCAGTTTTGCTAATGTTTATTTAGCTATGTGGCAGCTAATGCTCAACCTTGATGGATTTCAAAAAGCTTCACCTGGATGGACCCAGTTAACATTTGGGTAAGAGATTACCAGGATTGTAGGATAGGCTGGGAGGTCAATAAATATCCACCCCAGAAGACAGGCACTGACTACTTCTCACCTTTTTTTTTTTTGCTACATGGATTCGTGCTTGTCCAAATCTCAACGACAGGGCTTACACAGGCAGTCCTCAACTTACGACCACAATGGAGCCCCAAATTTCTGTCGTTAAGTGAGACACTGGTTAAGTGAGTTTCGCCCCCATTGTAGGACCTTCCCTGCTGCGGTTCTTAAGTGAATCCCTGCCATTGACTTTGCTTGTCAGAAGGTCGCCAGAGGGGATCGCGTGACCCCGAGGGACGCTGCACACCGTCATAAGTATGAACCAGTTTGCCAAGCGTCCGGATTTGGATCACCTAATCGTGAGGTTGTTAACTGTGAAAAGCGGCCATAAGTCCCTTTTCTCAGTCCCCTTGTAACTTCGAACGGTCCCTAAACGAACTGCTGCAAACCGAGGACAAGCTGTCGTCCTTGACTTTCGGCCATAACTGAACTTGCAGTTTCGAACTTGCAATCTGGGGTGGGAAAATGGACCGTGCGTCACTAAGTGAGCTATTGTAAGCCGAGGACTATTTCTACAAGCAATTCCAAAGGGGATGTCTTCAGAACGGGCTGCAGACAGGGCAAAATATTTACATGACAAATTAAGCCCGTTTTGGCGCTAGGAATGCGGAATGCTGTGTGCCAGTCAACACAAACCCGAACCACGTGTGTAAGCTCCAAACCTGACAACAGTCTGTGAGGGAGGAGGAGGAAGCAGTTGCCTAGTGGCACAACTGGTTCTGGAGTGTGAGAAAACCTAGGTTCTTCTTTCAATACGTAATGAAAACAACACAGCCCCGAAACGAGGTCGAACAATTTTTTGCGCCTCGGGAGAGACCATGTGCTTCGCTCTTTCATTGACCTGCTTGTCCAACCTGGTGTAAATCTTATTTACAGCCCACTTGTAAACAGCTGCAATAGCTGGACACAAAAAGGAATGACGCGTACAAGTGAGTCCCCGTCTTACGACGGAGCCCGAGATTTCCCCTAAGTGAGACGGTTGTTCGAGTGAGTTTCACCCTGTTTTGCATCCTTTCTTGTCGCGGTTCTTACGCGAGTCGCTGCCGCTGTTCTATTAGTACCCCGGTTGTTAAGTGAAATATAGTTTCCCCATTGACTCTGGTCACAAAAAGGGGATCACGTCATAAATATGAGTCAGTTGTGAATCTTGATCACATGACCACGGGGAGGCTGCAACGGTCGTTAAGTGGGGAAAACGGTCAGGACTCCCTTTTTTCACTGCTGTTGTAACTTCAAATGGTCACTAAATGAAGGGCTGGAAATTGAGAATAACCTGTAGTCCTGCATTGACTACAATTCAGCTCGCAATTTGGGCCACAAATTGTGACAGTCACAAAGTAGATCACCACGCCTCGGTCAACTTTACGATCCTTTTCACGGGTGGCCGTTGAGCGAACCACGCAGTCATTAGGCAAGTTAACTGCTCGCTGTGGGATTTTGCGGGAAAACAGAAGTACACATAATTCAGGCACGTATTTTGGTGGACATGTGACAAAGCAAAGAATTATTGGGAAAAGATATATGCTTGGTTAGAAAAGATGATGGGAGAACATGTAGATTTTAAACCTGAACTTTCCTTACTGGGTATAGTGCCAGAAAAGAGTAACACACAAAACCTATATTATATTTGATTTTCCACGTCACGACAGCAGCAAGAATAATATTTGCGCATTATTGGAAAAAATGAAGGAATACCACCAGATGAAGAAACAATTTTAAAAAAATATATATACTGGAATGCGCAGAGATGGACAGATCGACTGTGAGATTGAAAGAAAAAGAATAAACAGGTTATGATCCAACCTGGGACTTATTTTATCGATGGCTAGAGGAAAAGAATGAAGGGTTGGGAATTAAATATGTATTCGCGTTTTTTTAAACCCAGGAAAGCACGTTGGTTGAAAAATTATTATCTTACGTAAGAAAAAAATGTAATAAAATCTTGTAAAAAAAAAAAGCAGCAGCACAGATTGAGGTCACGTGACCACGGGATCACACGACGGTGTGTAAATGCAGGCCACCTGCCGAAGGCCCAAACGTGGTCATGTCACTCACTTCAAATCCAGGCCATGATTCCCTTTTCCAGGATCCATCGGAACGTCAGTCACTAAGTGACCTGTCATAGATTGAGGAGTGTTTTTGTCGTGGGCCAAGGAAATCAGTTTATTCCCTAGTATAGTTTAACACACAGGCGGTCCTCGACTTACGACCGTTCAAAGTTGGCATTAAAAAAAAAGCGATGGAGGGCTGTTTTTCACGCAGCGTCCTCGGGGGGGGTGTCATGTGATCAAAATTCGGACGCTGGGCAACGGGCTCACCTTTACAACGGCTGCCGTGTCCCAGGGTCACGTGACCAACTCTTGTGACTGTCTGACAAGCCAAATCACTTTACAACGGAGGTTGCTGACTTAACAGCTGCAGTGATTCACTTAACAACCATGGCGAGAAAGGTCATAAACTGGGGCAAAACACACTAAACGAATGTCTCGCTTAGCAACAGAAGTGTTGGGTTCAGTTGTGGTCAAAAGCCGAGGACCATCTGTATTACTATTATGGTCGGTTGCACAGTCAGCCAGATGTTCCAACTGGATTTTATCCAAAGCCAAAGGACCTGGAAAAGGCAGATGTGAATGTTTGAGTAGAGTAGAGTAGAGTAGAGTAGAATAGAATAGAATAGAATAGAATAGAATAGAATAGAATAGAATAGAATAGAATAGAATAGAATAGAATAGAATAGAATAGAATAGAATAGAATAGAATAGAATAGAATAGAATAGAAAATAGGAAAGAATAAGAATAGAATAGAATAGAATAGAATAGAATAGAATAGAAAATAGGAAAGAATAAGAATAGAATAGAATAGAATAGAATAGAATAGAATAGAATAGAATAGAATAGAATAGAATAGAATAGAATAGAATAGAATAGAAAATGGGAAAGAATAAGAATAGAATAGAATAGAATAGAATAGAATAGAATAGAATAGAATAGAATAGAATAGAATAGAATAGAATAGAATAGAATAGAATAATAGAATAGAATAGAATAGAATAGAATAGAATAGAATAGAATAGAATAGAATAGAATAGAATAGATATTGGAAAATTAGAATAGAATAGAATAGAATAGAATGGAATGGAATGGAATGGAATGGAATAGAATAGAATAGAATAGAATAGAATAGAATAGAATAGAATAGAATAGAATAGAATAGAATAGAATAGAATAGAATAGAGCTGGAAGGGACCTTGGAGGTCATCTAGTCCAACCCCCTGCTCAGGCAGGAAACCCTATACCATTTCAGACAAATGGCTGTCCAGTCTCTTCTTAAAACCTCCTTTGATAAAGCACCCATAAATTCTGGTGGGAAGCTGTTCCACTGGTTAATTGTCCTCACTGTTAGGAAGTTTCTCCTTAATTCCAGGTTGCTTCTCTCTCTGAAGGGGTATACAACCATAAAATCCAAGACAGTGACCCGAGGATAATCACAAGTGCATCCCCATGTTAGCCCTATCCTAAGAGCCAATTCCCAGACCAACAAAATAAAAGTAAAATAAAAAAAATCTGCAAACTTTCTACTTAGCAGATGATAGAAAGGTTGTTTAGAAAGTAAGTCAGAGAAATTTCCAGCCTCAAGTCAAATTGCTTACAAATGGGAAATCTGCTGGATTTTTTTTTAAGACTCACTCCAGCTCCCTGCCATAAATCTTGCTAAAGACAACCTGGTCAGATTCCTGCCTGGATGGGATCCCTTTGGGTCTTCGCCTAAAGGAAATAACAGTTTAATGAGAGTTATGAACTAGTAATCATCTGTCTTGGTTCAACTTTTATCGGTGCACGTGAAGCCTAACGCCTGGAGGCGGATCGCCAATCTACCTGAATTATGACTTAACGGGAGCTGCGCCAATAGGGACACCCGATCAAGCACGGTGAGACAAACCACGGCTTGATCTAAATCGGAGCACAGACAGGCTAATTCAGCATGAAACCTGCCACCCTCGGCGGAACAAACCATTAGAAGAGAAGGTTTGTTAACTCGGGGCCAGCCACAATTTACAAACCATGGGAACGGATAAAAACCTAAGGAAGAAACGAACAGACCAGAACAGCAGCCAAAACCCCAGATTAGCAGGGGTTAACACCAGACCAACATTCCAGCAGTAAACAACATCCTAATCAAGGAACTAACCCAGAAGAAAACCACACTCCCACCAAGACTGACAGGGCACTGTAGTACATAAACAAAGAACAAAGCCGACTTCCTCCTAACACTGATGCTATTACATAGGTGGGTAATGAAACGTCTCTAAGGAAACCACCCAGCTCAGAGGTCACCAAGGACCCCACAGTCCTCCTCCTTCTCCCCACTGCACAACCCTCTCCTTCTAGCACTGATGATGTTACCTAGTTTGGGTCATGAAACATCTGCAAGAAAACAACCCAGCTCAGAGAGCACCAAGGGACCCCAGTCATCATCCTCCTCCTCCTTTTGGCAAACCCCATTCCCTTCTAGCACTGATGATGTTACCTAGTTGGGTCAAGAAACGTCTGCAAGAAAACAGCCAAGCCCAGAGAGCACCAAGGACCCCACAGGCCACCTCCTCCTCCCTTCTAGCACTGATGACGTTACCTAGTTGGGTCAAGAAACGTCTGCAAGAAAACGAACAAGCTCAGAGACCACCAAGGACCCCACAGTCCACCTCCTCCTCCCTTCTAGCACTGATGACGTTACCTAGTTGGGTCAAGAAACGTCTGCAAGAAAACCACCCAGCTCAGAGACCACCAAAGACCCCACAGTTGTCCTCCTCCTCCTCCTCCTCCTCCTCCTCCTGGCAAACCCCATTCCCTTCTAGCACTGATGACATTATCTAGTTGGGTAATGAAACATCTGCAAGAAAACAGCCAAGCTCAAAAAGCACAGAGGACCCTAGTCGTTCTCCTCCTCCTCCTCCTCCTCCTCCTCCTCCTCCTCCTCCTCTTGGCAAACCCCATTCCCTTCCAGCACTGACAACGTAACCTAGTTGGGTCATCAAACGCCTGCCAGAAAACCAACGAGGAGCCCACAACACGAGCCACCGAAGCCCCAGGTCAACTGGCTGGGGTTGAAGCCTCCTTACCTGCGACGTTCTGCTGAACATCCAAGTTGACGTTCACGAAGAACCGGATGCTCTCGCCAGACACAATGGAGGAATTGACTGTGTCGAAGAGTTCTTCGCCTCCGACTTCCTCTTTGGGGTCACAGCCATCGTCCGTATCGCACTTCAGGTAACCTGCCGGAGGAGAAGATCCATCATTGCCCATTTCCAGCTACATTTATCAAGAAATCCAAGCCAAGTCTCAGCGGCATGTCCCTAGAGCAGTGTTTTTCAACCACTGTTCCGCGGCACACTAGTGTGCCGCGAGATGTTGCCTGGTGTGCCGTGGGAAAAATTGAAAAATTCGAAAGATTTAAAAAAGTTCGACCACTAGGCGGGCGCCGGACTGTGTCCTGGGTATGGGGGGGTGGGGTTTTGACTCCGCCCTCGGCCAGCAGGGGCGCCGATTGGCACTCCTCAGGGGGACACCCTCCACTTTTCTGATGTCCGGGCTGTGATTGGTCCAGACTCCAGCCTGGACCTATCACAGTAGGACATCATCTTCCGACTTCCTTCCCGCCCGAGCACAGTGTGCGCAGCAGCGGAGAGAAGAAGACATCGCGACTCGAGTCACCAGGAGGACCGGAGCAGGAGGAGACGGACGGAAACCAGGACTCGGCGGGAGTCGGCACTGCAGAGAGACCGCATCCGGATAATAAATTTTTTAACATTTTCTAATGGTGGAGTGCCTCGTGATTTTGTTCATGAAACAAGTATGCCTTTGCCCAAAAAAGGTTGAAAAACACTGCCCTAGAGGCCAGGGCTCTCCACTTTCGGCAAATTTAAGACCCGTGAACTTCGAATTATTTTTGTTAGGAACAACGGGGGAGCCAATTATGAGAAAGACTGTATACATTTAATTTTACACGTACTAATTGTTAGAACAACTAACCAGTGGAACCACCTGCCTCCAGAAGCTGTGAATGCTCCAACACTGGAGGTTTTTAAGAAGAGACTGGACAGCCATTTGCCTGACATGGTATAGGGTTTCCTGCCTGAGCAGGGGGTTGGACTAGATGACCTCCAAGGTCCCTTCCAACAACATCATCATCATCATTATATTATTATTAATAATAATAATAATAATAATAATAATAATAATAATAATAATAATAATAATAATGATGATGATGATGATGATGATGATGATGGCAGCAAGAATTGTTATTTGCCCCACACTGGAAAAATGAAAATAGGCCAACTGAAGAAGAACGAACAAAGAACCCCAGACTGGCTTTAAAGACAAAAAAGAAAGAAGATTCAGTGTATTTTAGAACATGGGATAATTTTTATCAATGGCTGGAAAAACGAGTTAGAAAGGAATGTGACATGTAACACTGAATACATACCAGTAAGAAGAAGACTGTTGAGCGCTTAATTAACATATTGTTTATGATCATTATTATTCATTGGTTTTTTTAAATACACGAACCCAGACAACATTTAGCTGTTTGCTAAATATTAAGAAAGTTATTTTAAAAAATCCTAACCCTACCCCTAATTCTGACCCCACCCTATTCCTATAAAAATTAAGATGTGTGTATGTGTGTGTGTAATATATATATATATATATATATATATATATATATATATATATATATATATATATATATATATATACGCGGTGGCTCAGTGGGTTAGGACGCTGAGCTTGTCGATCAGAAGGTCGGCAGTTTGGCGGGTCGAATCCCGAGTGCCGCGTAGCAGAGTGAGCGCCTGTTACTCGTCCCAGCTTCTGCCAACCTAGCAGTTCGAAAGCACGTAAAAATGCAAGTAGAAAAATAGGGACCACTCCGGTGGGAAGGTAACAGCGTTCCGTGCGCCTTTGGCGTCTAGTCATGCCAGCCACATGACCACGGAGACGTCCTCGGAAGAGCGCCGGCTCTTCGGCTTTGAAATGGAGATGAGCACCGGCCCCTAGAGTCGGAAACGACTAGCACGCATGTGCGGGGGAACCTTTACCTTTGCTCAAAAAAATAAAGGGAACACAAGATAAGACATCCTACTATTAAATACAGTACATTGTGTTGTTTAAGTGTTCCCTTTATTTTTTTTTGAGCGATAGATAGATAGATAGATAGATAGATAGATAGATAGATAGATAGATAGATAGATAGATAGATAGATAGATAGATTCGTGAACTTTAAGTTTGAGAATTCTCCAGCCAGTATGGGGGGGGAATTGCTATTCCTCCCCCATGATGGATTACTGTGTCTTTTTCTTGGATAGTGGGCAAACATCCAAAACCAACGTTCCATTTCCATGGAAGACCTCGGAGACCTTTGCTGGGCAAAATAGGATTCTTGCAATTAAAAATAACGCCGGCTGATCATTAAAGCGCTTTAGCGAGTTTTTTTTAATCTTTCACGTTCTTCTAATGAAAAAGAACCCCGTTCTGCAAAGCAGCGGAAGGCAGAACAAGGAGCAACGGATGGAAACGGATCAAGGAGAGAAGCAATTGAAGAAGTAAGGAGAAACTTCCTGACAAGTGAGGAGCAATTAACCAGCGGAACGACTTGGCACCAGAACTTGTGGGTGAAGCTCCATCAGTGGAGGCTTTTTTAAGAGGAGACTGGACAGCCATTTGTCTGGAATGGTATACAGAATTTCCTGCTTGGGCAGGGGGGGTTGGACTAGATGACCGCCCAAGGTCCCTTCCAACTCTTGTTATTCTGGAGAGGAACAACTCAAGCCAAGTTGCAAGGATGTCATTCCTGCAACTGAAGTTTGGCCAAGTTGCAAATCAGCTCCTCTTTTCAATGGGAACAAAAAAAAGCAGTGTCCCTTCAGGTCATAAATAATGGGAAAGAAGGCAAGTCGTCCTGGACTTACAACGGTTTCTTTAACGACCATTCGAAGATACAACAGCGCTGAAAAAAAAAGTGACTTAGGACCGTTTTTCACACTTACGACCGTCGCAGCATCCCCGTGGTGGCGCAATCAAAATTCGGACCCTTGGCAACTAAACTCTAATTTATGACGGTCTCAGTGTCCTGGGGTCACGCGATCCTCTTTTGCGACCTTCTGACAAGCAGAGTAAATAGGGAAGCCAGCTTCGCTTAACAACCGTGTGACTCACTTAACAACCGCAGCGATTCACTTAACGGCCAGAAAGGTCGCAAAATGGGGCAAAGCTTACTTAAGAACTGCCTCGCTTAGCCGCTAGCTACCGGTTTAAGAAAATGTTGTTTTCCTTCTGATTTTGGCAGAAGAACAAAAAAAATGACAAGGCTTTGCCCTGTGGAAAAATCTCCCCTACTGGTATTTATTGTAAGTATTTATTGTTCCTGTGACCCTGTGCTTTTAACTGTGGTGGGCCTCCCACAGACACTACAATAAGGAATATAAAAATTGAATAAAACCATATATATATATATATATATATATATATATATATATATATATATATATATATATATATATATATATATATATGGAACAGTCTCGAGAGAAAGAGCATTGTTATTTGACGTAGGTCTGCAAGGACGTTCAGAAAAACATTTTAAA
This sequence comes from Vipera ursinii, assembly GCF_947247035.1. Taxonomy (NCBI): domain Eukaryota; kingdom Metazoa; phylum Chordata; class Lepidosauria; order Squamata; family Viperidae; genus Vipera; species Vipera ursinii. Next base: position 74,811,879 of record NC_139521.1, read on the forward strand.
GGGACAGGAGTCCTGAGGCAGGGGGTAAAAATAGGGAATTAATGAACATTGATCCACTTCTGAGTAAGGTTCTCGTTTCTGAGTAATTGCACTAAACTGTGAAGGTAATGTTCCAATTACCTAATGCCGGGTGAGAGAAACAAGCTTCAATTATGCCACGTTGCTTCTTATTTCCAGACGTCGATGATTTCCCGGGATCCGGCAAAGACAGAAACTCATTTTGCGATCGGCTGAAAATTTCGCCAATCTACCTTACAGGGTGTATGTAGTCCTCGACTTACGAGCACAAGCGGGCCCGATATTTCTGTCGGCCAAGTGAGACGTTGGCTAAGTGTGAATTTTGCCCCATTTTACGAACCTTTCTCGTCCAAGTTGTTAAGTGACGAATGCTCCAACACTGGAAGTTTTTAAAAAGAGACTGGACAGCCATATGTCTGAAATGGTGTAGGGTTTCCTGCCTGAGCAGGGGGTTGAACTAGATGACCTCCAAGGTCCCTCCCAACGTTATATTATTATTATTATTATAAAATGTTTATTCATAAAACATGAAAGTCGGTCAACTGAACACTCAAATTGACTGGCACTAATGGTTGAGTTGCTGCCAGCATCCTAGGTATCAACCAGGTATCTGCTTAAAATGTAAGATGTTCCGAGTAGCGTAGTTTTTTGTAGCTTTGCTGGAGTGATTGCAGGAAGCTGCAGTTTCTTGATGTGTTTTGCAAAGTTTTTGGACATAGTTCCCAGTGCCCCAATGACAATGGGCATCACTGTTACGCATTTCATCCATAATCGCGCAGTTTCGATGGCCAGGTCGCGGTATTTCATAATACCGTAACACCCAGGGGGAGGGCCTTCTCAGTGGGTGCGCCTGCCCTCTGGAACCAGCTGCCCATGGAGCTTAGGACTGCCCCTGACCTTTGGTCATTCCGCCGGGACCTGAAGACCTGGCTCTTCGAGCTCTCTGGCCCAGGCTGAGAATTTTAATTTTAATTTTAATTGGTTTTTTTTACTTTTTCAGGGACTGTTGTAATTATTTTAAATTGTTTTTAACTTTTGTATTTCCTGTTTTAAATACCCTGTAAACCGCCCTGAGTCCTGCAGGAAAGGGTGGTATATAAATCCAATTAATTAAATAAATAAATAAATAAATATTTTCCAGTTCTTTTTCTTCGACTCTGGCATTTCCTGGTACAGCGATATCAATCAACTGTACGCTTCGGTTATCTACAACTGCGATATCTGGCGTGTTGTGTTCCAAATGGCGATCTGTATTATTATTATTATTATTATTATTATTATTATTATTATTATTATTATTATTATTATTATTATTATTATTATTATTGCAGTTGTTCAGTTAGTAACAGGGTTGTTACAGCGAATCCGGCTTCTCCCCCATGGGCTCTGCTTGCCAGAAAGTCGCAAAAAGGGATCACGTGATCCCCCCCAGAGACACTGCGACCGTCATATATACGAGCCAGTTGCCAAGCGTCTGAATTTTTGATCGCGTGGCCGCAGGGACACTGCCACGGGTTGTAAGTGTGAGGATGGGTTGCAAGTCCCTGTTTTTAGTGCTGTGGCGAATTCGAACAGCGGAGGACTTTCTTTGCTCTGAATTACGCCTGCCAGCTCTGAGAATGCCACGCAGGTAGTCCTCATCTTACAACAGTTTGTTTAGAGACCGTTTGAAGTTACAATGGCGCTGAAGAAAGGGACTTAGCGCCGTTTTTCATACTTAGGGCCAAGGCAACATCCCCAGGCTGGCGGGATCAAAATTCAGACTGACTCATAGAAAACTCACTTAAGAAATGTCTCACTTTAGCAACAGAAATGTCGGGCTCAATCCTGGTCGTAAGTCGAGGACCACCTGTACTGTATTTATTTTTTAAAAAAAGATAAAAATTAAATCGTAATCCCTTTGGTCAGACAAAACAGACAAGCAACTGCCGGGCTAGCAACGTGTAAAAAATAGTCCTGGACTTGGTTTAGTGACCATTTGAAGTTACAACAGCATTGAAAAAAGCGACTTACGACCGTTTTTCACACTTAACGGCTGTTGAAGCATCCTCTGGAGTCACCTGATCCAAATTCAGACGCTTGGCCACTGATTCATATTTACGACGGTCACAGCGTGCCGGCGTCACGTGACCAGCTTTGGCAAGCGTCTGACAAGCAAAGTCAATGGGGGATTTGCCCAATTCGCTTAACGACCGTGTGACTCACTTAACCACTGCAACGACTCCTTTAAGCGAGGAAGGCAAGGAAAGGCCGTAAAACGGGACGAAACCCACTGAACAAGGGTCTTGCTCGGCAAGGGAAATTTTAGGTGTTAAGTCGAGGACCCCTTGTGTGTTACGTTGGGCCGACAGTAGGATGAGATCTGCCGCAATTCAGTTAACGACTGCGGCGAGGAAGGCCGCAAAACGGGGCAAAGCTCGCTTTCTCGCTCGGCAAAGGGAAAATTGGGGGGCTGAATTGCGGTCGTGAGGCGAGGACTGCCCGGGTTAGGTTTCAGGAGATTGGCTTCCCCTCCCGGCTTTGATTCTGCAGGGACAACAAAGTGTGTACTTTAAAAAATATTGGCCCCCGTCCAGATCCCTGAGTGACATTTCCTACACGGCGCACAAGAATCTGTGCGACGCTGCAGGAGGGCAAAAACTGAATGCTTTTCAGACTGGGATGAAAGGGAAGATTCGTTTGTTCCACAACTGGACAAAATCCCCTCAGGGAAGGGCCGGTTGTGCGAGGAAAGGGTGTGGGGGGTAGGCTGGTGACACAAAAGAGGCACACAATTTACTCTTTCCGTGCCAGCGGCTTGACTTCTAAAGCTCTCCTCACAAACAAAAGCAGTCAACTCCATTAACCTAAACTACCATGCAGGAAAGTGGGAGATTGTGAGTTCTAGTTCCACCTTAGGTATGAAACCCGGCTGGGTGACTTTGGGCCAGTCACCAGGAGACGAAGAGTTCTAGTCCAGCCTTCGGTATGAATTCTAGTTGGGTGACTTTAGGCCAGTCACCAGGAGACGGAGAGTTCTAGTCCAGCTTTAGGTATGAAACCTGGCTGAGTGACTTTGGGCCAGTCACCAGGAGACGGAGAGTTCTAGTCCAGCCTTCGGTATGAATTCTAGCTGGGGGACTTTGGGCCAGTCACCAGGAGACGGAGAGTTCTAATCCAGCTTTAGGTATGAAACCTGGCTGAGTGACTTTGGGCCAGTCACCAGGAGACGGAGAGTTCTAGTCCAGCCTTCAGTATGAATCCTAGCTGGGGGACTTTGGGCCAGTCTCCAGGAGACGGAGAGTTCTAGTCCAGCTTTAGGTATTAAACCTGGCTGAGTGACTTTGGGCCAGTCACCAGGAGACGAAGAGTTCTAGTCCAGCCTTCGGTATGAATTCTAGTTGGGTGACTTTAGGCCAGTCACCAGGAGACGGAGAGTTCTAGTCCAGCTTTAGGTATTAAACCTGGCTGAGTGACTTTGGGCCAGTCACCAGGAGACGGAGAGTTCTAGTCCAGCCTTCGGTATGAATTCTAGCTGGGTGACTTTAGGCCAGTCACCAGGAGACAAAGAATTCTAGTCCTACCTTAGCCATGAAAGCTGGCTAGGTGACTATGGGCCAATCACCAGGAGACGGTGAGTTCTAGTCCCAACTTAGCCATGAGAGCTGGCTGGGTGACTTTGGCCAATCCCTCTCTCTCAGCCCAACCCACCTCACAGGGTTGTTGTTTTGGGGAAAATAGGAGAAGAATCAAGTACAGCTAGTTCTTGACTTACAACAATTCGTTTAGTGACCGTTCAAAGTTACAACGGCACTGAGAAAAAAGGACATATGGCGGTGGTGTTTTTTTTCACAGTTATGACTTCTGCAGCCTCCCTATGATCACATGGTCAAAATTCAGATGCTTGGCAACTGCTTCATACTTATGACGGTTGCAGTGCCCCAAGGTCATACGATCCCCTTTTGTGACCTTCTGATGGGCAAAGTCAATGGGGAAGCCAGATTCACTTCACAACCAGGTTACTAACTTATCAACTGCAATGGGGGCTAAAAGGGTCGTAAAATGGGGCAAAACTCAGTTCACTTCTTTTCTCACTTAACAACCGAAATTTTGAGCTCAACTGTGGTCATAAGTAGAGGATTACTTGTATTATGCATGTTGACTGCCGTGAGTTACCTCTATGCCCTGTGAACCGCCCTGAGTCCCTTTGGGAGAAGGGCGGTATAAAAATCTCAATAAATTAAATTAATTAAATTAAAGTAGTAAAAGTATAATAAACACACACACACACACACACACACCAGGTTTGCTAATTTGTTCCCCTGGTACAAAAACTATATAAAGTTTCATCAGAAAACCCAACTGCCAAAGGATTGTGTTTCTTATATCCCATTGCATTCCACTTACACCTTAAAATCAGTCTTGCTTTCAGCTTTATTTCCCACCAACAATACTTTTAAGCCGTATCAGGAAAAACATCCAAATGCATCCAAACGGAAAAATAATATTCATCGCGATGCTTTACTTATTGGGAAAATGGTACCCAGCAGTAGCAGCAATAGACGAGGCAAGGCAAGGCAAGGCAAGGCAAGACAAGACAAAATAAAATAAAATAAAATAAAATAAAATAATAAAATAAAATAAAATAAAATAAAATAAAATAAAATAAAATAAAATAAAATAAAATAAAATAAAATAAAATAAAATAAAATAAAATAATAAAATAAAATAATAAAATAAAATAAAATAAAATAAAATAATAAAATAAAATAAAATACCGTAAAATAAAATAAAATAAAATAATAAAATAAAATAATAAATAAAATAAAATAAAATAAAATAAAATAATAAAACAAAATATATATCCCTGTATTTAAAGGAATCCTGCCAAGCTGTGATCACACCGCACCACAACAGCACATGGTACCCAGCAGTAGCAGCAAAAATAAAAAATAAAATAAAATAAAAAATAAAAATGCGATCACACTGCACCACAACAGCACATGGCTGTTCCATCATATCACCACAAATTAAGCCGATCACAAATGCTGCTAATATCAGTGCCAGCGCTTTTTAATCCTCCCTTTAGCGGTCCAACAAGCCGTGATAATTAACGCTGATGAAAAAGATCGCTCTTCTTCTCCGAAGGAGAAATTAATAAAAAACCCTTTCTCGAGCAATCCTTAGCAAAGCTGTTGACGCAACACACGTCTGCGACAATGCAAAAAACCAAAACAACCCCCCCAAAACCGACAGCTCCTTCCCCAACAACATTAACGCATTTTCGAAAATGTTTATTTAAGTACAGAAAAGGAGAAAAAAAAACAACAGGAGAGGCGGAGGCCGCATTGGATTGCTTTCCGTAGTACGTTGGCGTTGCGACGCCGCGAAACCAATCTGGGTTTCGCATCGCTCAATCTGAGATGGAGTTGAAGTTCACACATCTTAAAAGTTCCCAAGCTTGGGAGAAACACTGATTTAAAGTTACAACGGAATTCCCAACAGGTAGCTCCTCGCTCATTCGCATCCTTGCTTTTGGGCTGTTTAGCAACTGACCACATCTCTCGGTTCTGTCACCTCAATTTATGATGGTTTGTTTTGCCAAAAACCCAGTGTTTACTTACAGTTTTTCGGCCCAAACACCCCAAGGTGGATTCCCTTAGTGACCGGGGGATTCAGTTAAAGGTAAAGGTTCCCCCGCACACGCGTGCTAGGCATTTCCGACTCTAGGGGCCGGTGCTCATCTCCGTTTCAAAGCCGAAGAGCCGGCGCTTGTCCGAGGACGTCTCCGTGGTCATGTGGCCGGCATGACTGGACGCCAAAGGTGCACGGAACGCTGTTACCTTCCCACTGTAGTGGTCCCTGTTTTTCTACTTGCATTTTTACGTGCTTTCGAACTGCTAGGTTGGCAGAAGCTGGGACGAGTAACAGGCGCTCACTCTGTTACGCGGCACTCGGGATTCGACCCGCCAAACTGCCGACCTTCTGATCAACAAGCTCAGCGTCTTAACCCACTGAGCCACTGCGTCCCTTAGGATTCAGTTAATGACCACGCAAAAAAAAGGATGTATTATCGCTCGGTTGACTCGCTTGATGACCCATCACGATTTATAACCGTTAATAGGCAGGCTTCCATTATTTTTTTATTTTTATTTTAATTCCATTTATATCCCGCCCTTCTCCGAAGACTCAGGGCGGCTTACAAGCTTAGCAGTAGCCTTCATTCTATGTATATGCCTGCTTATTAGGGCTTTCACACACACCCCAAGCGGCATTATTACAAAGTCAGCTTAATGGCTGTGCATTCCGGCATCCCGGGACATTCAAAATGTTCCATCTCTTTCTATGGGGGGTGAGCTCTTACCCCCCGTGGATAGGGCTCGCAACTTGGGAGTCCTCCTAGATTCACGGCTTACCCTGGAAGATCATATAGTGGCCGTGACTAGGGGGGCTTTCGCCCAGGTTCGCCTGGTGCGCCAGTTGCGGCCCTATCTGAACCGGGACGCCCTGTGTACGGTCACTCATGCGCTCGTGACCTCTCGCCTTGACTACTGTAATGCTCTCTACATGGGGCTTCCCTTGAAGACCACTCGGAGGCTCCAACTGGTACAGAATGCGGCCGCGAGAGTTGTCTTGGGAGTTTCCCGGTACTCCCATGTTACACCTTTGCTCCGCGAGCTGCATTGGTTACCAGTTGTCTTTCGGGTGAGGTTCAAGGTGTTGGTTACGATCTTTAAGTCCCTACATGGCATGGGTCCGGGATACCTCAGGGACCACCTGCTGCCGGCATCGATTCCCCTCCGCCCTGTGCGTTCCCACAGAGAGGGCCTCCTCAGGGTGCCGCCAGTCGGGGAATGCCGACTGGTGGCCCCCAGGGGGAGGGCCTTCTCTGTGGGCGCCCCGGCATTATGGAATCAACTGCCGGTGGAGCTCCGGATGGCACCAGACCTCCGAACTTTCCGTCGGGGCCTGAAGACCCACCTGTTTGAAATAGCTGGTCTGGCCTGATGGGGGATTATGGGTTTTTAATTGTTTTTTTAAATTTGTATTACTGTTTTAATTGGGCATGGGTTTAATCTTTTTTTAATTTTTGTATTGTCTTTTTTATATATGCCCTGTGAACCGCCCTGAGTCCCTACCAAGGAGAAGGGCGGTATATAAATCAAATAAACTATAACTATAACTATAATTGCCCCCAACAATCTGGGTCCACAATTATGGTCTTTAATTGTGTGGGGGGGTTTTTCTGTATTGCTTGCCTACCCTCTAGTGGTCATCTGGATTTTTGCAACCAAGCCCAGCCTATTTCTGATTATCCAGCCTATGCAGAGGGTTGCAATCATTCTATGTTTCTTTCTCTTTTTCTTCCTTGCAACGGGGTCCCATCTGCAGCCCTAAAGCTTGCTTTTAATTTCATTATTTTTATTTTTATTTTGTTTTTTGCAAACGAGCATCATTCCAGATGCTGTCTTTTCGTTGTGCAGCGCTTGGTTCCTTTAAACAAAAATAAAAATAAAAATAAATGAATCAGGGGAAACAGCTTGCAAAATAGCATACTTTTAGGTCTTGCCGATGGCAAGCAAGGATTAGGGTTATTTAGATTTTGGAGGAGAGAGGGAAGGAAAAAGAGAATTAGAAAGACTTCATTTTAAGGCAGTCCTGCCAATTCTGCAAGATTTGTATTTAAAGGCCTGCCTTTCTCCTGCCAGACAAACTCACAAGTCTAATTAGACAAGGAAGGGAGAGAAGTAAGGCCGAAAAAGCAGAAAGAACACATGCAGTTGTAGGCAGTACACTCTCTGAACAAAAGAATGTATTTTGATATAGTAATTTTAACTGCCTTTGTGTGGGGAGGGGGAAACCCCACAAAGACATGTTCCAAAACAGAGTAATATTAACAGAATGACAGAGTTGGAAGGGACCTTGGAGGTCTTCTAGTCCAACCCACTGCACTTTCATCTATCTATTCGATTTATCATCTTTCTTTTTCTTTCTCTTTCTTTCTTTTCTGTTTCTCTATCTATCTATCTATCTATCTATCTATCATCTATCTATCTATCTATCTATCTATCTATCTATCTATCTATCTATCTATCTATCTATCTCATTCTATGTATCATCTATCTAATGTATCACCTATTTAATCTATTATTGATTTAATCTATCATCTATCATCTCTCTCTCTCTCATCTCTCTCTCTCTAATCTGTCAAATTTATTTCTCTATTATCACTATTATCGCTGTTATTTCCTTTATCATTATCATCTCTATCGCTTATATCTATATCTATATCTATCATCTATCTATCTATCTATCTATCTATCTATCTATCTATCTATCTATCTATCTCTCATTCTATGTATCATCTATCTAATGTATCACCTATTTAATCTATTATTGATTTAATCTATCATGTACTGTATCTATCATCTCTCTCTCTCATCTCTCCCTCTCTCTAATCTGTCAAATTTATTTCTCTATTATCACTATTGTCGCTGTTATTTCCTTTATCATTATCATCTCTATCGCTTATATCTATATCTATATCTATCATCTATCTATCTATCTATCTATCTATCTATCTATCTATCATCTATCTATCTATCTATCTATCTATCTATCTATCTATCTATCTATCTATCTATCTATCTCATTCTATGTATCATCTATCTAATGTATCACCTATTTAATCTATTATTGATTTAATCTATCATGTATCTATCATCTCTCTCTCTCATCTCTCCCTCTCTCTAATCTGTCAAATTTATTTCTCTATTATCACTATTATCGCTGTTATTTCCTTTATCATTATCATCTCTATCACTTATATCTATATCTATATCTATCATCTATCTATCTATCTATCTATCTATCATCTATCTATCTATCTATCTATCTATCTATCTATCTATCTATCTATCTATCTATCTACACACACACGCACACACACACACACACACATCATCTATCTAGTTATGGCCACCCAACTCTCTCACTCCGACTCTGGGAAGTCTATCAAAATTAAAATTTCTGTAAGCATTTGAGGTTTCTTTCCTTCCTGCCCAATTTTTTTCTTTTCTTTTTTTCTTTTGCAACCTCCAGCTTGGCAAAGAGTTTTGCCAAGCGTGAAAGTTTGCAAGCTCTTTTAGTGACATTTTTTAGCTGCTCTTAATCAAAACGCGAGCCATTTATATGGAGGCTGAATTTCTTATCCGCAAGGACCCGGATGCCTATGCTTTGACTTGGATCCTCAGGAGAAAGATGAAAAGCGTCGAACATTTGGTGTCCTGAAAACCTGCCAGCCGGTAGAGCACATTACACAATTTGGCTTGATTTTTTATTTTCTTTTTGCTATGATTAAAACAGATGCACGCGTAGGGACCGCTTCTGTCTTAACTAAGAACTTTTATTGATTTTTTTTTCCAAAGCAGAGCAGCATTACTCTAGGGGCTTTGCGAATAAAAAGATGAAAATGTTTATAGACTTGCAAAACAGATCAGATAGGAGGAGTGCCTTCCAGGCTCCCGATGAGCTATTTGAACCCTTCCAAGTTTTGAATTTTGAACTCCGAATGGCCAATTTTGAGAAGGCTGAATGCGATGTGACTGTTTCAAACACAAAACACCTGCTGGGATCTGATAAGGAGTGTGGTGAGATTGGTTGCACTAGGAGAGAGTTATATTACAGGCCACTTTCAGAATAACAGAATGCACGTAATCCTCCACTTACAACCACAGTGGGGCCCCAAATTTCTGCTGCCAAGTGAGACAGTTGTTAAGTGGATTTTGCCCCATTTTATGACCTTTCTTGCCCCACATGACCTTGGGACCCAGCAATGGTCATTAAGTGTGAACCAATTGCCGAGCCTTTGAATTCTGATCACATGATCGTGGAGATGCTGCAATGGTCGTAAGTCTAAAAAATGGTCGTAAGTCACTTTTTTCAGTGCCGTTGTAACTTTGGACGGTCGCTAAATAAAACTGTTGTTAAGTGGAGAACTTCCTGTACGGCTTTGACTTGGGACCACAACTGGGTCCAAAATTTCCGTTGCTATGCGAGGCAATTGCTAAGTGAGTTTTGCTCCATTTTATGACGTTTTTGCCACAGTTTTTAAGTGATTCACAGCAGGTGTTAAATTAGGGACATGGCTGTTAAGTGAATCTGGCTGGAATCTTGACTTGGCTTGGCAGAGGGTCGCAAAAGGGGATCGTGTGACCTCAGGACATGACAACTGTCATAAATATGAGTCAGTTGCCGTCTGTCCAAATGTTGATGGTGTGACCACAGAGATGCTGCAACGGTCGTAAGGGTGAAAAATGGCCGTAAGTCGTTTTTTTCCAGTGCTGCTGTAACTTTGAATGATCGCTAAACAAATGATTGTTAAGTGCAGAACTACCGGTGGGTTCTATTCCTTAACTGGGTTGCAAAATATTTGATATATTTGTGAAGAATGCTGATTAACAGTGCTTTTTAAAAAAATTCAACCATCTCTGCCATTCCTCTCGGTGTTAGCCCAGCTGGTCAAGGGACCCAGGAAAATTGACTTTACGCAGCAAAACTATAGTGGTTTTTTTTTGGACGTTTGTAGAGTAGCATACTATCTTATTTCACTCAACACAAGGCACATTAGGACCTAATTTCGAAAGAAAAATGTGCAATCAATCTCCCATTCTTGATGTCGGCTGGACTTTGATTTTCTAATTCCAACCCCTTCCAATGCTGAAATGGGTCAAAAGATCATCACTACTCTGCAAGGCACAGAGAAAAACCATCTTTAGGAACTAATTTTCTGGCCTCTTCTTAAAAATCTCCAGTCTTCGTAGGTTGGCTCTTCTATGGGGGGGGAAATGTGTTTTTCCTTATATTTAAGCAACACTTAGATAGCTAGGATTCATATCTGTTGAAGTTTCTGTGATCAAAAGTTCTTGATCATCCTCCGTGCAACTTCTCTTTATGTACATTGAAAGGACTCTCCCTTGCTCTTTGCAGTGAACTGTTCCACTCCTGTATAGATCTTACGGTTGTGAAGTTTCCGCTTAAACTTAAAACAAAATTAGTTGTTATGACTTGTATCTGTGTTTCTTGTCCTATCCTATCCATCTCCCCTGTAGTTCCACTGTATACATCTTCTAGCGCTCTATTTTGTATTTATCAACATATAATTTCATTTACGTAAACAAAAATGCACATAAGCAACTCTAATTTGGTTTTAATTGCAGGGGAGGGAGGGAAGGAGGAGAAAAGAGGGAGGGGGGAGCGAGCGAGCGAGAGAAAAAGAAGAATAGAAGGAAGGAGGGAGGGAGGAGAAAGGGAGGGAAAGGGAGGGAGGGAGGAAGGAAGGAAGGAAGGAGAGGAAGTGGGAGGAAGGAAGAAGAGGGAGAGAGAAAATGTAGAAAGGAACAGAGGGAGGGAAGAAGAGGAAAGAAAGGGAGGGAAGGAAGGAAGGAAGGAAGGAAGGAAGGAAGGAAGGAAGGAAGGAAGGAAGGAAGGAGAGGGAGGGAGGGAGGGAGGAAGGAGAGGGAAAATGAAGAAAGGAACAGAAGGAAGGAGGGAGGGAAGGAAAGAAGAAGGAGCGAGGGAGGGAGAGAAAAGGAAGGAAGGATGGAAAGAAAAAGAGGAAGGAAGGAAGGAGGAACAGAAAAAAGGAAGGCAGGAAATGAACACTTACCTGTTTCTTCAAAGAAGTACCCATTTCTGGACATCGCGGCCGGTGGACTTTCTAGGAAGGAAAACAATAGAGATACCTAAGTCAGTTGGTAGCTCACACTCTCAACACTTATTTTCCAAAACCAAGCATTAAGTTAAGATTGCCTGTTTGTCTCCATGCCAAGGCGCTCGGCTTAGCACTCTCTCTTTCGACCCACCTCCCAAAAATGGAGGCACCCATTTGTTCCCCCCAGTTCTACTCCATCACTGGCCACATCTACACCACACTGGCCTCTCTAGTTCATAAATATTTGCCTCTGTCCATTGTCACCAGCCAGGCTGGGCCAGTCCACCCATTTTAGTCCCTTGGTTTAAGGTTTTCTTTCATCCGGATGGGGAAACATGGCTGCCCAGATGACTAAACTACATCTCCCAGCATTCCCCACTGCTGAGCACAACAGCTGCTGGGCCTGGGCTTCACAGGCCTTGTCCTTATGAACCCACACCAAGAATCCGACATTCATCTTAGGCTTAAAAAGTTGCAGGAATTGGGTATGCCTAGTTCAGGGGTAGGCAACCTTGGCTCTCTTATGACTCGTGGACTTCAACTCCCAGAATTCCTGAGCCTGCACGGCTCAGCTTGGAAACCTCTCCCTTTCTCCTCAGCATGGCTGGCTCAGGAATTCTGGGAGTTGAAGTCCACGACTCATAAAGCGGCCTAGGCCAGGGTTAGGCAACCATGGCTCTTTTATGACTCGTGGACTTCAACTCCCAGAATTCCTGAGCCAGCATGGCTCAGCTTGGAAACCTCTCCCTTTCTCCTCAGCATGGCTGGCTCAGGAATTCTGGGAGTTGAAGTCCACGAGTCATAAAAGAGCCAAGGTTCCCTACCCCTGGCCCTAGTTTAATGAAAAGAAGGACTACGGGCGACATGACAGCAGTCTTCCAGTATTTGAGGGGGCCGCCACATTCTCTTAACAACCATGTTACTAACTTAATGCTGCACTGATTCACTTAACAACCGCCTCGCTTAGCCACAGAAATTTTGAAGAGACGGACGTGACAGCAGTCTTCCAGGATTTGGGGGGTGGGATGTCTATCACAGAGAAGGGGTGTGTGAGTGAACCTATTCGCACGTAACCCCCGCCTTGCTTAACAATGCAAATTCTGTTCTCAATTTTGGTCGTAAGTCGAGGACTACGGTACCTATAATCCCGGACATTTCACTTTGGATCTTATTGGTGAACGTGCAGTGGTGGAATTTGAATGGGTTGGCCAGGTTCGCGCACAGCCAGATCTCTGTCTGCCTTCTGGAACAAGCATTAAGAGCTTTCCCCCCACCCCTAAATTAGCTTTAGAAATCATATCTCCTGCTTCCGTTAAAGGCTTTATGATGGAATAAAAACAATACCTGCTACTCTTCATTTACAGGTTGCAATGAAGCAATTAAATCTCTTTGGGATTCTGCCCTACTTGCAGGTGTAGGAAGCCATGGAAATGACCTCGGAGAACCTTTCCCAAAACTACTATAACAGCAGGTGCCAAAACATGCTTTGAGCCCCGGAAACAAGGAAAGAAGAGGAAGCTATTTCATTTTAATGTATGCTGATCAGCGTACATTGACAATAAAGTTTCTATTCTATTCTATTCTATTTTTATTCTATTCTATTCTTCTATTCTAATTTTATTCTAATTTTATTCTATTATTATATTGTACTGTATTCTTATTCTATTCTTATATTATTCTATTCTATACTATTTTATTCTATTCTATTTTTATTCTATTCTATTCTTTTTTTTTTTAATTTTTTTTATTAAATTTATTATTTAAAAACATTGGACACAGTACCAGCGAGCTGACAAACCTTTTTGTCTACAATGTTTAAATATATATATATATACATGTATATATGTACATCAAAAATACACTTAAATACACTTAGATTACAAATCGGTGAAATACCACAATATTTAAAACAGTGAGCTAGTCTGTAAAACCTAATAGAGACCTTTCTTTTTATCCATCCAAAGATACAATTTGTTCCAAATTCTATAATAGTCTGATTGATCTTTATTCTTTAATTCCAAAGTTAATCTGTCCATTTCAGCGCAATCCCAAATTTTCCTAATAACCTCTTTTTGTCCTGGGATCTCATTCTTTTTCCATTTTTGCGCAAATGATATTCTAGCTGCTGTGATAATATGGATCGTTAAGTATAGCACATCTTTAGGATATTTCTCTTTCGTGATTCCCAACAAGAAAAGTTCTGGACTAAACTCCAGATCTTGTTTCAATATTTCTTTCAGCCAAATCCAAATCATTCTCCAAAATTTTTGTGTTTTACTGCAAGACCACCACGTGTGGAAGTATGTGCCTATCTCTTCAGAACACTTCCAACATTTGGGAGATACTGTTGTGTACATTTTTGCTAAGCGGGCTGGGGGGAGATGCCATCGGTAAAACATTTTAAATAAATTTTCTTTATACGATGAGGCCAGTGTTATCCTTTTATTCCTATCCCAAATTGTTTGCCAAGTATCTAGGTCGATGTTATGTCCTAAATTGTTAGCCCAGATCAACATGGGGTCTTTCACTTGCTCTTCAAACAGCTTATATCCCAAAAGTAATTTATAAAAATTCCTTATTTGTTTAGAGTCCGGTCCCAATAATATTTTGTCCAATGCTGTTTCAGAGGTATATATCCCCCATTCATTTTTATCCTTCCTAAATCTCGATTGGATTTGTAAGTAGGCCCACCAATCGAGTTTTATACCTTGTAATTCTAGTTCATTCCTAAGTTTCAATTCCCCCTCCTCATTCAGAATATCATTGTATGAGATTATGTTACCCAAATCAAACAGATTTGGGTAAACTATCGCTTCAAGGGTGGATAGCCAGACCGGTATTTTGGTGTAATTGTGAGATCTAATTTTTTTCCAAGTATTGAGTAGCGCTTGCCTGATCCGGTGTCTTTGAAAATGCGAGAAAAGACCTTGTTTCTCCGTCCATAGGAAAGCATGCCAGCCATATTGCAAATCGTGACCCTCTAAAGTTAATAGTCTTCTATTTCTCAAGATTACCCATTCTCTAATCCAGCTCAGGGCCGCGGCGTGGTAATATAATTCCCAGTCTGGCAATCCAAAACCCCCATTTTCCTTCGTGTCTTGTAAATATTTCAATTTAATTCTTGGTTTTTTCCCCTGCCAAATAAAATTTAGTGATAATTTATCCAAATTTCGAAAAAATTTAGAGTCGAGTTGAATTGGGATATTCTGAAACAGAAACAGGATTTTAGGCAGAATATTCATCTTAATGACAGCGATTCTTCCCAATAATGAGAGTTTTAGGTTTCCCCATCTTTCCAGGTCACCTTTTATTTGATTCACTACACTATCATAATTATCCTTTTTGAGTGAAGTGCATCTAGCCGTAATGTTAATCCCTAAATATTTTATTTTCTTGACTATTTCTATATCCGTGATTTCGGCCAGATTACCTTTTTGTTTATTGGTCATATTTTTAACAATCATCTTGGTCTTATTTCTATTTATTCGCAGTCCGGCAACCTCACCATATTTAGATAATTCTTCCAATAGCTTTGGTCCCGTCTGACATGGATCCTCCATAATAAAAACTAGATCGTCCGCGAAAGCTTGCAATTTAAAGGTTTCCTTTTTAATGGTTAATCCTTTTATCTTTGGGTCGTTTCTTATAGTTCTCGTTAATACTTCAAGAGTCAATATAAACAGCAACGGTGATAAGGGGCAGCCTTGCCGTGTTCCCTTTTGAATTTGAAACTTGCTAGATGCTTCCCCATTAATAATTATTTTTGCTTCCTGATTGTCATAAATTGCCCTAATTATATTTATAAATTTTTCACCCATATTCATAAAGCTAAGCTGTTGGCACAAAAAAGACCATTTAACATTGTCAAATGCCTTTTGGGCGTCTAAGAAAAGTAATGCCATCTGTTGTTCGCTATGTAATTCATAGTACTCCAATGTATCTAATATTATTCTAATGTTGTGCTTAGTGTGTCTCTTAGCGAGAAAACCATTTTGATCTGCGTGTATGAAATCATTCAGAAATCGTTTCAATCGTTCCGCTATAATTGATGTAAATATCTTGTAGTCCGAGTTAAGAAGTGATATGGGTCTGTAATTTTGGATTAATGTATGGTCTGTGTTATCTTTCGGAATAAGGGTTATGTTTGCCTCTATTCTATTCTATTCCATTCCATTCCATTCAATTCCATATTCTATTCTATTCTATTCTATTCTATTCTATTCTATTCTATTCTATTCTATTCTATATTCTATATTCTATATTCTATTCTATTCTATTCTATTATTATTCTATTCTATTTTTATTCTATATTGTATTTTATTCTATTTTTATTCTATTATTCTATTCTATTCTTATTCTATTCTATTCTTGTACTATTCTTCTATTCTATTCTATTCTATTCTATTCTATTCCATTCCATTCCACTCCATTCCATATTCTATTCTATTATTATTCTATTCTATTCTATTCTATTCTATTCTATTCTATTCTATTCTATTCTATTCTATTATTCTATTCTATTCTATTCTATTCCATTCCATATTCTATTCTATTCTATTCTATTCTATTCTATTCTATTCTATTCTATTCTATTCTATTCTATTCTATTCTATTCTATTCTATTCTATTCTATTCTATTTTTATTCTATTCTATTCTATTCCTGAATTCCAAGTCCCGTGTTTCGCCCCATTTTGTGACCTTCCTTGCCAAAACTGTTCAGTGAATCCCTGCAGTTGTTAAGTTAATAACCTGGTCATTAAGTGAATCTGGCTTCCCCATTGACTTTACTCGTCAGAAGGTCACAAAAGGGGATCACATGACCCCAGACCCTGCAACCATTGTAAACATGAATCAGTTGCCAAGCATTTGAATTTTGATCACATGACCCTGGGAAGCTGCAACGGTTGTAAGTGTGAAAAATGGTCATATAAGCCCCTTTTTCCAGTGCTCCTGTAACTTTGAACGGTCACTAAATGAACTGTTGTAAATCGAAGACTACCTGTGTTTAGGACAGCTGCATTATCCCCGGGCCAAGAGATCGTTATTTGCAACCTTCCCAAGCAAAACCAGATTTGCTTAATGACGGCATGACTCCCTTAACAACATCAGTGGTTTGCTGCTCAACAATTGTGGCTACAAAGGTCGTGAAATGGGGCAAGCCTCATTTAACGACTGCCTTGCTTAGCGGTAGAAACTTTGAGCTCCATAAGCCGAAACTATATTATCAAATAATAGTCTCAATGTTCAGTCTTAATCAGCCAAAAGTCGCCAGAAATAACACAGATCCTAACCGTAAACAAGCACATCCATTTCATATTCATGCATGATGAATTTATCATTTTCTCTAAAAATACAAAAACCTCTTTTCTTCCCATATCTGGGCCTCCTCTCCATAAACAAATCTTTAAAGCTTCACCGCTCAAAGTTAATCAGAAAGAAAGCCATTAAGAGCCACCAGAAACATCCTATTAAAATCTAATTCCATCAAACGATACCCCACAAATTAATTTCTTGTTGTCTTCCCTTCATCTCATCTCAGAACTTCCCCTTCACTTCCCTTCAATTTTAATATCGTGGCTTATCGCTTTCTCTAAAAGCACAACCAAAAAATATATATATCTTTTTTCCCCGTATCTTATCTATAAACAAATCTTTAAAGCCTCGTCAGTCACTCTTGGTTTTAAAAAAATATATTAAATGCTGCTAACAAAAACAACAACAACAACAACAACCCAAAACCATCATGTACATTGAGCAGATTTGAGTTCTTAGACAGTTTTGTTTTTAAAATTAAATCTTATGCAAGATATTTTGCTCCAAACGTCGATCAGTTCTGGCATTCATTTATGGGTTTTCAGCAACGCTGAACTTAGTCACCACCTCACATGAACCCATCATCGCCCTAAATTTCCCATAAATTCCTAAATAATCTGGAAAAGCATTGGTGAAGATTCCCTTTTCACCTGTAAGTCAAGAACAGGCTGCTTTGAGGGGTCCCGAGTGCTCTCTGAGCTGGGTGGTTTTCTTGCAGACGTTTCATCACCAAACTAGGTAACGTCATCAGTCCTAGAGGGGAGTGGGGTTTGCAGAGAGGAGGAGGAGGAGGAGGAGGAGGAGGAGGAAGAGGAGGAGGAGGAAGAGAAGGAGGACTGTGGGGTCCTTGGTGCTCTCTGAGCTGGGTGATTTTCTTGCAGAGGTTTCATCACCAAACTAGGTAATGCCATCAGTCCTAGAGGGGAGTGGGGTTTGCAGAGAGGAGGAGGAGGAGGAGGAGGAGGAGGAGGAGGAGGAGGAGGAAGAGGAGGAGGAGGAGGAGGAGGAAGAGGAGGAGGAGGAGGTGGAGGAGGACTGTGGGGTCCTGGGTGCTCTCTGAGCTGGGTGGTTTTCTTGCAGACGTTTCATCACCAAACTAGGTTACGTCATCAGTCCTAAAGGGGAGTGGGGTTTGCAGAGAGGAGGAGGAGGAGGAAGAGGAGGAGGAAGAGAAGGAGGAGGAGGAGGAGGAGGAGGAGGAGGAGGACTGTGGGGTCCTTGGTGCTCTCTGAGCTGGGTGGTTTCCTTGCAGACGTTTCATCACCAAACTAGGTAATGCCATCAGTCCTAGAGGGGAGTGGGGTTTGCAGAGAGGAGGAGGAGGAGGAGGAGGAGGAGGAGGAGGAGGAGGAGGAGGAGGAGGAGGAGAAGGAGGACTCTGGGGTCCTTGGTGCTCTCTGAGCTGGGTGGTTTTCTTGCAGACGTTTCATCACCAAACTAGGTTACATCATCAGTCCTAAAGGGGAGTGGGGTTTGCAGAGAGGAGGAGGAGGAGGAGGAGGAGGAGGAGGAGGAGGAGGAGGAGGAGGAGGAGGAGGAGGAGGAGAAGGAGGAGGAGGAGGAGGAGGAGGAGGAGGAGAAGGAGAAGGAGGAGGAGGAGGAGGAGGAGGAGGAGGAGGAGGAGGAGGAGGAGGAAGAGAAGGAGGACTGTGGGGTCCTTTGTGCTCTCTGAGCTGGGTGGTTTCCTTGCAGACGTTTCATCACCAAACTAGGTAACGCCATCAGTGCCACTGACGTTACTGATTACTGTACTGTTACTAGATGTTAACTAGTTTGGTAAAGAAACGTTGGGTCATGAAACGTCTGCAAGAAAACCACCCAGCTCTGAAAGCCTCAAAGACCCCACAGTCCTCCTCCTCCTCGAATCCACAGCCCCCCCTCCCTTCTAGCACTGATGACGTTACCTAGTTGGGCAATGAAACGTCTGCAAGAAAGCCACCCAGCTCAGAGAGCACCAAAGACCCCACGATCCTCCTCCTCCTCCTACAAACTCTCTTCCCTCTAACACTGATGATGTTACCTAGTTGGGTTAGGGTTAGCATTCTCCCATGGTGTGTGGGTGTGTGTGTGTGTGTGTGTGACGTGATCCCCTTTTGCGACCTTCTGACAAGCAAAGACAAAAAAGAGGAGCCAGGTTCACGTAACAACCACGTTACTAACTTAACAACCGCAGTGATTCGCTTAACGACCGTGCCGGGAAAGGTCGTAAAATGGGGCAAAGCTCATTTAACGAGTGTCCTCACTCGGCGACGGGAATCTGGGGCTCCGCTGTAACCCGAGGACTGCCTGTGTTCTTTGTGCAGACGCGAGCTTCGGCGCGCGTTAATATATTTAATTTTGTAGCACAACCTTGCACCATACCCGCCCCCTGTTCCATTACCCTTGTCCATTACTGGGAGGATCAAC
Organism: Vipera ursinii; assembly: GCF_947247035.1. Lineage (NCBI taxonomy): Eukaryota > Metazoa > Chordata > Lepidosauria > Squamata > Viperidae > Vipera > Vipera ursinii. Next base: position 74,831,309 of record NC_139521.1, read on the forward strand.
AATACGAAATAGCCCGCTCTAAATAATCTTTTCAGCCACCGTGGCGGGTGGGGAAAAAAAAAGCAAAGATTGCTAAAAAAAAAAAAAAGAGAGAGAGCCCGTATTTGCTTCACTGATTACCACAAAGGGCTTTTGATTGTGTGGATCGCATCATGCTGTGGAAAGTGCGCCGAAAAAAAATAAAAATGAAAATGAAAATCCCGGCACATCTCTTTGTGCTCATGAGAAAATTATGCACAGGTCAGAAAGCCACGGCGTGGACGGAACAGGGCGAAACAGACTTGGCGCCAGGTTGGCAAAGGAGTTGCAGAACTGCAAAATAACAAGTGTCGGAAGGGACCTCGGGAGGTCATCTAGTCCAACCCCACCCCTTGCTCAAGCAGGAGACCCTATACCATTTTCAGGCAAAGGGTTCTCCCACCTCTTCTTCAAGACCTCCACTGAGGGAGCGCCCACAATAGAAGAACAGAGTTGGAAGGGAGCTTGGGAGGTCATCTAGTCCAACCCCACCACACACCCCAGACACCCCGCTCAAGCAGAAGACCCTATACCATTTTCGGACCTCCACTGAGGGAGCACCCACAATAGAATAACACAGGGACCTTGGGAGGTCATCTAGTCCAACCCCGCCCCCTGCTCAAGCAACAGACCCTATACCCTTTTCAGACAAAGGGTTGTCCCCTCTCTACTTGAAGACCTCCAGTGATGGAGTATCCGCAACTCCTGGAGGCATGCTATTGATTACGGCTAGTCCTCAACTTACGACAACTGAGCCCCAAATTCCTGTCGCTAGGTGAAAAAAAGTTGTGAAGTGAATCAACGCAGCTGTTAAGTTAGTAACACGGTCGTTAAGTGAATCTGGCTTTCCCCTCCCCCCATTCACTTTGCTCAACGGGAGGTCACAAAAGTGGAGCACATGACCCCGGGGCACAGCGACCGTCCTAAGTACGAATCAGTTGCCAAGAACTTGAATTTTGATCACGTGCAACGGTCCTGAAGTGTGGAAAAAAGCGACAAGCCATTTTTTCCCCCCAGTGCCATCGCGACTTTGAACGGTCACTACATGAACTGTCGTATGTCGAGGACTACCTGTAATGATTGCGGAAGATCCAGACGTAATCCTGAGGAGCCATGTGGGGAAAATTGTAAGGGGACTTCAGCAAATTTAAAGGAATTATTTCTATCGGTTTTCCACCAGAAAGAGCACGGCAATTGATCCACAGCTATTGTGAAGAACATGTTTTAAATAACAAGAGAGTTGGGGGGGGGCGGGGGCGGGGGTCTCAGTTATTCCACCCTGGAAGATAAAAAGATGGCTGGGCTCGCTTCCTAGACCCTTCAGAGGCCGAAGAGACACACAAAACACAAAGCACACACCAGAAATGGGGGGATGATCCTCTCTTTTGACGGAGGAGGAGGAGGAGGAGGAGGAGGAAGGGAGGAAGAAGAGGAGGAGGGGAGGAGGGGAGAAGGAAGGGAGGAGGAGGAACAGGGGAGGAGGAAGAGGAGGAGGAGGGGAGGAGGAAGAGAGGAAGAAGAAGAGAAGGAGGGGAGGAGGAGGAAGGGTGGAAGAAGAGGAGGAGGAGGAGGAGGAGGAAGGGGAGGAGGAGGAAGGGAGGAAGAAGAGGAGGGGAGGAGGGGAGAAGGAAGGGAGGAGGAGGGGAGGAGGAAGGGAGGAGGAGGAACAGGGGAGGAAGGGAGGAGGAAGAGGAGGAGGAGGGGAGGAGGAAGGGAGGAAGAAGAGGAGGGGAGGAGGAGGAAGGGAGGAGGAGGAGGAGGGGAGGAAGAGGAGGAGGAGGAAGAGAAGGAAGAGGAGGAAGGGAGGAAGAAGAGGAGGAGGAGGGGGGGAGAAGGCTGGCTGGCTGACTTGGCAGGGCAGAACCTTTGAAGGCAAACATCCACCCACACAAATTTCATTTCCAGCATGCTGACTACAAACCAGGATCGGCTCAGCTCGGGCAGATGCTGGAGGAGAGGGGGGAAAGGCGGTGCCTTTCATCAGCTCACAAGCCAACATTGCAAAGCAAAATCCACCAGGTTTTGCAAGGCTGAATCCGGGGCCACGGGGAAGTGGGTTTTAACAGGTGGTGTGTGTTTTGTGTGTTTCTGCTCCGCTCTGATCCCCTGGGCCAGCCTTCCCATGCAGGTGCCATAAGGAAACAACACCCACACATACACACACACACACACACACACCTCCAAGGGTCACCCTCTTCCTTCGCCCCCACCTCCCCCCCAAAAAATAAAATCCGGGATATTTTTATTATTATTTTTTTGCAGCAACCAGTTGTGAGGATTTTGTACAAAGCGACACGGGTGTCCCGGCAAACGAGTCAGCACCCCGTTGCTTGTCGGGATTTAGCTGACCGACGGGCCATTCCGAGAGTCCAGATAGGGAATCGCGTAAACAGGAAAAAAGGGGTCATCTTTATTTTATTTTTTTTCTGATTTTTGAAAGATGGGAGAGGAGAGAAAAACAGATCTGGCTTTTGATGCCTCTGCTGGAAAGAGGGATGTGTCGGCTGCCAGCAATCGTGGTCAGCGGAAATCCTAGTCTAACACACACACACACACACACACACACACACACACACACACTGCTATCTTCCCGTATTCACGTTTTGCAGCCTGGCAGGTAAGTCCTCGACTTACGACTCTGTTCGAGCCGAAAATTTCTGTCGCTAAGCGAGACGGCGATTAAGGGAGTTTCGCCCCGTTTCCTGGCCACCGCTGTTAAGTGAATCACTTGCAGCTGTTCAGATAGTAACACGGTCATTAAGTGAATCCAGCTTCCCCCTTGAGTTTCCTTGTCCGAAGGCCGCAAAAAAGGGGATCACATTGCAACCGTCATAAATCTGAGTCAGTTGCGAAGCGTCTGAATTTTGATCGCGTGACCCTGAGGATGCTGCGATGGTCGCTGAGTGTGAAAAACCATCGTACGTTACTGCAACCGTCATAAATCTGAGAGTTGCCAAGCGTCTGAATTTTGATCGAGTGACCCTGGGGATGCCTGCAACGGTCGTGTGAAAAATGAGCGTTCAAGTCACTCTTTTTCAGTGCCGTTGTAACTTTGAACCGTCACTAAATGAATGGCTATCCAGCTGAGGATTGCCTGTATTCTCTTCCTTCCCCGTATTTGACCACCTCATGTTGAAAGTCCGAGCTTGTTGCGCTGTTTGTGCACGGCACTGAGCAAGCCAGGAATCATGGCTTGTTATCCACTGACAAGCTGGAGTTGGGGAACAGGGTTTCGTCTCGGTTTATAGCTTGTTGGGGGGGGGGACAGGCAAGGATTGGAATATGGGATTAACCGAACCACAGCAGTAGCATTCTTGTCTTTTTATCCGGTTTATCGATTTATTAAGTGTATATGCAGGTAGGCCTCGATAAAACCATCCGTTTAGTTACAAGGGTCTTCAAACCCTCAGCGTGCTGGCTGAGGAATTCTGGGAGTTGAAGTCCACAAGTCATCAAAGGGCCAAGTTTGAAGACCCCTAGTTTAGTGAGTGTGTGTAGTTACAACACTGAGAAAAGTGTCCGGTCCTCACACGTACAACCACCACAGCATTCCCCCGGGTCACGTGACCAAAATACAGGCACTTGGCGACTGACTCACATTTATGACGGTTGCACTGTCCCGAGGTCACATAATCCCCATCGGCGGCCTTCCCAGAAACAGAATCAACGGGAGAAGCCAGAATCGCTTAACGACTGCATGATTCGCTTAACAACTGTCGCAAAGAGAGACTGTAAAAATCAGGCACCACTCCATGAACAAACCACCTTGCTTAGCAATGGTGGCCGTAAATGCGAGGACCGCTCAGCTCCCAATGGTCTCACAGAGAGATGGGCCGGCAAATAAGTTGAAGAAAATAAATAAATGGCCTCAAGTTTTAAAAAAAGGTGAAAAACAAGAAAAAAAAGAACAAAAAGGGCCAAAAAGGATCAAGTGAAGAAGGCCAAACTAGCAGATTCCCTATACAGGTAGTCCTCGACTTACGATCACAACCGAAGCCAAAATTTCTGTCACTAAGTGAGACGTTGGTTAAGTCAGCTTTGCTCTGTTTTACGACCTTTTTTGCTACGGTCATTTACAGAATCACCGCCGTTGTAAAGTTCCTGACCTGGTCGTTAAGTGAATCTGGCTTGTTTGTCAGAAGGTCACAAAAGAGGATCACGTCTCCCCCGGGACACTACGACCGTCATAAACATGACTCATTTGCCGAGTGTCTGAATTTTGAAAATTATGACTGTAGAGATGCTGCAACGGTCGTTAAAGTCACTTTTTTCAAGGGCTGTTGTAACTTTGAGCGGTCACTAAATGAATTGTTGTTGAGTCGAGGACTTCCCGTACACACCATGAAGCCTGTTCTCAGCATGCGGAAATTTTCCAGCATGATGGTTTGCCGTACTCTGTGAACCCACCCCAGGGTTAGTTTAAATCAATTTTTAGGAAAGCATTTCAAGCTCATAAATCTCCTCAACAGCCAGCCCCTTGGCCTGCAGTTAGTCAGTCTAACCTGCAGACCTTAAAATAAATTCACACCGTTCTTTGAAACAGCACCATTTCCTACAACGGTAGCCTGAGACTCTTGCTTTCCAGCATGCTTCTAGTCCTCATGATCCCGCTCTTAAAAATGTTTAGGAGATATTTCCCGCTACAGTTACAGCCACCCTGTAGGGAAGTCACGGAGGAAAAGGCGAAGCGATTGCTTTAAAATCAGACCGGCCACCTCAGCCCTGGGCCTCAGTCTTCCGTCTCTGAAATGGGTAGGATGCCAACTTACTCGACAAGAGAAATAAATGATGAATTGCAGCAGCCTGCAATTTCAGCTCAGTGGAAATCATAGTTGAGCCGTCTTCTCCACATATTCTGATAGATGCATAATAGAGTTAATCTGTCAAGCTCCCGTCCATCTGAAATGGTGCAAAACTGCCTCAACAGCATTCCTCAAACCACAGAAAGCCATCTCCAAGCGCCGGAAATGGACGGGATCCTGTCCCAAACATCTTCCAATTATATATCAAAATCTCCTTTTGGCAGTAAACAGGCTGTATATGCATTTTAAATCAATAAACACACAGAAAAAAAATCAGGGCTGTAGTTTAAAAACAACCCTGGGCTCATAAATCCCAGTTTATTAAATTCACTTTATTCATCCTCATTTATAAAACACATCTTGGCCCGGGAGAATGGGGGGGGGGGGGAGAAAAAAAAATCCAGCAAACTATACTTTATTTACATTTTTGACATTCCAAAGCCGGGCAAAAAAGGAAACTCGATCTAGCCTTTTTCCTATTTTAATTTGGGAGACTCCGGCAGTTTGCGACGAGCGAGTCTTAGTAATTAGTTAGCTAATGAGTTAAATAAAGCAAGCAGCGGGGCAATAAATAGAAATAAAACGGGTTTCACTCGCTGGAATCTGAGAAATATCAAATCTTCCCGCAGACCTTCTCTAGCCCAACTCAATTATTTGGACATTATTTTCACTGTGTTTTCTAAACTGAGGGGAGGGATATTAAATTATTGCCAAATTTATATGCCTAATACAATACAGCAAACGGGGTTGGGGATGAGCCAATGAAAGAACTGCCTATTTTTCTTCATCTCCAGCAGACAAGTGGGTGATGCAACAAATATTTTTTAAAAAACTAATCCAGCGTGTGTTATGTATGTATGTATACGTATATGTTATATGTGTGTGTGCGTGCACACACACACACACACACATATATATACAAACACTTTATTCCCAAATAAAAGCAAATTCTCAGGTCTTCACCTCTATGAATAAAACTGGAATTATGCTAAAGAATCCAAGAATCCAATCTGCTGTGGAAATCAAGAGCTGAGCTTTTAAGATCTCTTAAAAGATTTCCCACCCCAAAATCCTACTTGACTTCACTTTGTTCATCCTTTGTTTTATTTAATTAAATCTCTAGGTTGCCTGTGCCCCTTACGAGGCGACTCCGAGCGGCACAGAAATTTAATAAAATAATTTATGACTTTATATACTTTGATTTAAACACCCCTTGCTACACCCCCACCCCGTGCTTTATCTGTGTTAAAACAACTTGCCTGGAGACCCAGCAAAACGAAAATTGACAAATCAATTCATAGATATATATTTTTCCCCCTTTCGTGCGGTGCAAGCCGCAACAACCGCCCTAAAGAATTGTGTGGCTGGCTGTTCAGGAGGTACGCACAGCCCCCCCCCCACACACACACAATACAACACACCCACAAAGACAGCTCTGGGTCTCTTTTACCTTCCCAACACAAACTCTGGAGGCCCTGCTAAATATATTTTATTCCTCTTATCCGGAGCTGCCCGTAAAAACACATTTGCAAATGTACTTTCTGCTCCCCAAGCAAGCGAGATGCTTCTTAAAAGCCGGCCTGGGTGGGTGGGTGGGGGAAACACACACACACACACACACACACACACACACACACACAAAACTCACAATATCAGCTTACTTTTTGGATTAAATCATTCAAAAGTGCTCCGAGGAGAATTGCTGCAGAGGCGTGGATGGCAAAGGACAGCTTACCTAAGGTGCAACTTTAGAAATGATGGACGCCACGCAAGACGGTGGTGCCGCCGCCGGTGTTTCGTCTCTCCTTCCAAGCCCCAGCCCCCCCCCCAAAAAAAACCCCACTCCAGCCTGGTTTGCACACTCGGGCGCCCTTGCACACTCAGGTGGCTGAGCAAGCCAGGCAGAAGACTGGAGCTCCTGGCCTGCCATATTAATAGCCGCCCGGCCAAGGCATCTTTCTCCGTTGCTCACTTGCAATTGGCGAGCTGGGGAAAAATGGGTGGGCAGAGGTACCGTCGCTCGCTCGGGTTGCACAGAGGCGGACGCTGTCAATCCCAGGTGGGAAGAGAGACTGGGGGGGGGAGCAAGGGAGGGGAGAAACAGGGGGTTGGGTGGGCAGGAAAAGCTGGGGACCGGAGAGGTGGAAAAGCAGGAGGGGTGGGTGGGTGGGTGAGGGGAGGCGTGGACTAAATTCCCAGGGGAAAAAAAAAAGAAAAGATAATTTTGTGATTCGGGAGCATCATCGCTCCGTGGCAGGATCTGGGACTCTTGCTGCCTTTGGCATCCATCCACCCCCTTGTCCTAGCTTTCTCTCCGGATGGATGGAGGGATGGAGGGATGGAAGGGGAGGGGAAGAAGGGATGGGTGGAAAGGGAGAGAGGAAGGAGAAAGAGAGAGAGAGAGAGAGAACAGGATGGAAGGAGAGAGATAGGGAAGGAAGGAGGGGAGGGGAGGTCAGAGAAAGAAAGAAGAGAGAGATGGGCGGGTGGGAGGAAAGATCAGGGAAGAAGAGAAGAGATGGATGAGTGGAGAGAGAAGGAGAGAGGGAGGAAAGAGAGAGAGAGAGAGAAAGGGAGAGAATGGAGAGAAGAAAGGGAGGGAGGGAGATGGACGGATCAAGGGAAGATGGAAGGAAGAAGAGATGGATGAGTAGAGAAGAGAGAGGAAGAGGAAGCGAAAGGGGGAGGATGGACAGAAGGAAAGAAAGGGAACGAAGGAGGGAAGGGAAGGTCAGAGGGAGGAAAGATCGATCAAGGAAAGCAGGAAGAGAGAAGAGATGGAGGGAGGGAGGAAGGAAGGAATGATCAGGGGAAGCAGGGAGAAGAAACGGATGAGTGGAGAGAGAGAGAGAAAGAGAGAGAGAGAGAAGGAGAGAGAGAAAGGGACAAGGAAGGAAAGGAAGGGAAGGAAGGAGGGAAGGTCAGAGGGAGAAAGAAGGAAGGAAGGAAGGAAGGAAGGGAGGGAGGGAGGGAGGAGGGAGGGAGGGAGGGAGGGAGGGAGGGAAGGAAGGAAGGAAGGAAGGAAGGAAGGAAAGAAAGATGGGTTGGAAGGAAGGAAGGAGGGAGGGAGGGAGGGAAGGAAGGAAGGAAGGAAGGAAGGAAGGAAGGAAGGAAGGAAGGAAGGAAGGAAGGAAGGAAGGAAGGAAGGCTGAGCTGCACCGTGTCTAGTACCTCTTTCACTCCGGCCGGTGAAGTTGTAACCACGGCAGCAGTCCGGGGGGGGGGTTGAGTACGGGCAGAGGGGGTGCTATTTGACCTTAAATCGTGACGTTCTGCTGCAACAACGCAAGATTTGACTTTAAAGAGGGAGGGCTGGGAAGCTACAGGAAAGGGGGCTCGGGACCCCCCCTCCCACAAATGCATCCAGATGACCACTGGGGGACCCGCAGGTCGACCTCTACGGACCTGGGTTGGAGCAGGGCAATTTGCGTCTTTTGAGGAAGCGCTTAAATCTCTGCCGATTCCTACCGGACAAATTTTCTCAGCTTTGCAGAAGAAAAAAAACTGAAACACGCCCCCCCCCCATTCCAAAAAAACCCAAAAACCTTTAATAAACCCAAGGGGGAATTTGGGGTTTCTAAGTCAAATGCCCCATTTCTAACTTGGTTCAATCTCTGGGCCTTTTCACATGGACGCAGGCGCGCATCAGCTGCAGTAGTACGCCGTGACTTGTTAACCACGTTTTAGCGGCTAAATAAACCACCATTCACGCCCTTTGCCCCGCACGCTAAGCCATGAATCGCAGTTTGCAAAGTGCCAGGGGTGGGTGGGTTTCGCTTCTCACACACCAGCCCCAAACAAGCCAGATTTCAGCTTGGTGCAAGCCTGGGAACACAATCCCCCGCGGCTCTCTCTTCCACCGACTTGCAAATCTGGCTAGACAAGCCATCATTAAAAGTGACATTTGCAACGTGGCTTGAAAACAAAACCCGGCTTGGGAACAAAACTCCCAAGAGGAGAGGTTGTTGACTGCTTTCAAATTGCTTCAAAAAAAAAAAAAAGGCCTTCCGAGCAAGATGTTCAAAGAGAAAAGCAGCGTGAGCCGTCAATATCAGAAAAAGTGCAATAACCATACACACATTTTTTTCTCTGCGTTTTTGTATCGTAACTCCAGGGGCGCTCCTCGACTTACGACCATTCATTTAGTGACCGTGTGAAGTTACAACGGCACTGGAAAAAAAAGCGACTTAGGGTCTTTTTTCCACCCCCCACACTCACGAACCCTTACAACATCCCCGTGGTCACGTGATCCAAATTCGCAGCTTGGCAACAGACTCGTATTTATGACCGGCGCAGTGTCCCGGGGTGTGTGTGTGTGTGTGTGTCACGTGATCCTGTTCTGTGACCTCCTGACAATCAAAGTCAGCGAGGGAGCCAATTCACTAAACAACCGTGTTGGTAACTTAACAACTTGGGAGCGATTCAACTTAACAGCTGTGGGCAAGAAAGGTCGTAAAGTAGAGCAAATACTGATCAACAACGGTCTTGCTTAGCGCCGGAAATTTTGGGCTCAACTGCGGCCGTTGAGGACTACCTGTATGACAAATATTAGATTTAGATTTTATTAGATTTATATACCGCCCTTTCCCGAAGGATTCAGGGCGGTTTACAGGGCATTTTAAAATCATACCAATACAAAATACAAAGTTAAAAGACAAATAAAAGATTAAATTATCCCTGAAAATAAAACCCAGTTAAAATTCTCAGCCTGGGTCAGAGAGCTCAAAGAGCCAAGTCTTCAGGTCCCGGCGGAATGAGCGTAGGTCAGGGGCAGTCCTGAGCTCCACGGGCAGCTGGTTCCAAAGGGCAGGTGCACCCACAGAAAAGGCCCTATCCCTGGGTGTTATCCGCCGGCAATCTTTTACCGGCGGCACCCTGAGAAGACCCTCTCTCTGCGAGCGCACAGGACGAAGGGAACTTGATGCCGGCAGCAGGTGTTCCCTCAAATATCCCGGACCCAAGCCATTTAGGGCTTTAGAGGTCATCACCAGCACCTTGAATCTCACCCGGAAGGCAACCGGAAGCCAATGCAGCTCGCGGAGTAGAGGTGTTACATGGGAGTATTGGGAAACCCCCATCACAATTCGCGCGGCCGCATTCTGCACCAGTTGAAGCCTCCGAGTGGTCCTCAAGGGCAGCCCCATGTAGAGCGCGTTGCAGTAGTCTAAACGGGAGGTCACGAGCGCATGAGTGACTGTGCGTAGGGCATCTCGGTCCAGGTAGGGTCGCAACTGGCGCACCAGGCGAAGAAATGCAGTTTAACATCCCTTAGCACAGGGGTCCCAAATGCCCGGGTTGTGGACCGGTACCGGGCTGCGGCACACCAGCAACCGGTCCACGCCATGGTGCCGAACCCATGGCACACGTGCCACAGGTGGCACGCAGAGCCCTCGCGTGCCGTTGCCCCAGTCCTAGGCCTTCAGCTGGATTTAGACCTCCGCCGCCGTGTCCCCCCCCCAAAAAAAAAGTTTCAATCCATCAATTTCAACTTCTCATGGGGGGAAAAAAATCTCGCAAAGTTGGAATTGATTGATTGAACTTTTTAGTCCCACCCAGTCTGCCGTTATCACCGCAGCCACGCCCACCCAGCGGGCCACGCCCACCCAGCAGGCCACACCCATCCAGCAGGCCACACCCACCCAACGGGCCACGCCCATCCAGCACCCGATGATACATAAGTGGGTTTTAGGTTGCAGTTTGGGCACCGGGTCTCTAAAAGGGTTGCCATCACTGGGTCGGCGCAAACAAGCAAAGCCCCATCCGCGGGATGCAGACAACACACAATACCACACACGTGTGGCCCAAAAAGTCAGGGGCCTCTCTGCCTTAGCACCGTTCCTCACTAAATTATCAAATGCTTCTTTTTTTTTTTAGTTTAAATCACAGGCTCGTTTCAGTCTTAAGCGGCTCGAACGTTGGCAGGTGCCAATCTTTTTTTTAAAAAGGGCAAGGTTTAAAACCTGACTCCGTTCAACCAGGGCTGTAAACCTGGGAACCGAAGATAAGCTACCCTGAGTCTTCGGAGAAGGGCGGGATATAAAGAGAATTAAAATAAATAAATAAATAAATAAATAAAACAGATTTTCAAAGGCTGACCTGCAAGGCCCAGCCTCGAAAACTGCATGCTCAGCTCAAGCTGGAATTTCGGGTTTGAGGGGGCAAAAAAAAAAAAATCGGCCTTCCCGGGCCTGGCTCTGGGTGAGGAATTAAAAGGCAAATCACCAAGGCAGAAGCTTAATTTGAGCAAAATCGTTACGTCTTCCTCTGAGGCTTCGTTTGAACCTGCTGTGCCTAGCAGACAAGCAACTTCTGAGGTGGGTGGAAACGTCTAGACAGGCTCTGAAGAAGAGTTTCCCACTCAAATCAGGGAGGCATTGGAAATAAAAGTTATTTTAATTCCCTTTAAAAACTTGGAGTTTCGTTTTTGTTTCTTTCTCCCTGGGGACCATCATTTTATTTTATTTTTATTTTTATTCCATTTATATCCCGCCCTTCTCCGAAGACTCAGGGCGGCTTACAAGCTTAGCAGTAGCCTTCATTCTATGTATATGCCTGCTTATTAGGGCTTTCACACACACCCCAAGCGGCATTATTACAAAGTCAGCTTAATTGCCCCCAACAATCTGGGTCCTCATTTTACCTACCTCGGAAGGATGGAAGGCTGAGTCAACCTCCAGATGCACGGAAGAACAAGGACGCTGTTGAGCAGACAACTCGGTCAACTGCAAAGCCAACCAGCGAGGTGATGGTTATTGTGTTTTTAGAAGGTCTTTGGGACCCAAACATGTTGACCTAACTAAAGATCCACCTTGATCTGAGGCAGGCCTACTTGGCTGTACGAGGTTGGCCCTCAAGCAACAGATCTCATCCCTGGCCAAGAGAACCACTGGCTGTCTTGACGGGGTTGAACGGAGTTGTCGTTTGCTCCCTGGAGCCCATCATCCACATGCATGGAAGAAGAAGGATGTTTATTGAGAAGACAACCTGGTCAATTGTGAAGCCAACTGGTGAAGAGATGGTTATCATGTTTAGAAGGTCCTATGACCCAAAATGTTGACCCAGCTAAGATCCGCCTTGATGTGAGGCAAGCCTACTTGAGATCTACGATGGTAGTCCTCAAGCTGCTACTGTTAGGATCCAACAACCATCATTCCTGGTCAAGGGAACTATTGGCTGCCTTCATGGGGTTGAACGGAGTTGTCGCTTACTTGCCTGGAGCCCATCATCCAGAGGCATGAAAGAACAAGGATGTTATTGAGAAGACAACCTGGTCAATTGTAGAGCCAACTGGTGAGATGGCTGTCACGTTTAGAAGGTCCTTTGACCCAACTTGTTGACCCAGCTAAGATCCACCTTAATGTAAGGCAGGTCTACTTGGGATCTACGATGGTGGCCCTCAAGCTGGTGCTTTCCAACAATGTTAGGATGCAACAACCATCATTCCTGACCAAGAGAACCACTGGCTGGGGTTCTCTGTCTTGATGGGGTTGAAAGGAGATGGGATCCAATAAATCTTATCCATTAGACCATAGACCATAGAATTACAGAGTGGGAAGGGACCTTGGAGGTCATCTAGTCCATTTTTTATGACCTTTCTTGCCACAGTTGTTTAGTGAATTGGCTCCCCCCCGCTGACTTTGTCAGAAGATCACAAAGTGGGATCACGTGACCCCAGGACGCTGCGACCGTCCTAAATACGAGTCCGTTGCCAAGCTCTGAATATTGATCACGTGACCCCCGGGGACGCCGCAGAGGTGTAATTACGTGTGGGGGGGAAAAAGATCCTGAGTCGCTTTGTTCTAATTGTCAGAAAAATTCTCCTTAGTTCTAAGTTCTTTGCAGAGATGCTCAAGAAAGCCCTTTTAAACATGCACACACACCCCTCCAAACCATTCCCAGATGCAAATGGGGATCAGGTGACCCTGGAACACAGCGACCGTCATAAATATGAGTCAGTTGCCAAGTGTCTCCATTTTGATCCCAAGGTGCTATAAACCATAATCCAGGGACTTTAGCTTTGCCTCCACTTCTGAAAATAGCCAGGGCCCTATAACTTGCTCCGTTGTAAAATATCTATATCTATATCTATATCATCTATATCTATATCTATATCTATGTCTATGTCTATATATCTTATCTATCTATCTATCTATCTATCTATCTATCTATCTATCTATCTATCTATCTATCTATCTATCTCAGTGTCCATTATCTCTCTGTATTATCCATCTATCTATCTCTATCTCTATATCTAGCTATATATCTCTATATATTTCTCTCTCTCTCTCTCTCTCTCTCTCTCTCTCTCTCTCTCCCCCCCCCTCTCTCTCTGTGTGTGTGTGTGTGTGTGTGTGTGTGTGTGTGTGTGTGTGTGTGTGTGAACAGCTCTGTACTGCCACCTGGTCGTCCAAACTGGCTAATTCCTACCTGACCCTAAAGGGAGCCTTCTGCAACCTGGCGCCTTTCTGCAACCCTCACCTGATTCGGGGGCGCCAGGTTGCAGAAGGCTGCGAACGTGTTGCCACAGCCATCCTATCTATCCCTTTGGGGCCTGTTGGAAGCTAACCGCGTGCATCTTTGCTTCAGCCCATGGGTTTCCTAACAACAACTTATGTACCCCATGTGTATCCCTCTGTGTCTCGTGTGTGTGTGTGTGTGTCTTGTGCGTGTTTTGTGCGTGTGTGTGTATGATGGAGAAGAGGCAAAAGGAGAGAATCGGGGCAAAAAAAATAAAAAAGCAATTTGGTGGGAGCTGCTTGGAAAAACACAAAATGGAGCCGATAAGCAGCACTGACCATAAAGCTCTCCCAGTTTACAGGGACTCCTCGACTTACGACCACAACAGAGCCCCAAATTCCTGTCGCTAAGCAAGACAGCTGCTGTGTGAGTTACAACGGCACTGAGGAAATTCGTTGATCCATTTTTCACACTTAACAACCGCTGCAGCATTTCCCCACGGTCACATGATCAAAATTCAGACACTCGGCAACTGACTGGTATTTACGACGGCTGCCATGTCCCGGGGTCACAGGAACCCCTTCTGCAGCAGCACGGCAGACGCCAGGTTCACTTAACAACCGCTTTACTTTACGCCCGCGGCGATGCCCTTAAGAACTGTGGCCAGGGAAGTCGTAAAACGGGGGGGGGGACCTCACTTGCCCACTGTCTCACTTAGCAACGGAAACATGAGGCTCCACGGTGGTCGGAAGTAGAGGACTTCCTGTAAGAGCCTGTTGCCAAGCCTCCAAATTTTGCCCAGGTGTGACCATGGTCGTTAAGTGTGAAACACGGATCTAGGTCACTTTTCCCAGTGCCGCCGTAACCTCCAACGGTCCTTACACAAAACGTTTTAATCTCAGGACTACCTCCGTATCCCAAGAAGCCTGGCTTGCTTTTTTTCCCCCCCAAGTTTATTACAAATCAGGGTTTAACGTTTCATCTGAACACCACACACACACACACACACACACACACACACACACACACACACTCACGGCTGGAGTCCATTTGCAAAGCTGGGATGCTTGCATCCTTTAAAAATACCTCCTAGGGGCATAAAAGTTGCTTTTCGGCTGCCTTCCTAATGTCATTTAGAGAACATGAGCAGAGATTTCGGGGGAGGGGGGGAGACGGGGGAGACAAATACCAGGGGAGGGGCAACCGCATCAAAGCGGATCCTTTGATCTTTCCCATTTAAATCCCATTAGCTTCCTTTCATCAAGCCGAGAGGCAGCCTAGACGGTTTTTTTTCAAAAGGGGTGATGGTGGCGACGGACACTAATTTCAAAGACCGTCCGTTGGGATTCCTCGCCAGCTGGTGGATCCGGCAGCTGAGTCTGGGGAATCAGAGGAAGAGGAGGAGGAGGGGCCTGGAGTGACATTAAGAGTCGGAGGAAGGCTCTGAGGAGCTCCAAGACTTACGGTCGGATGAGGAGCCCGGCCCCTCTACTCACGCTCAGGCTGAGACACAGCTGCGCTGGGAAGTTGAGTTGGACGGTGATGAGGAACAGCTGGGATATATCCAGGATGCACGAAAGCGCCGGCAAGAAAAGCGAGTAGGACAGAGGAAGGCAATGGGGCGGCTCCAAAGGCAAAGGAGAAGGCATTAGGAAGCCACACCTGAGCTGAATAACAAAAGGGGAGGTGTGGGAGGTGCAGGTTGCCGAAGGCAACCGTTCCTGTTGAGGATTGAGTTTCTGTGAATCTGTGTTTGTTTGCCTTGGACATTGACTCAGGTCTGTGAATAATAAAAGGGGCTGGTTTTTTCTTGTGGTTCCTGCCTGTTTCTTGGAAGAGGGATCTTTCCTTGTGAGCATAGCAAGAAAGCACGTAGGCTGGGACAGAACACCGTCCTCAAAGACGATCCACATGACCTCAAGGTCCCCCCCCCCCTACTTCTATTCCGGCCAGATTCTTTCCAAAGCTTGCTATAGCTAGTCCTCGACTTACAAGAATTCATTTAGCGATGGTACAAATTTACGACAGCATTTTTTAAAAAAAGGGATTTAGGACTGTTTTTTTTCTTACTTACGACTTTTGCAGGATCCTCACGCTCATGTGATCCAAATTCAGACACTTGGCATCTGGCTCATACTTAAAGACGGTCGCAGCGTTCCGCGGGGGTCACGCGATCCCCTTTGGCGACCTTCTTGACAAGCAAAATCAATGGGGAAGTTGTTAAATTAGTAACACGCTTAACAACCGTGTTACTAATTTAACAACTGCAGTGGCTCACTTAACGACTGCGGCAAGAAAGGTCCTAAAATGGAGGCACAAACTCCCTTAACTACTGCCTCTCTTAGCGACAGAAATTTTGGGCTATCGAGGACTATCCGGGTGGTTTTTAAAACTCAAGAGGAATAGCAATAGCAATAGTCTTTAGACTTATATACCGCTTCACAGTGCTTTACAGCCTTCTCTTAAGCGGTTTTACAGAGTCAGCATCTTGCAGCCCCCAACAATCCGGGTCCTCATTTTACCGACCTTGGAAGGATGGAAGGCGGAGTTTAACCTTGAACCGGTCAGGATCGAACTGCTGGCAGTGGGCAGTGATTTTCACCTGCAATACTCCATTCTCACCACTGCACCATCTTGGTGCAATGCTGAGAACCCATCAATCTCCCTGGCGGATATCAAAAGAACAGAAGGGTCACGATCGGGCCACAAGCCAATCTGGGGGGTGGTCCCCAAGCAACTAATTCCCTGCAGCCCAGAAATCCAATTGATCCCAAGAGGCTTTCCTCTCTGGCCTGATCTCCTAGGCCAGGGGTCCCCAAGCTATGGTGCACGGTGCGGGCCCAGGCCCCGGGCTCTTGGCCATCGGGCTGCAGAAACAGCTGGCCGGTGCACGCATATGTGGGCATGCATTTTCCCCCACTCGCACTAGCACCCGTGGCCCCATTTGCACATGCACATGGGCGCAAACGAGGGTGCTAGCATATGGGGGTGTCTGCAGCCCGTTTACACATGTGCCGCTAGCCCGGGTGGTTTGCACGGCCTGTTCGCACATGCGCAAATCAGCCACTAACCACCGTGGCAGGTGCATGACCGTTCGCACATGCGCACAGTGCCAACGCATTCTGCATGCATGAACAGGGCTGCTAGTGCCACACCAGTGTGCGTGGCCCCATGTGCACGCGCGCACACACACACATACCAGTTTTGAAGTTGCTCTCCTTCCCTCTGGTCTTTGAGCTCAGAAAGGTTGGAGACCTCTGTCCTAGGTGATGCCTTAGGGGGGTCCCCAACCCCCGGTCTGTTGAGTGCTACCGGGCCGCGGCACGCCAGCAACCGGTCCACACAAACAAGCAAAGCCCCCTCCATGGGATGCAGTCAGCACACAAAACCACGTGCTCTCTGGTCCGTGGAAAAACCTTTCTCCACAGAACTGGTCCCTGGTGCCCAAAAAGGTTGGGGACCTCTGCTTTAGACCCATTTCCCAGTCTGGAAAACTGAGGCCCTTAGAAAGGTAGTGTTTGCAAACAAATGACGTTAACGGGTGCAGCCATTCAACTATGTTAGAGCCACACCTTGGCAATGCCTATAATTAGAAGGTAAACAACCCCATGGGGATTGTCTTCTTACACACACACACACACACACACACAACCCTTTACAAGCAGACCAGCCCTTCCCTTTTTCCGTCACACGCATCCCCAAAGCGGGTCTGGCACTAGCAAAAAAAGTTTGTTCTCCAAAATAAATACAGGTGGTCCTCGGCTTAACGACCGTGATTGTTAAGGGAGTGGCGGCCCGTTTTACAAACTTTCTCGCCACAGTCGTTAAGCGAATCGCTGCAGTTGTTAAGTTAGCAAGACGGTTAAGTGACTCCAGCTTCCCCATCATATTTAAGACGAGCTCTTAAACGGGAGCCAGCCGTGTGCTGCAGCTGCCAAAAAAGCCAACACAATTCTAGGCTACATTGACAGAGGGATGGAATCGAGATCACGTGAAGCGTTAATACCACTTCACAAGGCCTTGGTAAGGCTACACTTGGAATACTACATCCAGTTTTGGTCACCATGATGCAAAAAAGATGTTGGGACTCTAGAAAGGGTACAGAGAAGAGCAACAAAGATGATCAGGGGACAAGGATAAAACATATAAGGAACAGCTGCTGGAATTGGATAGGTCTAGTTTAACGAAGAGAAGGACGAGGGGTGACATGATAGCAGTCTTCCAGTATCTCAGGGGCTGCCCCAAAGAAGAGGGAGTCAAGCTATTCTCCAAAGCTCCTGAAGGCAAGATAAGAAGCAACGGATGGAAACTCATCCAGGAGAGAAGCAACCTGGAACTAAGGAGAAACTTCCTGACAGAACAATTAACCACCTTGCCTCCAGAAGTGGTGAATGCTCCATGACTGGAGGCTTTTAAGAAGAGACTGGACAGACATTTGTCTGAAATGGTACAGGGTCTCCTGCCTGAGCAGGGGGTTGGACTAGATCAGAGGTCACCAACCTTTGTCGGGTGGCGGACCAGAGGTAAAGGGAGAGGGAAGCATTTTGCACGCGTGCGTGTGTGCACAGGGCTGTGAGCACGCGTGTGCCGCAAACAGGGTGGGGCTAGCGCCTGTGTGATACTAGCCCTGCCCCATTCTTGCATTGTGCAGCGCCTTGTTTGTGTGTCCTGCGGCAGCTATTTTTGCACCTTGCAGCGTGACGGTGGCCCATTTTTGTGCCGTGGTGCGGCAGCACCCATTTTTGTGCCCCGCAGTGCGTCGGCGGCCGTTTTTGCACCTTGCAGCATGGTGGTGGCCCGTTTTTGCACCCCACAGTGTGGCGGTGGCCTGTTTTTGCGCCCTGTGGTGCAGCATCCTGTTTTTGCGCCCCAGGGCCTGTGGCACTAGCGCAAGTGAGGGAGTGTGCACACACATGCGCACGCAATGGCCAGCTTCTCCTATGGCTGGGAACCACTACTGGGCCGCTGCCCACAGGTTGGGGACCCCTGGACTAGATGATCTCCAAGGTCCCTTCCAACTCAGCATCTAGCCAAGCTTGGTACCAAGCCCCTCAGAAGCTCCGCTGAGCCTCTGCAATTTATCGCCTATTTATAGGTAGAAAGCGGTTGAAATTCCAGCTGTTGCCACTTTTTCACAACTCTGCCCAGAGTCAGGAAAACCTCTGAAAGCTCCTGAGGGAAATTTCACCCAAGCTTTGCAGAGGCCATTGCCTCAGGGATCTTCAAACTAGGCCCTTTGATGACTTGTGGACTTCAACTCCCAGAATTCCTCAGACAGGCATGCTGGCTGAGGAATTCTGGGAGTTGAAGCCCACTCCTCTTAAAAGTCTATATCAGGGGTCTTCAAACTGGGCCCTTTTAGGACTTGTGGTCTTCAGCTCCCAGAATTCCTCAGCCAGGCACGCTGGCCGAGGAATTCTGGGGGTTGAAGTCCACTCCTCTTAAAGTCTATATCAGGGGGTCTTCAAACTGGGCCCATTCAGGACTTGTGGACTTCAACTCCCAGAATTCCTCAGCCAGGAACGCTAGTAGGGAGAAGGGTTAGATCAGCGGACTCCACCAAGTTTGGGTGCTAAAAAAAAGGCTCCCCGTACAATGCTGTTCCAGAATTCCTCTGCTAGCAAAACCAGTTCAGGTGGTTTCTGGGAACTGAAGTCCACATTATCTGAAGGCCATCCCAGTAGACACTGCTCAGGACAGAACTCCCAGGATTCCTAGCCAATGGCTGAGAATTCTGGGAGAACTCAACCCGAGCACCTCCGGATGGCACCGGGTTAAGGAAAGGTAGCTTTGCCTTCGTTTTTCCTTCTTCCAAGTCAATTATTGATAACTACACCTTACTCTGCCTAGTACAGGTGGTCCTCAACATACAATCACAACTGGGCCGAAAATTTATGTGGCTAAATGAGGCCGTTGTTCAGTGGGTTTTCTCCCAATTTCATTATTTTACAAGTAACTCAAGGCGGTGAAGAACACCTATTTTTTCTCCTTTCCTCCCCCATTAACAACAACCTTATGAGGTGGGTTGAGCGGAGGTAAGAGTGATTGGCCCAAGGTCACCCCACCGGCTTCTGTGCCTAAGACTAGAACTCACCGTCTTCTGGTGGTTGGCTCAAAGTCACCCAGCCAGTTTTCCTGCCTGAGGCAGGACTAGAACTCACCGTCTCCAGGTGGTTGGCACAATGTCACCCAGCCGGTTTTTATGCCTAACATGGGACTAGAACTCACCGTCTCCTGCTGATTGGCCCGAAGTCACCCAACTGGCTTTCATGGCTAAGGCGGGACTAGAACTCACCATCTCCTGGTGATTGGCACAAACTCACCCAGCAGCTTTTCATGCCTAAGGCAGGACTAGAACTCACCGTCTGCTGATTGGCACAATGTCACCCAGCCGGTTTTTATGCCTAACATGGGACTAGAACTCACCGTCTCCTGCTGATTGGCCCGAAGTCACCCAACTGGCTTTCATGGCTAAGGCGGGACTAGAACTCACCATCTCCTGGTGATTGGCACAAACTCACCCAGCAGCTTTTCATGCCTAAGGCAGAACTAGAACTCACCGTCTCCTGGTTTTTAGGCCAGCACCTTAACCAACAGACCAAAGTTGCTCTCTAAGCGATACCTAACCGATATTGCATTTCTGCCAATATGGCTAATCCTATTAAACCAGATTAAAAAGTGGAGAAGGGGGGAGGAAGAGGAGCAGATCCTGTTTACACAAGAATTCAGCATCTTTCCCAATAAACACACTCAGCGCCAGCAAAAAAAATTTTTCCTTTTCAATGGATTGTACATTCCGATCCTGGAGATATTCCCCACTAGGTTTTTGTTATATCTGTTATTATCCCGTTAAGGTTTGTCACTGGGAGGAAAACTTCTCTTGGCTTTTGCTCGGGAAGAAAAAAAAAATCAGAATAAAACACGCCGGCAAGCCTTCACTGTCAATGGGCTTTCTGCTTTGGCTCCAGAATGAGAGCCCCAGTAGATGGGCTTCGTAATACTGGAAACATGGCTTTTGTAGTACTGCTGCCCTGGCTAACTCTGATGGGTTTGGGGTTGGATTTAAATAAGTTTTAACACATTTTGAGTATTGTATTATTGGGCATAACCATTTCATTCTTTTGAACCTCTTTTTTAACTTTTGTATTTACATTTTGATATTTATTGCCCTGTAGAGTCCTTCGGGAGAAGGGCGGTATAAAAATTTAATAAATAAATAAAAATAAACTCACCTGGGTTGTTTCTGGAAGGTTAAGGCTTAGGGGGGGGAGGGGAAAATCATTAGCAATGCCAGTGAAAAAGCAGATTTATAATCCAAGGAAACCCAGGTGAGCTAGCCACCCCAAGCAGTACTCCAGGTGCCCAAGTATTACAAAGCCCATCCTCTGTGGCCCCTCCTCAAGAGGAAAGCCAGACTAAAGACACAAGGGAGCCTTGACTGGAAGAAAACTACTCCGCTTTTGCTCCGGAGGAAAGTCAAGAGTAAGAGAGAGAGAGAGAGAGAGAGGCGTGAATGGACTTGCACTTTTCAACAATGGCTCAGCGCGTTTCCCTTGCAGATTCTTGCATTTTTCACTTTCTTTTCTAAGAAAGTGGGAAGGAAAAGGGGGGGCGGGCGGAAGAGGTAACCCCAACCCAACCCCCCTCCCAGCAAAACAAGCACGTTGAGGAAGTGCGAGGAAAAACCACTCGGAAACACACACACACACACACACACACACACACAGCAAATCAACGCGGCGTTGCGCAACGCGCGGAAGGAAACCCAAAGCGTGCAGTTTTTGCAAAAGGAGCCTTTGGTTTCCAAGCAGTGAAAGCCCTTTAAAACACACACACAAACACACACACACACAGACACACAAAACCCAAACCGCGAGCAGCAGGCAGGATGTGGCCAAAATTTACCGGGGCATCCTCGAGCATCACAACAACAACACACACACACACAAACACAAAAAAACCCAAACCGCAAGCAGCAGGCAGGATGTGGCCAAAACTTACCGGGGCATCCTCGAGCATCGCAACAACAACACACACACACACAAACACAAAAAAACCCAAACCGCGAGCAGCAGGCAGGATGTGGCCAAAACTTACCGGGGCATCCTCGAGCATCACAACAATAACAACACACACACACACAAACACAAAAAAACCCCAAACCGCGAGCAGCAGGCAGGATGTGGCCAAAACTTACCGGGGCATCCTCGAGCATCGCAACAACAACACACACACACACAAACACAAAAAAACCCAAACCGCGAGCAGCAGGCAGGATGTGGCCAAAACTTACCGGGGCATCCTCGAGCATCACAACAATAACAACACACACACACACAAACACAAAAAAACCCCAAACCGCGAGCAGCAGGCAGGATGTGGCCAAAACTTACCGGGGCATCCTCGAGCATCACAACAACAACAACAACACACACACACACACACACACACAAACCGCGAGCAGCAGGCAGGATGTGGCCAAAACTTACCGGGGCATCCTCGAGCATCACAACAACAACAACAACAACACACACACACACACACACACACACACACACAAAACAAACAAAACCCAAACCGCGAGCAGCAGGCAGGATGTGGCCAAAACTTACCGGGGCATCCTCGAGCATCGCAACAACAACAACACACACACAGACACACACACACACACACAAACGCGAATTGAAGCGCAACGGAACCCGGCGGGTCCGGGAGGGGGGAGGGAGCTGCAAACGACAGAGGGATTCTCTACGACAAAGTTTCCCAACCTTGGCAATGTTAAGACAACTGGACTTCAACTCCCAGAATTCCCCAGCCAGCCATGCTGGCTGGGGAATTCTGGGAGATGAAGTCCAGCCGTCTAAACATTGCCAAGGTTGGGAAACCCTGCTCTACGAGAAAGTGGCTTCTCCCCGCTTTTGCACCCCGAGGGGAAAAGACACCCCCCTCACACACACACACACACACACACTATACTTTGGAGGAGGGGGTGTTCCCGGTTGCGGGGCAGTTCCCGGGTGCAACCCGGGCTGGCGCGCGCGCTCTTGGCTTGCAAACTTGAGAGCGCGGCGCAAAGAAGGGAGCCCCCCCTCCCCTCGAGCCGGGTTAGGGGGGCTGGGGGGGGGGAAAGGGAAGGAAGAGGAGGAGGAGGAGGAGAAAAAAAAAGAAGAAGCAAAAGAACCAGGAGGAAGAGGGGGAAGAAGGAAGAGAGAGAGCAAAAGGAGGAGAAGGAATTAAGCGGTAGCAGAAGAACAACGAAGAGGAGGAATCAGTAGTAGCAGAAGGACCAGGAGGAGGAGGAGGAGGAGGAAGCAAAAAGGACTAGGGGGGAGGGGAGGAGGAATTAAGAGGTAGTAGAAGGAGGAGGAGGAGGAGGAGGAAGAGGAAAGGAAAGGACTAGGGGGAAGAGGAGGAATTAGAGGTAGTAGAAGGACCAAGAGGAAGAGGAAGCAAAAGCGCTAGGGGGAAGGGGAGGAAGACTTAAGGGGTAGTAGAAGGACCAGGAGGAGGAGGAAGAATTAGAACTAGCAGAAGGACCAAAAGAAGGAGGAGGAGGAAGGAGAAGGACTAGGAGGAAGAGGAGAAGGAATTAGTGCGAGGAGGAGGAAGAGGAGGAAGGAGAAGGATAGGAGGAAGAGGAGAAGGAATTAGTTGGAGGAGGAGGAGAGGAGGAGGAAGGAGAAGGAGGAGGAATTAGTGCGAGGAGGAGGAAGGAGAAGGAATTAGTGCGAGGAGGAGGAGAGGAGGAGGAGAGGAGAAGGAATTAGTGCGAGGAGGGGGAGGAAGGGTTAAAGAAATAGCAGAAGGACCCAAAAGGACGGAGGAAGGCGAGGGAGCAGGAGGAAGAGGAGAAGAAAGAAGCAGAAGGAGGAGGAGGAGGAGAGGAGGAGGAAGGAGAAGAAATTAGTGCGAGGAGGAGGAGAGGAGGAGGAAGAAGGAGGACTAGGAGGAAGAGAAGGAATTAGTGCGAGGAGGAGGAGGAGGAAGGAGAAGGATAGGAGGAAGAGGAGAAGGAATTAGTTGGAGGAGGAGGAGAGGAGAAGGACTAGGAGGAAGAGGAGAAGGAATTAGTGCGAGGAGGGGGAGGAAGGAGGACTCGGGGGAGGAAGGGTTAAAGAGGTAGCAGAAGGACCCAAAAGGACGGAGGAAGGCGAGGGAGCAGGAGGAAGAG
Source organism: Vipera ursinii (assembly GCF_947247035.1). Lineage (NCBI taxonomy): Eukaryota > Metazoa > Chordata > Lepidosauria > Squamata > Viperidae > Vipera > Vipera ursinii. The sequence continues at coordinate 74,854,757 of NC_139521.1, forward strand.
GAGAAGAAAGAAGCAGAAGGAGGAGGAGGAGGAGGAGGAGGAAGGAGCAGAGAGCCTCCGGCGGGCCACCTTTCCGCCCTTGCACCGGGCGAGAGAGGACCTCCTGCCCCGTCCCTTCCCCGTCCCGCTCACCGCATGGCTGGAGGTGGAAGACGCGCCTGGCCGCGGCCATCGCTCCGTCGCCAGCAGCCCCGCAGCCCCGAGTGCCGAGCCGGGCGGGGAGGGGGCCGGGAGGCGGCGGCGGGACGAGCGACACACCTCCTCCGGGACGCCCGCGCCGGTCCTAGCGCCGGAGCCCCCTCCCCCGGCCCGGGCGCCGCTTCTGCTGCGGGCGCCGGTTGCAGAAGCCCCCGCGGGCGCCTCGCCTCCAGGCTGGCTCGGGGAAACTGGAGGGGAGGGGGCGCATGCAAGGTAGTCCTCGAGTTAGGACCGCGGGGCCGGCCTGAAACGTTCGCTAAGTGAGCTTGGGCCCCCTCCCCCTTTCGCTGACCCCCCTTTTTTAAAAATTCCATTTATATCCCGCCCTTCTCCGAAGACTCAGGGCGGCTTACAAGCTTAGCGGTAGCCTTCATTCTATGTATATGCCTGCTTGTTAGGGCTTTCACACACGGCATTATTACAAAGTCAGCTTAATTGCCCCCAACAATCTGGGTCCTCATTTTACCGACCTCGGAAGGATGGAAGGCTGAGTCAACCTTGAGCCTGGTGGGACTCGAACCTGCACTAATGGCAGGCAGCTGGTGTTGCTTAAGGAGGCATTAGCCCACTGCTCCACCAAGGCTCCTGCACGCAGGGTCGTGAAATGAATCCTTTGCCTTTTGTTCAGCTAGTAGTCACACCGGTCGTTAAGCGAAGCGGGCTGCCGCCCCCCCCCCCGGGGATTTGGCTTTGTCAGGAGGTCGCAAAAGGGGATCACGGGAGACACACACGCGCACACACACACACACCTACCTACCTACCTACCCCCCCTCTCCGGGACACCAGAACCGTGTCATCAATAGGAGTCGGTTGCTGAATTTTAACCAGCTGGGATGCCGCGACGGTCGTTAAGTGTGAAAAAACGGTCGTACGTCGCTTTCCCCCCCCCCCTCCTGTGGCGTTGTTAACTTTGAACGGTCACTAAATGAAGTGTCGTCAGCCCAGGACGACGGTGCGCTTGAGTGGTTAAATGAGAGACGTTGGTATCTGAATAGAGACCTTTTTCACGTTCATATGTGTAGTTTAACGAAGAGAAGGACGAGGGGGGACAGGATAGCAGTCTTCCAGTATCTCAGGGGCTGCCCCAAAGAAGAGGCAGTCAAGCTCTTCTCCAAAGCATCTGAGGGCAGGAGAAGAAGCAACGGATGGAAACTCATCAAGGAGAGAAGCAACCTGGAACTAAGGAGAAACTTCCTGACAGTTAGAAGAATTAATCAGTGGAACCACCTGCCACCAGAAGCGGTGAATGCTCCAACACTGGAAGTTTTTAAGAAGAGACTGGACAGCCATTTGTCTGAAATGGTATAAGGTTTCCTGCCTGAGCAGGGGGTTGGACTAGATGACCTCCCAAGGTCCCTTCCAACTTCTTCTTCTTCTTCTTCTTCTTCTTCTTCTTCTTCTTCTTCTTCTTCTTCTTCTTCTTCTTCTTCTTCTTCTTCTTCTTATTATTATTATTATTATTATTATTATTATTATTATTATTATTATTATTATTATTATTATTATTTTGCTGTCTTTTCTTAATTTAGGGGAAATGTTCATATGCCTTGCTGGAGGCTTTTAAAGAGGAGACTGGAGGACCATTGAATAGAAGGGAAGGGAAGGGAATAAGAATAGAGCTTGAAGGGACCTTGGAGGTCTTCTAGTCCAGCCCCCTGCTCAAGCAGGAGAACCGATAGCATCTCAGACAAGTGGCTGTCTAGCGCAGGGCTAGGCAACCTCGGCTCTTTTATGACTCATGGAATTCTGGGAGTTGAAGTCCATGAGTCATAAAAGAGCCGAGGTTGCCTACCCCTGGTCTAGCGTCTTCTTAAAAACCTCCATTGATGGAGCGCCCACGATTTCTGGTGGCAAGCTGTTCCGCTGGTTCATTGTCCTCACTGTCAGGATGTTTCTCCTTAATTCCAGGTTTCTTTTCTCTTTGTTCAGTTAGCATCCATTGTTTCTCGTCCTGCCCTCTGGTGCTTTGGAGAATAACATGACCCACCCCTCATCTTTGGGGCAGCCCCCCAAATACTGGAATGCGGCTATCCTGTCACCCCTATTTCTTCTTTTCTTTCAAGTAGCCAAACCCAAGTCCTGCAGCCGTTCTTCATGTGTTTTAGTCTCCAGGCCTTGGATCATCTTAGCTGCTCTTCTCTGGATTTTTCCCCAAACCCTCCACATCTTTTTTTGTGACATGGTGACCCAAATTGGCTGCAGTATTCCAGGTGTGGCCTCAGTAAGGGTCTGGAATAGGGTTTCCAGCTTGAGCAGGGGGGGTGGACTAGATGACCTCCAAGGCCCCTTCCAACCCTGTCATTCTGTATGGGGATGGTCAATTGGGATGCAGATGAAGCTTTAACAGCCCATCAAGGGGCCCAGGGCTGAGATTACCGCCTGAGGGCTGGGGCCGCCCACATCTATAAATTACAAAAAAAAACACAACAAAAAACGCTTCTCAACTTGGGTTTCGCAAAACCAGAGTTTCAGTTGCAACATGCAACCTGATTGAATGTAGGTCAAGAGTTGAAACCGAGAATCCAGGTTTCCAATGTGCCTATTTTTTTTAGGCTGTACTTAACGCTGGCGAGCATCTCTGCTAAAGTTCCTTCTGAAGGAACAGGAAAATGTCAAGTCTCCTTTGGATTTCAACACAATTCCTGGGATTTCACACACCTCTCCGTATCTCCCCTGTATTTTTTTTATTTTTCTTTTTGGCAGCAGCTTAGAAGGGTGTTTGCAAAATGCTGGCTTTTTCGGAGAGTTTTTAAACTACAGATAGTCCTTGATTTACAACTGTTCGTTTACCGACCGTTCAAAATTACCTGGGCACTGGGAAAAGCGACGTAGGCGCACCCTCACGCTTACAACCGTCGCGGTGTCCCCATGGTCACATGATCAGAAGATGGACGCTTGGCAACTGGCGTGTTTTTTATGATGGTTGCCCTGCCCTCTGACAAGCAAAACCAATGGGAGAAGCTGGATTTGCTTAACAAACCCGGATCATGAAACGTCTGCAAGAAAACCAAGTTCAGAGCACTAAGGACTCCATAGTTCTCCTCCTTCTCCTCTGCAACCCCCCACTCCCTTCTAGCACTGATGATGTTACCTAGCTGGGTCATGAAACGTCTGCAAAAAAACCACCCAGCTCAGAGAGCACCAAGGACCCCACAGTCGTCGTCATTCTCCTCCTCCTCCTCCTCCTCCTCCTCCTCCTCCTCTCATTCCCAAACCTCACTCCCTTCTAGCACTGATGATGTTACCTAGCTGGGTCATGAAACGTCTGCAAGAAAACCACCCAGCTTAGAGAACACCCAAGCACCCCAAATTTAAAGTTCCTTCATCAAGCTAATTAGGTGGTTCCCTAATCAAGGAGAAAACCACACACACACACACACACCACTAGCAAGACAAGCTATTCTATACAAATGGGTCATACCACACACTCATTTAACACTGATGATGCTACCTAGTTGGGTCATGAAACGTCTACATGAAAACAACCAAGCTCAGAGAGCACCAAGGACCCCATGGTCGTCGTCGTCGTAATCCTCCTCCTCCTCCTCCTCCCTGCAAACTCCACTCTCTTCTATTATTGATGATATTACCTAGCTGGGTCATGAAACCTCTGCAAGAAAACAAACAAGCTCAGAAGAGCACCAAGGACATCATAGCCCAAATCCCCCAATTCGATAACACTCTAATTCGAATCAGAAGACATCCGATATTTATTTCCATCCCCCCTTTGTTAATTGTACAAATAACTCAAGGCGGTGAACATATCCAGTGCAACTCCCTCCTCTTTTCCCCTCAACGGCAACCCTGCGAGGTATATATAGGCTGGGGATGTGTTTTGGGTGGGGGGGCTGGTCTCGGCTGCCGGCCTTGGACCTGAACTGTCACCAGCCTGAGGATGACGGATGAGAAATTCTACATGGGAAAAAATCCGAATGACCAAAGATCTACATGTGTGTGTGTGTGTGTGTGTGTGTGTGTGTGTGTGTGTGAAATGCTTGTTAACTATTTTAGATTACCTTGCTAGGCCCCAAACATGGGACAAATCTTTATTTCCTGTGTCAGCCTAACCTGAAGGCCAACGACAGGCAGTAGTCACACTGGTGACAGCTCATATTTAATTTAAAATTTACATATATATATATATATATATATATATATATATATATATATATATATATATATATATGTAATATATATATATATATATTAATATATATATTAAGGAGGCTAATGCCTCCTTAAGTAACACCAGCTGCCTGCCATTAGTGCAGGTTCGAGTCCCACCAGGCTCAAGGTTGACTCAGCCTTCCATCCTTCCCAGGTAGGTAAAATGAGGACCCAGATTGTTGGGGGCAATTAAGCTGACTTTGTAATAATGCCGCTTGGGGGGTGTGTGTGAAAGCCCTAACAAGCAGGCATATACATAGAATGAAGGCTACTGCTAAGCTTGTAAGCCGCCCTCAGTCTTCGGAGAAGGGCGGGATATAAATGGGATTAAAATAAAAATAAATAAAAATAAAATACACACACACACACACACACACACACACACATATAAAGAGGGAGGGAGGGAGAAAAGGAAGGAAGGAAAGATGAGACGGAGGATGAGAAAAAAGGAAGGAAGATAAAAGATGAAGAAGGGAAGAGAAGAGAAGAGGAGAAGAAAAAGAAAAGCAAGAAAGGGAAGGAAGGAAGGAAGAAAAAGAGAGAAAAGAAAGAAAGAAATTTCGGAGTGTGTTTGCTTTGTTCTCAAATATACCCCTCCTTGGCTTGCAGGGAGAGAGGCTTGACACTCCCAAGGCAGGCCATTTCACAAGAAAGTACACAAAAGACAAATCAAGTTACCTGAACTCGAAACCGGAGGGGAAGAATAGCCGAGTTGCCCCCCCACACCCCCCCCCCACCCACCCCCGTCTCAAAGCTGCAGGGCAACCAGGCCAGCAGAAACTGGATCCCGATTCCCACGGAATTCAATTAGAAGGAAAGCGGGACGGGCGCGTAAAGGCTGGCAGGCGGAGAGGGATGCTGGGCCGGCTCACGGCATCTGCGGTCATCTCAACCGTGGGCACGGCGGCCCTTGGGCAGCTCTCTGCCAGCTGGGCTCCGAAGGCCAGGCAACAACCACGGAGAGGGTGGGTGGGTGGGTGGGTGGGTGGGGGGCTCCTCCGCCACTTCCAGAGGCCTCAGGCCGGCCTGTGTGCCTAGGGTTAGGGTCATGTGAATTGACCGGTGGCTTGGCCTGGCCTTGGCTCAAGGCGAGGATGAGGAGGGAGGGAGGGAGGGAGAAAAGGGAGGGTGGGGGGGGTCAGGGAGGAAGGAAGGAAAGGAGGAGAAAAAGGAATAAAGGAGAGGGGGAGGGAGGAAAAGGAAGGAAGGAAAGAAGGAAGGAGGGGGAGAGAGGAAGGAGAAGGGGAAGGAAGGAGGAAAGGGAAGGGAGAGGGGAGGGAGGGATGGGGGAAGGGGAGAGGAAAGGAAGGGCAAAAGGAAGGAAGGAGGGGAGGGAGGAAAAGGAAGGAAGGAAGAGGAAGGAAAAGGGGAAGGAAGGAGGAAAGGGAAGGAAGAGGAGAGGGAGGTCAAGAAGGAAGAGAGGAGAGAGGGGGAAGGGAGGGGGAGGAAAGGAAGGGCAAAAGGAAGGAAGGAGGGGAGGGAGGAAAAGGAAGGAAGGAGAAGAGGAAAGAAAAAAGGAAGGAAGGAGGAAAGGGAAGGAAGAGGGGAGGGAGGGATGGGGAAGGGAGGGGAGAGGAAAGGAAAGGAAAAAGGAAGGAAGGAGGGGAGGGAAGGAAAAGGAAGGGGAAGAGGAAGGAAAAGGGGAAGGAAGGAGGAAAGGGAAGGAAGAGGGGAGGGAGGTCAAGAAGGAAGAGAGGAGAGGGAGGGGGGAAGGGAGGGAGGAGGAAAGGAAGGAGGGGAGGGAGGAGAAGGAAGGAAGGAGGGGGAGAGGAAGCAGGAGGAAGGGAGGCTAAGAAGGAAGAAAGGGGAGGGAGGGAGAAGGAGGGATGATGGGGAAGGGAGAAAGAGGAAGGGAGGGAGGAGAGAGGAGGAAAGAAAAAGGGAATAGGGAGGGAGGGAAAGGAAGGAGAGGGGGAGAGGAAGGAGAAGGGAAGGAAGAGGAAGGAGGGAGGTTAAGGAAGAAAGGGGAGGGAGGAGAGGGAAGTTGGGAGAAAGGAGAGGGAGGGAGGAGAAAGGGAGGGAAGAGGGAAGAGGAGGGAGGAAGTGGAGAGACTTTTATCTGCGTTTTCTTCAACCAACCCACACCCTTCAGCTTTGGCAATGCTTCAATGCAATCCCTTCTCGTTCCCTAACCCCCCCCCACACACACCAAAATATCCCATTTCACAAATCCTCAGACAAATCACCTTGACGGGCAGTCACCGCGATTCGCACCCAAAGCCCTTTGCCCCGTTGGCACACACACACACACACACACACACACCCAAATTCCACCCACCTCTCTCTTTCCAGGAGGGGCAAAGCTGATTTGCTACCAGCCCCACCCCGAAGGCAAAATTGGGCTTCCCCGGGCCAGCCCGGGCAAAGAGTTGGCTGCAGCTTTGCCCTCTTCCAGCCCCTCTTTCCCTTTCTTTCTTTCTTTCTTTCTTTCTTTCTTTCCTCCTTCCTTCCATCCTTCCTTCCTGGTTTTTCAAAGCCGAAGTGCTGGTGTGGACAGCTCCTGATCCTTGCACAATCGCCGGGTGTGTACAGCCTTCCGAGGCTGAGTTTTGCAAGGGAAAAGAACAAAAAAAATTAAAATAAAATATACTAGAGCGGATTGCACTGGGCAGTAACTGGTCAAAGAAAATTTAAGAGTTCGATACCAACTTTCCCAACAAACCCATTTTATGAAAAGGCGGGTGCTTTCATGAGCCGCGGCGCGGCTCATGAAAGCACCCGCCTTTTCATAAAATGGGTTTGTTGAGAAAAATGCTCTCGCCTTCCTGACCGTTCGTTCAGCGACTGTTTGAAGTTACAAGGGCCCTGGGGAAAAAAGGGGGGGGCTCCCCATCGGTCCTCACACTTACAACCGGTCGCAAGATTCCCCGCAGCCGGGCAATCAAAATTTGGGCGCTTGGCCAGCGGCGAAGGAAGAGAACCGGGAAGCGGTTTTTGAATTTTGAACCCACAAAAAAAAACAAAAAAAACCCAACCCTCAACACTCCCAAGTTTAAATGCATCACAAAGCCCCGACAAAAATGTTGTGGTGTGGCCAAAACGCGACAAAAGTTGTGTGAACTGGGCGACTGGACTTCATATTTTGCGACGGTTTAGCAGCGTCACGTGATCCGACTTTGGGATCTTCTGACGAGCAAACTCAATGGGGGAAGACAGATGTACTTTTAACATCTGTATACCTTACTGGAGGCTTTTAAGAAGAGACTGGACAGCCCTTTGTCTGAAATAGTACAGGGTTTCCCGCCTGAGCATAGGGGGTTGGACTAGATGACCTCCAAGGTCCCTCCCGGTTCTGTTCTGATTGATTCTGGCAAGCTGGCAGAAAAAGGAAAAGCTTTGAAGGTGCAGCATTTATAGCTTGGAGATCAAACAGGGCTGCGCAATTGAATTTAAGTAGTACAGCCGGTCCCCCCCCCCAAAAAAATTGAATTTATGAGTCTTCGTGCCGGCTGTCCCTTACGCATCCCTCATTTGATCTTCTTGAAAAGAGCATCGATTTATTTATTTATTTTTGTCCTCGAAGCAAACGCAACCTGAATAATTTGTCCAGCCTACCAACCGCCCAGGATATTTGTGGCACGACCGGCAGAATAATTGCATTTTGCCACTTGCCGCTGAGATCCCTTCGGCTAATCCGTTAAGGGAATGTCTACCAAGCAGGGGAATTGATGCAAAGGGTCAGCTGTTTGGTGGCAGACCGGTGTGTGTGTGTGTGTGTGTGTGTGTGTGTGTGTGTGTGTGTGAGAGAGAGAGAGAGAGAGAGAGAGAGAGAGAGAGAGAGAGAGAGAGGAGGGACACATTCATCCCAGAGCAGGTTCTCCAACTCAGAGGGAATTTAAAGGCACCCCGGAGTGTGTTTTTTTAAAATTCCATTTATATCCCGCCCTTCTCTGAAGACTCAGGGCGGCTTACAAGCTTAGCAGTAGCCTTCATTCTATGTATATGCCTGCTTATTAGGGCTTTCACACACACCCCAAGTGGCATTATTACAAAGTCAGCTTAATTGTGAGTCTGTTTCAGGATGTCGGTTTAAGTTTCCTGCCGGTTATCACTAGAGGAAGCAAAATATCTAAGGATGGGAAGTGATTGAAAATTAGCTAATCCAGGGTTTCTCAACCTTGGACACTTGGAGATGGGTGGACATCAACTCCCAGAATTCCACAGCCACACTCCCTTCTAGCACTGATGATGTTACCTAGTTTGGTGATGAAACGTCTACAAGAAAACCACCCAGCTCAGACAGCACCAAAGACCGCAATCGTTCTCCTCCTCCTCCTCCTCCTCCTCCTCCTCCTCCTCCTCCTCCTCCTCCTCTCCACAAACCCCATGCCCTTCTACCACATATGATGTTACTAGTTGGGTCATGAAACATCTGCAAGAAAACCGCCAAGCTCAGAGAGCACCAAGGACCCCACTGTCGTCTTTGTCGTCATCGACCTCCTCCTCCTCTCCACAAACCCTCCTCCCTTCTAGCACTGATGATGTTACCTAGTTGGGTCCTGAAACGTCTGCGAGAAAACCACCCAGCTCAGAGAGCACCAAGGACCCCACAGTTGTCATTCCTCCTCCTCCTCCTCCTCCTTCTCCTCCACCTCCTCCTCCTCCCAGACCCCATTCCCTTCTAGCACTGATGATGTTCCCTAGTTGGGTCTTGAAACATCTACAAGAAAACCACCCAGCTCAGAGAGCACCAAGGACCCCACAGTTGTCATTCCTCCTCCTCCTCCTCCTCCTCCTCCTCCTCCTCCTCCTCCTCCTCCTCCTCCTTCCAGCAAATTCCCTCCCTTCTAGCACAGATGACGTTACCTAGTTGGGTCATAAAACGTCTGCAAGAAAGCTACCAAGTTCAGAGAGAACCAAGGACCCCTTAACAATGGTCTTGCCAGTAAATTGTAAGCTTCATGTCTCAGTAAAAGCTATAGGCCGTAAATATGCAACACTTCCTGTTGCCAGGAGGATGCAATTGTAGACCTGCGTGGGATTGGACTGCACGGCTGCGGCTGCCATCTTGACCGAAAAGGGTCGCGTTTCAATTCACAAAAACTTCAAGTGCCTGAAATTAGCCGAGGAACATAATGTTTTCGCTCAGCATTTTAAGGCCCCGCTTCACTTTTTTTTTTTTTTTTTTAGCATTAACCCCGGTCTTCCTCGGCAGCGAAACAAATACATTTTGTCCTTTCCTTTATCATATCCTAAAAAAAAAATAATTAAAAATAAATTGCTGCCTATTTCTGAAGTTTGGCTTCCTCGAACCAGGCACTCTGCACACGAAACCGAAAGCTGCGGCCGATGTTTATGTAAGCGTCTGGGCTAAAGATTTGCATTGAAGGAGCAAAATCTTGCAAGGCCTTAGCAATGAGAGTTGATCCATCTCCAAGGCCTTAATCCTCACATATGTTCATTCCAGGATACTGAAAAGCTGGTTTGGACAGACGCTGGAAAAAAACAACCCCGATTTGTGTGAAGAAATTGTGCAAGAATTGGGTAAAGACAGCTGCAAGGCTGATTGGATGCGTTTTTTGTGTTGTTGTTGTTTTTTTGCACGGCCAACCAGCCCGAAAAAAGGAAGAGAAAGAGGAAGCAGCTTTTGAATTTGGAACCCAGCAATGCAAGTTTAAGTGCAGGATCTGCAACTCATTGAACCCTACACACAGATGCACCGATTGTTCTGTTGTAGAAGCACAACCAAAGTCTCGTGCAGTGGCTGGCGATGACACACGCAGCCCTCGACTTACAACCGTCCATCGAGTGACAACGGCAACGAAAAAGGCACCTACGGCCCTTGTTCACCCTTACAACCGAATGTGGCGTCCCTGAAGTCGTGTGATTAAAATTTGGACACTTGGCCGCGGGTTCGTACTTATGACGGTCACAGCGTCCCGGGATGGTGGTGTGTGTCACGTGATCCCCTTTTGCGACCAGCAACGTCCATGGGGCAGCCAGACCCACTTAACGACCGTGTCGCTAACTTAACGACCGCAGCGATTCGCTTAAGAGCCGGGACAAGGAAGGTGGTAAAATGTCTCACTTTATGACAGAAATGTTGAGCCCCGTTGTGGTCTACTTGTAGACCCAGTAAGAATAATAACAACAAACCGCTTAGGTTCCGCCTTCTGGGTTGGTTTTTATTTTTCTTTCACTGCCACAATCCCCAGAAAATATTCCAGTTGATCCGTAATGGTATGTGGCCGTGACCTTAGGAAAAGAGGAGCAAAGGCAACTGACTAGATCATGGTCAGATAAAAGGCGGCTGAGCTCACCGCAGAAATGAGGACATGGTAAACCTTCCCCTGCGGCTCTGAGCACCGAGGCAGGAAAAATGTATAGATATTTTTCTCTATTTCTATACCTATATGTATAGATAGTTTTCTGGGTCACGCCCACAAATGTCGCTAAGCGAGACATTTGTTCAGTGAGTTTTGCCCTCTTTTACCACCTTCCTTGTCACAGTTGTTAAGCGAATCCCTGCAGTTTTTAAGTCAGTAACATAGTTGTTAAGTGAATCTGGCTTCCCGCATTGACTTTGCTTGTCAGAAGGTCGCAAAAGGAGATCACGTCATCCCAGGGACACTGCGACCGTCATAAAGGTGAGTCAGTTGCCGAGTGTCCGAATTTTGATCACGTGACCAAGGGGATCACCTTCCCACCCACCCAACTCCCCAAAGCCAGTCGAGAGTCAGTTTGGTGTATTAGTTAAGGTACTGGCCTAAAAAACAGGCGACTGGAAGTTCTAGTCCTGCTTTAGGCATGAAAACTAGACCGGTGACTTTGGGCCAATCACCAGGAGATGGTGAATTCTAGTCCCGCCTTAAGCATGAAAGCCAGCTAGGTGACTTTGGGCCAATCACCAGGAGACGGTGAGTTCTAGTCCTGCCTTACACATGAAAGCCAGCTAGGTGACTTAGGGCCAGTCACAAGGAGACAGAGACTTCTAGTCCCATTTTAGGATTGAAAGCCATTAGGGAGACTCTGGGCCAATCACCAGGAGACAGTGAATTCTAGTCCCGCCTTAGGCATGACAGCCGGCTAGGTGACTCTGGGCCAGTCACCAAGAGACTGTGAATTCTAGTTCTGCCTTAGGCATGACACCTGGCTAGGTGACTCTGGGCCAATTACCAGGAGACTGTGAATTCTAGTCCCGCCTTAGACATGACAGCCGGCTAGGTGACTCTGGGCCAATCACCAGGAGACTGTGAATTCTAGTCCCGCCTTAGCCAGGCAAGCCGGCCGAGTGACTTTGGGCCAGTCCCTCTCTCTCTCTCCACCCAATCTACCTCGGAGGGTTGTTGTTGTCGTGTGGAAAATAAAGAGGTGGAAGGAGCATGACGAACAATCGCCCCCTCGAGTTACTCACCGGATAATAAAGCCCAGCTAAAAATCTAATAAACAAAGCAAGCCCACGCTGCCTGGGGATGATGGGAGTAGGAGTTTGGGTGGGGGAAACGGAGCCACCAGCCTAAGGCCCCTTTCAAAGGCGCGGAGAAAGCTTTGCAGCAATTCCTACCCAAGGATTATCCGATTCTTGCCGGAGGGCAAAAAGGGGGCTGAAAAGGATCCCTTAATCCAAAGGCAAACAGCCTTTTCTTCGCTGCCAGCCGACGTTTAAAGCTCTCCCTTGTCAACACACACCAAGCTTGCTTTCCTTGCTCTTCTGCAGTGACTCAGGCATCAGGAATGTTTGTGTGTCTTTGTGTGTCTGTCTGTGTGTGTGCTGTTTCGCCGGAGGCACCCCGGCTTTTGATAAGGAAGGGAGCTATTTTTTTTTAAAAAAAAAGTTCAGATGGCAGCGAGAAATGCAAGGAATATTAAAAAGGCCACCGAGGAGGCGCCTTCGGTCGGGTTCCCCCGCTAGGAAAACAGAAACGCAGGGGAAGACGCAGCCGTCGCGGAAAAAAAACGGAGAATTGGTTTCTTTATTCCTCCAAGAAGCATCACAACTGCGGCTGGTCCTCGGCTGACGACCGTAACTCCCTCTCCAGATTTACGTCGCAAGGCGAGATGGGTGCTTTGCCCCTTTTTCACTGCTTTTCTCGCCACGGTGGCGAAGTGACTCGGTGCAGTCGTTAAATGAGTCACACAGTTCTTAAGTGAATCCACCTTCCCCCCCTCCCCCCCCCCCCCGCATTGACTTTGCTTGTTGGGAGGTCTCAAAAACTACAGGAGCCCGGGGACACGGCAACCGTCGTAAATAGGAGCCGTCCGAATTTGGATCCCGCGATCACGGGAAAGGCCGCAATGGCCGGGTGAAAAACGGTTGCACATCCCCTTTTTCCAGTGACGTCATAACTTCGCTCAATGAATGAACGGCTGTAAACCAAGGATTATCCGTAAAGTGAGGGACGCGGTGGCTCAGTGGGTTAGGACGCTGAGCTTGTCGATCAGAAGGCTGGCAGTTTGGCGGGTCGAATCCCGAGTGCCACGTAGCAGAGTGAGCGCCTGTTACTCGTCCCAGCTTCTGCCAACCTAGCAGTTCGAAAGCACGTAAAAAATGCAAGTAGAAAAATAGGGACCACTCCGATGGGAAGGTAACACCGTTCCGTGCGCCTTTGGCGTCTAGTCATGCCGGCCACATGACCACGGAGACGTCCCCGGACAAGCGCTGGCTCTTCGGCTTTGAAACGGAGATGAGCACCGGCCCCTAGAGTCAAAAACGACTAGCACGCATGTGCGGGGGAACCTTTACCTTTACCTTATCTGTAAAGTAAGCCGTATTCCATATAGTCCTTGACTTAAGACTGCAATTCGGCCCAGAATTGATGTCGCTCAGTGAAAAACGTGTTAGGTGAGTTTTGCCCCATTTTAAGACCTTTCTCGCGATGGCTGTTAAGTGAATCGCTGTGGTCGTTAAATGAGTAACACGGTCATTACGTGAATCTGGCTCTTCCCCCCCCCATTGACTCTGCTTGTCAGAAGGTCACAAAAGGATGCCAGGACACTGCGACCGTTGTAAAAATGTGCCAGTTGCCAAGATCCACATTTTGATCAGGTCACCGTGATCAATGGTCAATAAGTTGGCAGGAATAGCCAATACTCCAGAAGACAGGATTAAGATACAGGAGGATCTGGACAGACTTGAACGCTGGGCACTATCTAACAAAATGAAATTCAATGGTGAAAAAAGTGAGGTTCTACATTTAGGCAGGAAAAATCAAATGCACAGGTATAGTATAGGTGGTACCTTGCTCAACAGTAGTAACTGTGAGAGGGATCTCGGAGTCCTAGTGGACAATCACTTAAATAGGAGCCAGCCATGTGCTGCAGCTGCCAAAAAAGCCAACACAGTGCTAGGCTGCATTAACAGAGGGATGGAATCAAGATCAGGTGAAGTGCTAATACCACTTTACAAGGCCTTGGTAAGGCCACCTTTGGAATACGGCATCCAGTTTTGGTCACCACGATGTAAACAAGATGTCGAGACTCTAGAAAGAGTGCAGAGAAGAGCAACAAAGATGATCAGGGGAGTGGAGGCTCAAACATATAAGGAACGGTTGCTGGAATTGGGAATGTCTAGTTTAATGAAGAGAAGGACGAGGGGGGACAGGATAGCAGCCTTCCAATATTTGGGGGGCTGCCACAAAGAATGGAATGGAATGGAATAAAGAATAAAGAATGGAATGGAATGGAATGGAATGGAATGGAATGGAATAGAATAGAAAATTAGAATAGAAAATTAGAATAGAATAGAATAGAATAGAATAGAATAGAATAGAATAGAATGGAATGGAATGGAATGGAATGGAACGGAATGGAAAAGAATGGAAAAGAATGGAAAAGAATAGAGCTGGAAGGGACCTTGACAGTGCATTAACTCTTGGGCATGACCAAGCGTTCTTCACTCCAGCGCATGATAGAGCATTAACTGTGGCGCACCACAAAGCATTGCTAAATCCTCATGCACCGCAGAGCATCTCTCCTTTGTGTGCATCACAGGGCATCATTAACTGACACGCATAACAGAAGATTATTAACTATCTGTGTATCACAAAGTCCTGCTAACTTCCTAGCATCCTAGAACATTGTTAACGGTTGAGCATCACAGCGCATCATTCACTCCTGGGCACCAGAGAGCATGAATCCCTGTGCATCACAGAGCATTGCTACATCTCACTCATCGCTGAACATAACAATGGCCCTTGGACTTATATACCGCTTCACAGGGCTTTTCAGCCCTCTCCAAGCGGTTTACAGAGTCAGCCTATTGGCCCCCAACAATCTGGGTCCTCATTTTACCGACCTCGGAAGGATGGAAGGCTGAGTCGACCTTGAACCGGTCAGGATCGAACTGCTGGCAGTGGGCAGAGTCAGCCTGCAATACTGCATTCTCACCACTGCGCCTCCTTGTTAATTGCTCAGCATCGCCAAACATCATTAATTTCCGTGCATGGGAGGAAGCATTAAATATTGTGCATCACAGAGCACGGCTAAATCTTACGCGTCACTTTGCCTCAGTTTACAACCTGTGTCGCCGCAGCTGTTAAGTTAGGAACACGGTCGTTAAGTGAGCCTGGCTGCACCATTGACTTTGCTTGTCAGAAGGTCACAAAAAGGGGATCACGTGACCCGGGGACACCATGACCGTCATAAATAGGAGTCAGTTGCCAAGTGCCTGAATTTTGAACAGGTGGCCGAGGGGATGCCTC
This sequence comes from Vipera ursinii, assembly GCF_947247035.1. Lineage (NCBI taxonomy): Eukaryota > Metazoa > Chordata > Lepidosauria > Squamata > Viperidae > Vipera > Vipera ursinii. The sequence continues at coordinate 74,869,762 of NC_139521.1, forward strand.
CACAGTTGTAAGTGTGAAAGAGGGTCCTAAGACCCTTTTTTCCAGTGCCGTTGTAACTTCGAACACATCACTAGACGATGTGTTCGATAGCAGGGGGTTGGACTAGATGACCTCCAAGGTCCCTTCCAACTTTATTATTATTATTGTTGTAACTGTTTTGTAAGTCGAGGACTACCTGTACCCAAAACGTGGTTAACTTCCAGGCATCCCAGCGCATCGTTAATCCCTGTGCATCATAAACCATCGTTACCTCCGATGCATTAAACCTCATGCACCTGAGAGCACCATAAACTCCCAGGTTAACTGGCTGTGTGGTAAGCAAAGGAGGTCCAGTTCAGGGCGCTCAGTTGCAAAAAAAAAAATCTTGTGCATTTTCCACACCGAGAGACAACCGTCAACGCTGCCAACGCCGGATGTTTTCGCACTGACAACAGATGGAAATGTAGCCATCTTTTTTTTGCCTTTCGCTTTTAGAGTTAGATGATGCTGGGAGGGGGTGGGAATGTGAATGAGAGCCCAGGTACACATAACAACACTAAACCTAGCGTGGGAATCAAGGTTACTGAGCCCAGAGCTGATAAAGAATTGGCGGGCTGGAGAGCTGGAGAGGAAGCCTGAGCTTCAAGCTAATTGGGGAATGTGATTTATGACTGCAAATTGAAGGAGGGAATTGTGAAATTCAAGGTGCTGGTTATTACCTATAAAGCCCTACATGGCCTGGGTCCGGGCTATTTGAGGGAACACCTGCTGCCGGCATCAAACGCCCTTCGCCCAGTGCGCTCCCACAGGGAGGGTCTGCTCAGGGTTCCGCCGGTAAGAGATTGCCGGCGGGTGACACCCAGGGATAGGGCCTTCTCAGTGGGGGCACCTGCCCTCTGGAACCAGCTGCCCGCGGAGCTGAGGACTGCCCCCGACCTCCGTTCATTCCGCCGGGACCTGAAGACCTGGCTCTTCGAGCTCTCTGGCCCAGGCTGAGGATTAATTTTATTTTAACTGGGGTTTTACTTATACAGGGATAAATTTAATTTTTTTTAAAACTTGGTTTTTTAACTTTTGTATTTCGGTTTTTAATTACCCTGTAAACCGCCCTGAGTCCTCCGGGAAAGGGCAGTATATAAATGCAATAAAATAAATAAAATAAATAAATAATAAATACTAGGTGCCAAAGGGACGGGAATTTGGTTTTTGGCTTCGATTATGTAACTGCCGATATTCTGCTACTCGAATAAAAGATTCTTTAAAGTAAACAATGCCTCGGAGTTCTTTTGAAGAGTTTCATCTCTCGGAACCAGGGCAACAACAAGCGCAGAAAGAAACACTTCCAACCACAGTGAGAAGCCCAGAATTGGATCCCAGAAAGTGCCCGGCACGATGTTTTTCATCTCCCCACAAGCCGTCCTTACCAACCGCCGAGAAAGCTCGCCCAGGCAATCCTCCACTTACGACCGCCCTTCTGTCGTTGAGCGAGACATTTCTTCAGGGAGCTTTGCCCCCATTTTACGACCTTCCTTGCCACGGTTGTTAAGCAAATCACTCTTACTAACCTGGGTTGTTAAGTGAATCACTGCAGTTGATAAGTCCGTCGCCTGGTTGTTAAGAGAATTGGGCTTCCCCCGGAGAATTGGGCTTCCCCCGTTGGCCTTGCTTGTTGGAAGGTTGCAAAAAGGGGATCGCGTGACCCCGGGACACTGCGACCGTCGTAAATATGAGTCAGCTGCCAAGTGTCTGAATTTTGACCAGGGGACCACAGGGATGCTGCAACGGTCGTAAGGGTGAAAAACGGTCCTAAGACGCTTTTTTCAGTCCCGTTGTAACTTAGAACGGTCGCTAAACGAATGATAGTTAAATCAAGGATTATCTGCGGTTATTTCTGGTTTATCACATGGGGCCAACTACCCTGTTTGCAAAGGCTATGGTTCAACCTAGGATAAAAACTCAGAAACTGGGTTAATTCCGTAACCGGGTTAAGCTTTTTTTCCAGCCTCGCGCTCTCCCCCCAAGATGTTGAACCTGGGTTCATGTATGCCTGAAGACGCATACAGATCTGTACAAGCTTTGTTCAAATCTTTGGGGCTGTAAACAGAGGCTCAGGCAGTCCCTGTGATGCCAACTTCTAAGCGGAAACATCTGGAATGGGACTGGATTCTGGCAGCGAGAGAATTTCCATCAGAATTTTTAATGTGGTCTCCATCTGCCCATCGCAAATCCCCACTTCCTCAATCTGTTTTAATTAAGACACGCAGACATGCCGTGATACGTTCGGCAGAGGTTGCTGAAAATTTCCGGGGTCAACATTCATTTCTTCAAATTATCCAAGCCGTAGAAAGGAGTCATTAAGCGTTGGTTGCCCAATGAGTACATATTAAGATGCAACAATAATAATTAATAATGTGGCAAAATAAAGCACTGGTAGTCCCAATAGGAACAGATGCCTTGGGTGCAATTCCAAAACAACTGGAGGACCACTTGAACACCTTCGGCATTGACAAAAATCCCCATTGGTCAATTGCAGAAGGCAGCTTTACTCGGAACAGCTTAAATCCTGCGACGAGACCTTTAATACCATCAAACAGCAACATCAGCCTATCCCAGGTCCTTGGGAAGGACTCAATAGGTGGACAAAATGGCCAAATCCAGTCTGAATATCTGGCTGACTGTGTAACAAACCATAATAATAACCACTGGCTTTGACAAAAATCCCCATCAGTCAATTACGGAAGGCAGCTTTACTCGGAACAGCTTAAATCCTGCGACGAGACCTTTAATACCATCAAACATCCACATCTGCCTCTCCCAGGTCCTTGACAAGTGGACAGAAATGCCAAATCTAGTCTGAACATCTGGCTGATGGTACAACAAACCATAATAATAAGAACTGGTGAGACCGTAAAATAACCAAAGTCATAGAAAATGAAGACGCTCAGATGCTCTGGGACTTTAGAGTTCAAAGAGACAGACACCTGCCATATAACACCCCAGACTTAACAATTGTTGATAAGACAGACAAAAAGAGTCTGGAGAGTGGATGGGCCAGCAGCTGAAGAGAGCAGAGAAGAGATGAGAAAGACCTGGAGAGGATAAGGAAAACTAACAAAGACCTGCAAATTGAAATAGAACGACTGCGGGAAAAGAAAGCAAAGGTAGCACCAATAGTCATAGGTGCCTTGGGTGCGATCCCAAAACACCCGGAGCATCACTTGGTCACCATCGGCATTGACAAATTCAGCATCAGTCAATTGCGGAAGGCAGCTTGACTCGGAAGAGCTTACATCCTGCGACGATACCTCTAACATCATCAAACATCCACGTCTGTCTATCCCAGGGTCCTTGGGAAGGACTCGAGAGATGGATAAAACTGCCAGATCCAGTCTGAACATCTGGCTGACTGCAATAGCAATAATTGTATTATTGATTTTGTTGTTGTTGTTAGTTGCGAAGTCGTGTCCGACCCATCGCGACCCCATGGACAATGTTCCTCCAGGCCTTCCTGTCCTCAGTTGTCTTCCGGGTAAGATTCAAGGTTTGGGTTATGGTCTTTAAGTCCTTACATGGCATGGGTCCGGAGTACCTTGGGGACCACCTGCTGCCGGCGTCAACTTCCCTCCGCCCTGTGCGTGCCCACAGAGAGGGCCTCCTCAGGGTGCCTCCGGTCAGAGAATGCCGGCTGGTGGCCCCCAGGGGGAGGGCCTTCTCTGTGGGCGCTCCGGCTCTATGGAACCAACTGCCGGTTGAGCTCCGGATGGCACCGGACCTTCGCTCCTTCCGGCGCGGTCTGAAGACCCATTTATTTGAACAAGCTGGCCTGGCCTGATGGGGGGCGTCAGGGTTTTTAATGGGTTTTTATACTGCTACTGCTTTTATCTGGGCAATTGTTTAATTCTCTTTTAATTTTTGTATTTTCTATTTATATATGCCCTGTCCCTGAGTCCTTCGGGAGAAGGGCGGTATATAAATTTAATAAAATAAAATAAATAAATAAATAAATTATTAATTTTAGCATTGGTCAATCGGTGACCTGCAGATTTGCACATACAGTCATTAAACGTTCCAAGTTCATACCACTAGACTTCAGCGCCAAATTGAAGAAAACAATTTTGGGGGCTTTTTTTGGGTTTTTTTTCAACGAAGGACATCCACACCCCCTCTCCCTGCTCATCCGATGCCACATTATACGCTCTTCTCCACAACCAGGAGAAAAAAAATGCAAAAGAACTATAGGAACAGAGCTGCAAAAAAAAAAACCCCACTCTCTTTTTAATTTGTTTTTTTAATTCATCAAGTGTCTGACAAGAGCTCTCTGGGCGATATTCAAAGTTAAAACAAATTAAAGGCCTCGACGGCTGTAACTAGAAAAGGGAAACAAATGGAGATCAAGAAAAAGAAGCGATCCATCCGAAGGATGTCAAAAGAAAAACTTTGCTGTGACTTTGCTTGTCCAAAGGTTTCAAAAGGGGATCATGTGATCCCGGGGGAGACTGCGATCGTCATAAATATGAGTCAGTCGCCAAGCGTCTGAATTTTGATCACGTTGACTTCAGGGATGGCGCAACGGTCGTTAAGCGTGAAAAACAGTCATAAGTCACTTATTTCATTGCCGTTGTAACTTTGAACAGTCACTAAATGAGCTGTCGTAAGTTGAGGATTACCTGTAGTTGTGGCTGCCATTTTGACTTTTTGGAGAGAGAGAGAGAGAATAGATAGATAGATCGATAGATCGATAGATCGATAGATAGATAGATAGATAGATAGATAGATAGATAGATAGATAGATAATGAGAGAAATAGAAAAGATGGAGGGAGGGAGGGAGGGAAGGGAGAAATGGATGGTGGACGGAGGGAACAATAGAGGGATAGAGAAATAGGCACAATTTTCATCGTGTGACTGTCAACATGCTGCAAGAAATTGTTAAGTGGAGACTTTCCGATTCCCTTTTTAACAAACTTGAGAAGGTGGATCTCTTTGCTGATCCCAGGATCTTTGCTGCTGACTCTTTATGTCAGGGGTCTTCAAACCTGGCCCTTTTAGGACTTGTGGACTTCAACTCCCAGAATTCCTCAGCCAGCGTGCCTGGCTGAGGAATTCTGGGAGTTGAAGTCCACAACTCATAACAGGGCCAGGTTTGAAGACCCCTGCTTTATGTAATGATCTCCTGAATTTATCAATCTGGACCCAACCATCACGGATGCTTTCATTTGGATTTCCGCTCTGAGAAGAGGCTGGACTTCATGATCTCTAGAGACCCTTCTGGATTCTATCAATCATGAAACCCAACCTTCTAGCTTTCCAAAAAGGTCCGCGAGGCTTTTTCTGCAGAAGTCCACCAGTCCAAATCCCTGGATTCTCCAGCTTGGAAACTCAAAATCCCCAGCTGCACAAGGTAATGGTTCATAAAACCTTGGAATCTCGGAGTCCTAGTGGACGATTCCTTAAAGAGGAGCCAGCCGTGTGCTGCAGCTGCCAAAAAAGCCAACACAATCGTAGGCCGCATTGACAGAGGGATAGAATCAAGATCACGTGAAGTCTTAATACCACTTTATAAGGCCTTGGCAAGGCCACACTTGGAATACGGCATCCAGTTTTGGTCACCATGATGTAAAAAAGGCATTGAGACTCTAGAAAGAGTGTAGAGAAGAGCAACAAAGATGAACTGGGGACTGGAGGCTAAAATATATAAGGAACAGTTGCTGGAATTGGGTATGTCTAGGCCAGGGGTAAGCAACCTTGACTTTTTTATGACTTGTGGACTTCAACTCCCAGAATTCCTAAGCCAGCCACGCTGAGGGAAAAGGGAGAAGTTTCCAAGCTGAGCCATGCTGGCTCAGCAATTCTGGGAGTTGAAGTCCACGAGTCATAAAAGAGCCAAGGTTGCCTACCGCTGAATTAGGGCAATAGACTTCAACTCCCAGAATTCCTGAGCCAGCATGGGGAATTATAGCCCCTTCATGACTTGTGGACTTCAACTCCCAGAATTCCTGAGCCAGCCATGCTGAGGAGAAATGGAGAGGTTTCCAAGCTGAGCCATGCTGGCTCAGGAATTCTGGGAGTTGAAGTCCACGAGTCATAAAAGAGCCAAGGTTGCCTACCGCTGAATTAGGGCAATAGACTTCAACTCCCAGAATTCCTGAGCCAGCATGGGGAATTATAGCCCCTTCATGACTTGTGGACTTCAACTCCCAGAATTCCTGAGCCAGCCATGCTGAGGAGAAATGGAGAGGTTTCCAAGCTGAGCCATGCTGGCTCAGGAATTCTGGGAGATGAAGTCCACGAGTCATAAAAGAGCCAAGGTTGCCTACCCCTGAATTAGGGCAATAGACTTCAACTCCCAGAATTCCTGAGCCAGCATGGGGAATTATAGCCCCTTCATGACTTGTGGACTTCAACTCCCAGAATTCCTGAGCCAGCCATGCTGAGGAGAAATGGAGAGGTTTCCAAGCTGAGCCATGCTGGCTCAGGAATTCTGGGAGTTGAAGTCCACGAGTCATAAAAGAGCCAAGGTTGCCTACCCCTGAATTAGGGCAATAGACTTCAACTCCCAGAATTCCTGAGCCAGCATGGGGAATTATAGCCCCTTCATGACTTGTGGACTTCAACTCCCAGAATTCCTGAGCCAGCCATGCTGAGGAGAAATGGAGAGGTTTCCAAGCTGAGCCATGCTGGCTCAGGAATTCTGGGAGTTGAAGTCCACAAGTCATAAAAGAGCCAAGGTTGCCTACCCCTGAATTAGGGCAATAGACTTCAACTCCCAGAATTCCTGAGCCAGCATGGGGAATTATAGCCCCTTCATGACTTGTGGACTTCAGCTCCCAGAATTCCTGAGCCAGCCATGCTGAGGAGAAATGGAGAGGTTTCCAAGCTGAGCCTTGCTGGCTCAGGAATTCTGGGAGTTGAAGTCCACGAGTCATAAAAGAGCCAAGGTTGCCTACCCCTGGCCTAGGCCTAGGCCGCTTTATGACTCGTGGACTTCAACTCCCAGAATTCCTGAGCCAGCCATGCTGAGGAGAAATGGAGAGGTTTCCAAGCTGAGCCTTGCTGGCTCAGGAATTCTGGGAGTTGAAGTCCACGAGTCATAAAAGAGCCAAGGTTGCCTACCCCTGGCCTAGGCCTAGGCCGCTTTATGACTCGTGGACTTCAACTCCCAGAATTCCTGAGCCAGCCATGCTGAGGAGAAATGGAGAGGTTTCCAAGCTGAGCCCTGCTGGCTCAGGAATTCTGGGAGTTGAAGTCCACGAGTCATAAAAGAGCCAAGGTTGCCTAACCCTGGCCTAGTCTAATCAAGAGAAGGACTAAGAGTGCTATGACAGCAGATTCAGCCGAGAAATGAGAAATTTTCTGACAGGGAGAACAATCAACCAATGGAACAGTTTTCCTCCAGGGATTGTGGCTGCTCCATCACTGGAAGCCTTGAATTGAACTGAGTATCTTTATTGCCCTTGTGCAACTCATGACAAAATGAAGCGCTGTCCACAGAGCACGCTACACACAAGTAAAAACTACAAAACAAGAACATACATTATATACACAGGTCCTTCACATTCTATTCACCCTTGCCCTGCCCCTAATATTGCATTTTGGAATTTTATTGCATAAATGGAATTTTAACGATGTGCTATACAGTAGTATTTAATATGATTACAGCTCTGGGATTAAAAACTGTTTTTCAGCATATTTGTCTTTGTTTTTATTATTCTGTACCATCTGCCAGATCGTAATAGTTCAAAAAAAAAAAGAGAAAAGAATGTCCTGGATGAGATGAGTCTTTGAAAGAAGAGACTGGACTGCCATCTGTCAGAAATGGTGTAGGTAGGGTTTCCTGCTTGGGCGGGGGGTTGGACTAGATGACCTACAAGGTCCCTTCCAACTCTGTTATTCTATCACTCTCAACCAGCAGAACGACCTGCCTTCAGAAGCTGTGGGTGATCCATCCCTGGAGGTTCTCAAGAAGAGATTGGACAATGATTTGTCTGAAAGGGTGTAGAGCTTCATGCCTGAGCAGGGGGTTGGACTAGAAGACCTCCAAGGTCCCTTCCAACTATTCTGTTCTGTTCTGTTCTATTCTGTTCTGTTCTGTTCTTAATTCTATTCTATTCTATTCTTAATTCTGTTCTGTTCTGTTCTATTCTATTCTTAATTCTGTTCTGTTCTGTTCTTAATTCTATTCTATTCTATTCTATTCTATTCTTAATTCTATTCTGTTCTGTTCTATTCTATTCTATTCTTAATTCTATTCTGTTCTGTTCTTAATTCTATTCTATTCTTAATTCTATTCTGTTCTGTTCTTAATTCTATTCTGTTCTGTTCTGTTCTATTCTTAATTCTATTCTGTTCTGTTCTTAATTCTATTCTATTCTTAATTCTATTCTGTTCTATATTCTATTCTATTCTTAATTCTATTCTGTTCTGTTCTATTCTATTCTATTCTACTCTATTCTATTCTGTTCTATTCTTAATTCTATTCTATTCTTAATTCTATTCTGTTCTGTTCTGTTCTATTCTTAATTCTATTCTGTTCTGTTCTTAATTCTGTTCTATCCTATTCTATTCTATTCTGTTCTGTTCTATTCTTAATTCTATTCTGTTCTGTTCTTAATTCTATTCTATCCTATCCTATCCTATCCTATCCTATTCTATTCTATTCTGTTCTGTTCTATTCTTAATTCTATTCTGTTCTGTTCTTAATTCTATTCTATTCTATTCTTAATTCTATTCTATTCTATTAATTCTGTTCTGTTCTATTCTATTCTATTCTTAATTCTATTCTATTCTATTCTACTCTACTCTACTGTACTATACTCTACTCTACTCTTTTTTGAAGACATTTCACTTCTCATCCAAGAAGCTTCTTCATTTCTTGTTTTCCTGATAGTCAGAACAATTAACCAGTGGAACCGCCTGCCTCCAGAAGCGGTGGGTGATCCATCCCTGGAGGTTCTCAAGAAGAGACTGGACAACCCTTTGTCTGAAAGGGTATAGAGCTTCATGCCTGAGCAGGGGGTTGGACTAGATGACCTCCGAGGTCTCTTCCAACCCTGTCATTCTGTTGAAATCAAGCAGGAGACTTATTCCGCTGCAGGCTAACGCAGGCCCAGTAAGCTCTGAGATCAAAACGATGCACCGGCTGAAGCAAACACAATTTAAGCTTGTCAGAATAGCAGCCCCCCCCCAAGGCAATTCCTTGCTGAAAGAGGACCGAAACGGGGTGTGGTTCTCCATGTCAGCAGCACGCCCTAAAACCGCAATTAAAAACATCAGATCCCCGTTCATTAAAATGGGCGTATGAAAAATTGAATCCGTACTGATTTCGCTGCTCAACAGATTCCCCGGGCGATCGAGAACAATTCAGCAGGTAGACAACACCCTGCGTGAAGGCTGTTTGCAGGGGGTCCTCCACTTACGACAGTTCATTTGGTGACCGCTCGGAGTTACAACTGAAAAAAAAGTGACGCCTGACCGTTTTTCACACTGAACCACCTTTGCAGCATCCCCCACGATCACGTAATCAAAACTCAGATGCTTGGCAACTGACGTGTACTTATGACGGTTGCAGTGTCCGGGGAAATGCACGGGATCCCCTTTTGCGACATTTTGATAAGCAAAGTCTAGAGGAAAACCAGATTCACTTAACAACCGCATTCCTCATTTATCAACTGCACTGATTCGCTTAACAACCAAGGTCGCAAAACGGGGTGAAATTCAACAACTGTCTCCCTTAACAACAGAAATGTTGTGGTCGTAAGTCAAGAAATAGCTGCGCCCGTCAGTGGACCTGGAGATCCTTACATTTTACCTGGATTTGCTGAAAAACTAGCTTAGAAAAGAAAAAAAAATAATGTTTTAAAAGCAACCTTTTATCGGGGAAAGCCATTCTTAAAAAGTGCATCCATTTACCATGACATTATATCAACCTGGGAAGCGGGTGACCTTTTTCTGTAGAAACCAAACAAGAAAGAGCAGCGCAAATTAATACCCCAAATCGTGTAACACGAGCATATTTTGTAGATTGGAGGCGTATCGATTTCCCCCGCCCCCCAAGTATGAGTCCCAAGCAGCTTAAAAACAATATTGCCAATTTTGCTGGAGCAAAGTTATACTGGTGGCAATTGACGGATTTTTGAGACCCGGTGAAATGCCTTTGCCTGACCGGGTGGAAATTACTTTTAAAATGAGAATATTTCCCTGCAAAAGGGTTGCTAAGCAATAACAATTATCCATTTTGTCAGCATCTGCAAAGTCAACAAACAGCCTTAGAACAACACAACAAAAAGATGCTTAAATTTTCCCTTAACAAACCATCTGCTTTTGTGTTCTTTTCAAAGCTTCTCTTTTGCAAATCTTTGGGGCTGAGGTTTTTTTTGGTTTTTTTTTAAAGGATCATGCTCCAGTTATTTTGGTAGAAAGGCAGTGGGGGTTGGGGGTTTTGGGGTGGGAGAGATTTAAGGGTCGGACACGATCCGAAAAGGACGGTTCCTCCAGAAATGATTAGACTACATACTCCATCCTCTTTTCAGCAGTGGCTTTGCTGCCCAAAGCTGATGGATATTGGAGTGCAACATCCCTGCTGGGGTTAAAAAAAACAAACCTCAAAACAGCCAGAAAACAGCCAAAAATTCAATTCAGCTAAAAGAAAAGAAAAGTGCAGACTTGGGACTGAAAGGCATGAAGATCGTATCAGCTCCTCCGAATGCAAATATTTATTTTTTTGACTTCAAGATCCCACATCTACGGTTTTCCTAAATATCCAGCCGTGGCAACTTGAAGATGGGTGGACTTCAACTCCCAGAATTCTGGGAGTTGAAGTCCATCCATCTTTAAGTTGTCATGATTGAGAAACATTGTCTTAGAGAACTTTATAATGATGATTTAACGAGGTTTTTTTTTAAAAAAAAAACATTAAAAGGCAGCCAGCATGATGAAACAGGCTTTTATTTTTAACTTTTGGGAATGAACAGGCAGGGCCGAAAGTTCCTAATTAAAACACAACTCTTTAATATGGGCGTTCTCTTGGCTTACTGCCAAATATATTACGTAACACATAATTACTCAAGGGCTTTGGCTGGGTTGGTGCATCCTTAAGTTGGCTTCAGCTCAAATTTGTTGCCTAAAAATTGAGAATTACAATTTGTAAACCCAGAGGTTACGACTTTAATGCAGCCTTTCTCAGGCTTGACCACGGGAAGAGATCTGAGACGGTATAGGTTTTTCTGCTTGACCAATGGGCTGGACTAGAAGACCTCCAAGGTCCCTTCTACCTCTATTCTATTCTATTCTATTCTATTCTATTCTATTCTATTCTATTCTATTCTATTCTATTCTATTCTATTCTATTCTATTCTATTCTATTCTATTTTATTCTATTCTAATCTAATCTAATCTAATCTTAACCTATCCTAATTCTATTCTATTTTATCATCTTATCTTTTCTATTCTATTCTATTCTATTCTATTCTATTCTATTCTATTCTATTCTATTCTATTCTATTCTATTCTATTCTACTCTACTCTACTCTACTCTACTCTACTCTACTCTACTCTACTCTACTCTACTCTACTCTACTCTACTCTATTCCATTCCATTCCATTCCATTCTATTCTATTCTATTCTATTCTATTCTATTCTATTCTAATTAAAGTTGGGCAGACTTCAACTCCCAGAATCCCCCAACTAGCCATGGTGGTTTAGTCAACTAAAAACTCGGAAGGTGTGAACTCTTCACAGTTCTAATTTTGCACCCCAAACTCTGCTGCATCACAGCACTTTGTTGATCCTTCTTTACACAGACAAACCCACAAGAGAACAGCCAATCCTTGACAACTGAGCTAAGAGAGACAGTTGTTAAACGGGTTTTGCCCCATTTCACGACCTTTCTCATCACCGTTGTTAAGTGAATCACCACAGTGGTCAAGTCAGTCACGTGGTTGTTAAGTGAATCCGGCTTTCCCCATTGACTTTGCTTGTCAGAAGGTCCCAAAAGAAAATCGCCTGACCCCCCCCCCCGGGGACACTGCAACCGTCATAAATGCGAGTCAGTGGGCAAGCCTCTGGCTTTTGATCACATGACCACTGGAGACGTTGCAACAGTCCTAAGTGAAATTCAGTGGTGAAAAAGTAAGGCAAGAAAAACTAAATGTACAGGTAGAGCATAGGTCAGGGATAGGCAACCTTGGCTCTTTTATGACTCATGGACTTCAACTCCCAGAATTCCTGAGCCAGCATGGCTAAGCATGGAAATCTCTCCCTTGCCCTCAGCGTGGCTGGCTCAGGAATTCTGGGAGTTGAAGTCCACGAGTCATGAAGGGACCATAGTTTCCCCCATGCTGGCTCAGGAATTCTGGGAGTTGAAGTCCACGAGTCATAAAAGAGCCAAGGTTGCCTGTGGCTGGTGTAGGGGGTACCTTGCTCAATAGTAGCAACTGTGAGAGGAATCTCGGAGTCCTAGTGGACGATGCCTTAAATAGGAGCCAGCTGTATGTTGCAGCTGCCAAAAAAGCCAACACAGTGTTAGGCTGCATTAACAGAGGGACTGAATCAAGATCACGTGAAGCGTTAATACCACTTTACAAGGCCTTGGTAAGGCCACGCTTGGAATACGGCATCCAGTTTTGGTCACCACGATGTAAAAAAGATGTTGAGACTCTAGAAAGAGTGCAGAGAAGAGTAACAAAGGCGATTAAAGGATTGAAGGCTAAAATATATAAGGAACGGTTGCTGGAATTGGGTAGATCCAGTTTAATGAAGAGAAGGACGAGGGGGGACAGGATAGCAGTCTTCCTGTATCTCAGGGGCTGCCCCAAAGTAGAGGGAGTCAAGCTATTCTCCAAAGCCCCTGAAAGCAGGCCAAGAAGCAATGAATGGAGAGAAGCAACCTGGAACTAAGGAGAAACCTCCTGACAGTGAGAGCAATTAACCAGTGGAACAACCTGCCACCAGAAGCAGTGAATGCTCCAACACTGGAAGTTTTTAAGAAGAGACTGGACAGCCGTTTGTCTGAAATGGTATAGGGTTTCCTGCCTGAGCAGGGGGTTGGACTAGATGACCTCCAAGGTCCCTTCCAACTTTATTATTATTAAGTGTGAAAAATGGTTGTTAAGTCCCTGTTTCCCGCAGCGCCGTTGTAATTTTGAATGGTCACTGAATGAACCGTTGTTAACTCGAGGACTATCTGTAATGGCCAATTCCCACTTCATAACGCAAACCCTCCGAGCGAGTGAGGGTCACACATCCCGCTTGGCAGCTAAATTGGGCATGTAAAACCAGAAGAAAAAAAAAGTCTGCCAAGATTTCTCCTTTTCACGCAGTTGGCATCTACAAGTGTCTTCAAAAACACAAAAAGAGGCGAAATTGCTGATGGGGAACTTTAGCACTTAAAAATAGCCCCGGCTGCAAAGGGTCCATCCCCATCGATGTGGCTAATTAAATCTTTGGAAACTGCAGACGCAGGCAGGATGGCGCAGAGGAACAAGGAGTTTCCATAAAATATGCACAGCAGAGGAACAACTCACTCACCTTGCCTGTCCAAATAGACAGAAAGTGTTATTTTCATACTGGCACATGTTAAAAAATGAAATTCTGATACATGTTCTCAAAAGAAAAGATGATTGATAGATAGATAGATAGATAGATAGATAGATAGATAGATAGATAGATAGATAGATAGATAGACAGAGACAGACAGAGATTAGATAGACATTAGAGAGTAGATATAGACAAGATAGATAGATAGATACTGTAGATAGATAGATATAGAGATTAGATAGATATAGACATTAGATAGATGATAGATAGATAGATAGATAGATAGATAGATAGATAGATAGATAGATAGATAGATAGATAGATAGATAGACAGACAGATAGATAATGGACAGAGAGATAGAAGAGATAGACACAGACAGATAGATAATGGATAGATAGATAGATAGATAGATAGATAGATAGATAGATAGATAGATAGATAGATAATTTAATTTATTGAATTTATATACCGCCCTTTCCCGAAGGACTCAGGGCGGTTTACAGGGTATAATTTTTAAAACATTAATACAAAAATTAAGACCAATTTTAAAAAGATTAAACTACGGTAAGTCCCTGCAACATGTAAAACCGCAGTTAAAACCCCAATTAAAACTCAGCCTGAGCCGGAAAGCTCGAAGATAGATAGATAGATAGATAGATAGATAGACAGACAGACAGACAGACAGACAGACAGACAGACAGATAGATAGATAGATAGATAGATAGATAGATAGAAAGATAGATGATAAGATGATAGATAGATAGATAGATAGATAGATAGACAGACAGACAGACAGACAGACAGACAGACAGACAGACAGAGGGATGGATTGATCTAAGAGACCTTAAGCAATTAAAAGGACATGTTTTGCAAGCCAAACAAACTGGATTCATACATCTGCTACATCAGACCTAGACAATTTATAATTTAGACAATTTATAAATTCCCAGCTGGGGAATTCTGGGGAGTCGAAGTCCACAGGTCTTCAAATGGCCAAACTTGAGAAACGGTTTCTTAGCGTGTAACCCTACAGCCTACGGCATAAGCAGCCAAGGAGCAACGAAGCTTCAATAAAACTGACAAAACAAAACAGTGAACCAAGAAAGGCAGTGGCTTTCTCCTCAACGAGAGCAGCCGCTCAGCCAGATAAATTCCCAAATAAAAGCTTTTCTTTTGAGAGGGGGTATTGTTTTGTGTGTTTTTTTGGTTGTTGTCGTTGTTAAATAATAATCTCTGGATGAGCAGCCAAAATATCGCTCTGCTTAACTCTAGTCTACCCTGGCAGAACTCAGCAGGGCAATCTGATCCAAAGCTTATATAATTCAAACAAATTGCACAACCTGTGGCTAATGTAATTTGGTGCAAAAGAAACACACACCCCAGGGCAGGGGAAGGGCAGCCCCCCCCCCTTGTTCCAGAAAGAACTAGAACACCTGCGTGGAAATTCCTGCCTAAGGGTGGAAACATCTTCCAGAAACATCTGGAAACATCTCACCCAGAGACGCTGAAGATACCTATGAAATTTTGGGCAAATCCGTCGGCTGAGGGACCCAGGAAACACATCACTGCAATAGAGGTAGGTTCCCGTCTTACAACCGACCGCTTAGCGACTGTTCGAAGATACGACGGACCTCCCCCAGAAAAGTCACAAGCCGTCCTTCACTCACCACGGCTACTGAGTCCCACATTCTCTGTCGCTAAGCGAGATCGTCGTTAAGTGAGGTTTACCTCATTTTATGTCCCTTTCTTGCCGCAGTTGTTAAGTGAATCCCCGCGGTGTTCCAGTTTAATAGCACCGTTTTTAAGTGAATCTGGCTTGCTCATTTGACTTTGCATGTCAAAAGGTCGCAAAAGGGGACGTCCTCAATAGGAGTCAGCTGCCAAGCGTCTGAATGGGCATAAGTCACTTTTTTCAATATTGTTCTAACTTGGAACGGTCGCTAAATGAACTGTTGTAAGTCGAGGACAGTGTGTGTGTGTGTGTGTGTGTGTATCATATACATATATGTATAT
The DNA here is from genome assembly GCF_947247035.1 of Vipera ursinii. NCBI lineage: Eukaryota > Metazoa > Chordata > Lepidosauria > Squamata > Viperidae > Vipera > Vipera ursinii. Next base: position 74,885,287 of record NC_139521.1, read on the forward strand.
GTATCATATGTATATGGATGTGGATGTGGATGGATGTGTCTCATCTGTTTATATCTATATCTATCTAATCTCTATCTAATCTTTATCTAATCTATCTAATCTCTATATCTATTTAATCTCTATATCTAATCTCTAATCTCTATATCTATCTAATCTATGTCTATCTATCTATCTATCTAATCTCTATATCTATCTAATTATCTATCTAATCTCTATATCTAATGTCTATATCTAATCTCTATCTATTTCTATCTAATGTCTATATCTATCTAATCTCTCTCTTTATCTAATGTCTATATCTATCTATCTAATGTCTATATCTAATCTATCTATCATCTATCTATCTCTCTGTCCATTATCTGTCTGTCTGTCTGTCTACCTCTCTCTCTCTCTCTCTGTCCATTATCTGTCTGTCTGTCTGTCTGTCTACCTCCCTCTCTCTCTCTGTCCATTATCTATCAGTCTATCTGTCTGTCTGTCTGTCTATCTATCTATCTATCTATCTATCTATCTATCTATCTATCTATCTATCTATCATCTGTCTCTGTCTGCCTGCCTGCCTGCCTGCCTGCCTGCCTGCCTGCCTGCCTGCCTGCCTGCCTACCTACCTACCTACCTACCTATCTATCTATCTATCTATCTATCTATCTATCTATCTATCTATCTATTTATCTATCTATCTATCTATCTATCTATCTATCTATCATCTATCTATCTATCTATCTATCTATCTATTTATCTATCTATCTATCTATCTATCTATCTATCTATCTATCTATCTATCATCTATCTATCTATCTATCTATCTATCTATCTATCTATCTATCTATCTATTTATCTATCTATCTATCTATCTATCTATCTATCTATCTATCTATCATCTATCTATCTATCTATCTATCTATCTATCTATCTATCATCTATCTATCTATCTATCTATCTATCTATCTATCTATCTATCTATCTATCTATCTATCTATTTATCATCTCCAGGTATCTCTCTATCTGTTTGTGTCTGTCTGTCTGTAGTTCATGCTGGCCTTTGTGCAACCCCTCCTCCTAATTTAAAAACATAGAAAGTTGACCTCAGAAAAAGACCTTGGCATCCATCACGTTTACCCTTTGGCTGGTTGGATTTGTTTTGTTTATAATTTATTTATTTTCTCCCCAAAACAACAACCCTGTGAGGTAGGTTAGGCCGAGAGATAGGAACCAGCCCAAGGCACCTGGTGAGGAACAACACTGGTGGAAGTCAGTGGACCTACTACTCGTTGGCTCACCTTCTTCTCCATCAGATCACGCTGGATGTCTTAAGTCCCAACATTAAGTAATTAATCCTCATTTATTCAGTCCACTGGGATCACACGAGCCATGGTTTATTCTAGGCTCCAAACCCTATTTACGAGTTGCCTTGCAACATGCCACCAGGTTAGGAAAAGTTGGGTTACATCATTTTACACCTCTAAAAAGTTGTTGGGGAAATTGAAGGAGAAAATTAATCCATGCCGTAAGTCACTATCAATCGCTTTGATGATTAAAGGAGCCAGTTCGGTCTAGTGGTGAAGGCACCAGACTGAAACCAGGTGATTATGAGTTCTAGTTCTGCCTTAGCCATGAAAGCCAGCTGGGTGACTGTGGGCCAATCACCAGGAGACGGTGAGTTCTAGTCCCGCCTTAGCCCTGAAAGCCAGCTGGGTGACTGTGAGCCAATCACCAGGAGACGGTGAGTTCTAGTCCAGTCTTAGCCATGAAACTGGGTGACTGTGGGCCAACCACCAGGAGACGGTGAGTTCTAGTCCCGCCTTAGCCATGAAAGCCAGCTGGGTGACTGTGGGCCAACCACCAGGAGACAGTGAGTTCTAGTCCCGCCTTAGCCATGAAAGCCAGCTGGGTGACTGTGGGACAATCACCAGGAGATGGTGAGTTCTAGTCCTACATTGGGCATGAAAGCCGGCTGGGTGACTGTGGGCTACTCCTTCCCAGCTCACAGGGCTTCTGTGAGGAAAACAGGAGAAGGCAAGTGTGTTGGCTGTGTTCACCTGCTGGAATTGTTTGCAAAAATAGTAAAGGCAGGGTGCAAATAAATAAAATTAACTAATAAATAAAGAGCGGGAAAGCAAGGGCAGGTTGGAGACACCTACAGAACTCCGATCCGAGGAAACGTTCCCAAGCCAGAAAGGGAAATAAACCAGGGCAAAAAAAAACAAACAGGTTAGAAGATACGCAAAGCCTGTCATGTGACATTGCACCAAGCGATTGGCAAACAGGTTTTGTAGTCAATTCATTGTGAAAGAGCTTAATTATGTAACAGGAGCAGCATTAACATTCCTTCTGCCTTAGAGCAATTTTTCTTCTTCTTTTTTTCTGCTCACTGATCCAACCTGTTCTTATTTCTATTTCCGAGTGACTTTTCCAGGTCCAAAATGTTTTAACTATCCATCCCCCCCAGCCCTTTTCCGCATGTCTTCTTAAGGCAGCCTCAGGGAAGGGCCACTAAAAATAAATGCCCTTGCATTTTTCTGCAATATATATATATATATATGTGTGTGTGTGTGTGTCTGTGTGTGTGTGTTGCTAGGCCCCAAACATGATGGGGCAAATCTTTATTTCCTGTTTTCAGCCTATCTTGAAGGCCATCGAACAGGCAGTAGTCACACCGGACAGCTCATATATTTGTGTAAATTACTAACAAAGAATTAAGGGAGACTGAAATGCATTTCTAACTTATTAGTTTTCATCAGTCAGCCATACCCTTCTGAGATTCGAACCTGGGCTGATTGCACATTAGGCAGTGTATTTACCTCTTGAGCCACAGGATCTCTCTCGCTCTGTTAGCTTTCTGCAAGGGGAGATATGTGTCAAATGTTAATTTGACACATCCCTTAATTCTTTGTTAGTAATTTACACACACACACACACACACACACACACACACACACACACACACACACACACACATATATATATATATATATATATATATATATATATATATATATATATATATATATATATATATATATATATATATTCTCCCATGTGAGAACAAGGCGGGGGGAACGCGCACAGGACACATCTCCCCCAAGTAGCTTTCCTCAAAGCACCTGCAGGCAGAAGAAGAAGCAACGGATGGAAACTAACCCAGGAGAGATCCAGCCTAGAACTGAGGAGAAATTTCCCGGCATTGAGGACAAATAACCAGTGGAACGACTTGCCACCAGAAGTTGTGGGTGGTGCTACATCACCGGAGGCTTTCAAGAAGAGATTGGACAATCACTTGTCTGAAATGGTATAGGGCCTTCTGCTTGAAGAAGGGGGGGGTGGACTAGAAGACCTCCAAGGTCCCTTCCAAACCAATTATTCCATGTTCTTGAATAGGTCTTCACTCTGTGTTCTCCAGAGCTCCCCAAGGCAGGACAAGAAGCAAAGGAAGGAAACGAACCGAGGAGAAGATCCAAAATACTTCGACTAAGGAGAAACTTCCTGGCAAGGAGAACAATAAACCAATGAAAGGACTTTTGCCTCCAGAAGTTGTGGGTGCTCCAAACACTAGAGGTTTCTAAGAAGAGACTAGACAACCGTCTGTCTGGAACGGCGTAGGGTTTCCTGCCTGAGCAGGGGGTTGGACTAGATGACCTCCGAGGTCCCTTCCAGCTCTGTTATTCTGTCAGGTCCCGGGAACATCTCCTAGCTGGCAAACCTCAGGTGTTTTTCAAATATTTATTTATTATTTAATTGTTTAGAAAGTTTTTTACGGCTGCCCAAGTCGGTCACAGAGATTTCGGAAGCAAAATCCCGAATACAGACCCCAATAAAACCACACAGCTCCCTGGCAACAACAATCAGACAAGCCGCTGGATGGGTTCCGTGTCATTCTGGGGTCCCCAGGTCCATTCAGCAGAACCAGGTCTTGAGGACCTGGCTAAAGAGCGTCAAAATGGGGCGGGGGGCACCTTATCTTTCCCTGAAGTTGCCACTAGGGGGAAGGCCTTCTTCTGGGTCCCACCAGGTGGACCTCCTTAAGGAGTGAGGCTCCATAACATCCTTCCCCTCCCTGCTTTGGTAGGTCAGGTAGATGTAAGTGGGGGAAATAACCCAGCCAGAACAGCTGAGGGTCTCCTGCTGATTGGCCCCAAATCACCCAGCTGGCTTTCATGCCTACGACGAGACTAGAACTCACCGTCTCCTGGTGATTGACTTAAAAATCACCCAGGCACATTTCATGCCTAAGGCGGGATCTCTTGGTGCTTGGCCTCAAGTCACCCAGCTGGCTTTCATGCCTTAAAGCAGGACTAGAACTCACCGTCTCCTGGTGCTTGGCCCCAAGTCACCCAGCCGGCTTTCATGCCTACGATGAGACTAGAACTCACCGTCTCCTGGTGATTGACTCAAAAATCACCCAGGTGCATTTCATGCCTAAGGCAGGACTAGAACTCACCGTCTCTTGGTGCTTGGCCCAAAGTCACACAGCTGGCTTTCATGGCTTAAGGCAGGACTAGAACTCACTGTCTCCTTGGCCCAAAGTCACACAGCTGGCTTTCCTGCCTAAGGCAGGACTAGAACTCACCGTCTCCTGGTTGACTCAAAAATCATCCAGGCGCATTTCATGCCTTATGGCAGGACTAGAACTCACCGTCTCCTGCTGACTGGCCCCAAATCACCCAGCCTCCTTTCATGCCTAAGGTAGGACTGGAACTCCCAGTCTCCTGGTGATTGGCCCAAAGTCACCAAGCCGGTTTTGGGACCTAAGGTGAGATTTGAACTCACCACCTCCTGCTTTCTAGCCTGGTGCCTTAACCCAAAAACCAAACCGGCTCTCTCGATCATCCCCTCCTGCTTTCATTGCGACTTTTTCTCCGCAGACGCTGCACCCCTGGGCCTGGATCTCACTCTTTTCCAGATCTCTGCACAAGGTCGCTCTCTCTCCCTGGAAACGGATCGCGTGACTATGATACAGGGGACTCGCGCAGGGGGGTTGACTAGAAGACCTCCAAGGTCCCTTCCCGCCCTGCTCTGATTACGATCGTGCTAAACAGCTCTTTGGAGCCAGTAATGGCTCCGCTTCTGGTGCTCTGAGCATTGCACCCAAAAAAATTGGGAGCCAAAGAGAAAGAAAAATATCATTTTCCACCCTATCGTCTTACATAGCAAAGCCAGGAAGAGAAACAGGATATTTTAGGGTACCAGTAAACAAAACGAGACATTTAACTGCTCAATCGTTTCCCCCGCTCTTACAGGGATGCGATATTGCGCTATTAAACCTTCGTTTTTCCTTCCCTTCATCCGCATGCTATATTTAATACGCAGCCGTTTTCAGAGAGGGAAGGAGAGGCACACCACCTTTTAAAAATTGCATGCCTTTCGCAGGCAGTCTTTGACTTAGACGGTCCGCTCAGTGACCCTCCCAAGATACGACGACACTCAAAAAACTGACTTATTGCGACCGTTTTTCACACTTACCAACCCCCGCAGCACCCCTGCGGTTCACCTGATCAAAACTCAGCGGCTCACATTTATGACGGCCGCAGAGTCCCCGGTGGGGTTATGCGATTCCCTCTTATGACCTCCCGGCTGGCAAAAGTCAGTATGGGAAGCCAGATTCACTTAGCAACCACGTTATTCGCTTAACGACCGCAGGGACTCCCGTCCCATCTGAGGCAAGGAAGGTCTTAAAAACAGGGCGAAAACTTAGCAACTCTCTCGCTTAGCAACAGAAATTCTGGGCTCAAATCCGGTCGTAAGTCAAGGACCCCCTGTTTCAGAAGGCAAACCATGTGTTTTCCAGAATAGTTTATTAATTAGGCATCGCTCATTAAGCAGGCACGATGCCTATTAGACGCTGGAAGCGCTGAGAGAAGGAGGATGATTTTATAAGCAAGGTTGAAGCTCAGATGTGAACGGCCTCCCAGGAGACTTCCTCACCTCTGGCAACTGCACACCTGGAAAATTTAGTGCCTCCATCAGGTAGGTGGTGGGATTCAGCCGGTTCGCACCAGTTCGGCAGAAATGGCCACTAATTTTTTTGTTGCCCAGGCCCAGGCCGGACCTCCGGAAGCGGCATCCACGCAGAGAACCGGTTGGTCACCTATTTGAATCCCACCACTTGCCATCCGGTCAGGAGGGCGCCGTGATGGAGAAGAACGCTTGAAAGACATTCCCAAAGGTGCTTTTTTTTTTCAGCAGGCAACTGGACTTACTTGTTTTTCTTTGAAGAGGTTTCGCTTCTCCTCCGAAAAGCTTCTTTGTTTCTTGTTTTCCTGACAGTGAGGACAATTAATCAGTGGAACAACCTGCCTCCAGAATCTGTGAATGCTCCAACACTGGAGGTTTTTAAGAAGAGACTATACAGCTGTTTGTCTGGAATGGTATAGGGTTTCCTGCCTGAGCAGGGGGTTGGACTAGATGACCTCCAAGGTCCTTCCAACTCTGGTATTCTATTCTTCTATTCTATTCTATTCTATTCTATTCTATTCTATTCTATTCTATTCTATTCTATTCTATTCTATTCTATTCTATTGTAATTTTTCTATTCTAATTTTCCTATTCTATAATCCTATCCTATCCTATCCTATCCTATTCTAATTTTTCTATTCTATTCTATTCTATTGTAATTTTTCTATTGTAATTTTCCTATTCTATAATCCTATCCTATCCTATTCTAATTTTCCTATTCTGTTCTATTCTATTCTATTCTATTCTATTCTATTCTATTCTATTCTATTCTATTCTATTCTATTCTATTCTATTCTATTCCATATTCTATTCTATTCTATTCTATTGCAATTTTTCTATTCTAATTTTCCAATTCTATAATCCTATCCTATCCTATCCTATCCTATTCTAATTTTCCTATTCTATTCTATTCTATTCTATTCTGTTCTGTTCTGTTCTGTTCTGTTCTGTTCTGTTCTGTTCTGTTCTGTTCTGTCCTGTCCTATTCTAATTTTCCTATTCTTTAATCCTATTCTATTCTATTATTCCTATTCTGTTCTGTTCCGTTCCGTTCCGTTCTGTTCTAATTTTTCTATTCTATTCTATTCTATTCTATTCTATTCTATTCTATTCTATTCTATTCTATTCTATTCTATTCTATTCTATTCTATTCTATTCTATTCTATTCTATTCTATTCTTCAGAAGAGCTGAAAAAGCTTCTTGGATGAGAAGCGAAACGTCTTCAAAGGAAAAACAAGATAGTCCAATTGCCTCCTGAAAAAGCACCTTTGGGATAACCGTGACCTGGATTGACTGAGAATTTCCATGGACAGCACTTCAAAGAAAAGCCAACTTGAAATAGAAGTTTCGAACTCGGGGCTGACTGCCCAATGGAGTCCTAGGTAGAGCTAATCAAATCATCGACCTTCAAATATCTTACATCACCCAGCCAGGAAGGTCGCAAATAGAGATCACGTGACCCCCAGAGGGCTGCAACTGTTTAAGTACATGCCAGTTGCCAAGTGTCCAAATTCGGATCATGTGACCATGGCGATGCTGCAACGGTCGTATGTGAGAGGATCAGCCGTAAGTCGCGTCTTTTCCAGTATCACTGTAACTTTGAATGGTCACTAAAGAAATGGCTGTAAGTTGGGGACCACCGGGCCCATCAACCGGAGGCAGATTGCGGGAGGCGGCGGGTTAAACCATGGTTTGTGAGGAGCAAAAATCGGAGGGCAGTAGAAGAAATGAAACAGTTAAAAGGAAGACAATTTAATTCGAATAGTAACAGTTATTTCATTATTTAACTGCTCGTTATTTAATGATTATTTAACAATAACCCAGCGAGGTCAAAAAAGTCAATATGGCAGCCAGGAGCTCTGCCTGGTTTTTGCACAAACTTTGTGCTTTTTTTTAAAAAAACAACCCCTACGGACATAATCCCAGGGGTTAACAAACCTCGGGCCCTTTAAGAAAGGTAGGCCTTCAAGCAGAAATCTTTTAAAGCTGTGGATCAATTGCCAGGCGTCAAAGTCCCTCAAGACGGGCAGGCCTATAAATTTAATTAACAACTAAATAAAAAAAGAAAGCCGATGGGTTTTGCAAAAGCCGGCTGCAGAGTTTGAGCACCTAACAACTTCACCAAAATTGCCCCACAATTAATGGGTGTGTATTTGCAGGCCCGCCGTAGGGAAAATCCTCCCAGATCGATTTGGAAAAGAATTACCATGAAGGTAGACTATATTTTTTAAAAGCTGTTTACAGGGAGTCCTCGGCTTACGACCGTCACTGAGCCCAAAATTTACGTTGCTAAGCGAGATGTTGGTTAACTGAGTTTTTGCCCCACGTTACGACTTTTCTCGCCACCTTTGTTAAGCGAAACGTCGCAGTTGTCAAATTAGCAACACGGTTGTAAAGTGAATCTGGCTTGCCGGAAGGTCGCAAAAGGGGACCACGTGACACACACTCCCCCAGGAGACTGCAACTGTCATAAATATGAGTCACTTGTCAAGCATCCGACTGTAACTCAGATGACGGTCATAAGTGTGAAACACCATCACAAGTCACTATTTTTCAGTGCCGTTGTAACTTTGCATTGTCACTAAGTGAACACTTGCAAGTCAAGGACTGGCTGTACTTATGGAGGCCTCCAGAACTTCAAATGCAAGAGCTAATCTCAAACCAAAGCAACCTGAAGTCTGCAACTTACTCATTCAATCTGAGCAAGGAGGTAACGTTTTGCACCCTCAGAACGAGTGTGCAATGACTAAGTCAGTTATACAACAACATAAAAAACCTTTACACACGAATGGCGGGTGTTGAAACGTTGCAATATCCACAGCTACAGGCATTTCTCCCTCTTCCAGACTGCAAAAAATTGAAATCTGCATGTAGGCCTTGAAACCCTTGGCAAAACAGCAATTTGGAAAATAATAATAATAATAATAATAATAATAATAATAATAATAATAATAATAATAATAATAATAATAATAATAATAATAATAATAATTCGCCATCAGTCAATTGCAAAAGGCAGCCTTACTAGGAACTGCTTCCATCCTGGGACGATATCTGTAATACCATCAAACATCCACATCTGCCTATTCCAGATCCTTGGGAAGGACTCGATAGGTAGACAAAAAGGCCAGATCCATTCTGAACATCTGGCTGACTGTGCGATGATCAATAGTAATCATCATCATCATCATCATCACATAGAAGAAGAAGAAGAAGAAGAAGAAGAAGAAGAAGAAGAAGAAGAAGAAGAAGAAGAAGAAGAAGAAGGAAAAGGAGAAGGAGAAGGAGAAGGAGAAGGAGAAGGAGAAGGAGAAGGAGAAGGAGGAGGAGGAGGAGGAGGAGAAGAAGAAGAAGAAGAAGAAGAAGAAGAAGAAGAAGAAGAAGAAGAAGAAGAAGAAGAAGAAGAAGAAGAAGAAGAAGAAGTAGTTTAAGCGCATTATTCTCTCCCAGTCTGCAAACACATAATTTGATCTAATTGAGGATAATTCCAGTTTGTTCCAAGCAACCACCTCACCACCCCACCTTAATGTCAGTTGCAGCACTTTTCGGAGGGGGGATGCAGGCCTGATTGAGGTTTAAATCAAGTAAGCATTGAACTAACCGCCTTTGGAGAAAAAGCGTCTTCGGCTTGAAGGTCTTTTGGCTTCAGGCTCCATTTTCCCCATAATGCAATGCAGGAAGCATGGAGGGAAGGAGGAAGAAAATGGCCCCTACTTGAATTTTCTCCAGCACAGCTTTCTTTAATCGACCTGTGATTGCATCTTCCAAAATTACCAGCTGGTAGGCTGGGAAGGATGAGATTTGTAATCCAACCTCTAAGAATTGGCCAGCCTAGGGAGAACTCTTCTAGAAGAATCCTGTAATGGAGGAGTTGCTTTGCATTTTTCCAGGCCTCAGAAGGCTGCACGGTTAGCTTTTGCACTCTGCAGCAGATCAGAGGTTTTATTTTGGACATGCACAAGCTGCAGGCCTTCGCTGCATTTATGCATGTTTTTGATGCGCCGCCGTGGCCACTGCAAAGGAGGCTAGAAGGAGGCTCACTTTGAAGAAGATGCAAAATAAAAAAGCAAACGTCTTCCGCGGCGTGAGTTTTGCATCCAAATATATTTTATTCTTTATACCGTTTCCCTCTTCCCCTTAAACTATTAACCGAATCCACAGTGGTCAGGATCAGGGTCTCCACTAGATGATTGACAGTCAGGCTGGAACTAAGTTAATCACCTAAAACGAGCAAACGTCCTCAACCTCTCCGCCCCCCCCCCCCAAAAAAAATAAGTTACCCAGACCTAATCCACATAGCAAAGGATAAGGTCTGCAAACACAAACAGTTAATTAAATTAACTGTCCCAGAGGAACTGCATGTTCACAAACACACACACACACACACACACACACACACACACTGCTCAAGTGTCACCATAGAATCAGCATGTAGACCTTCAAACTCCCCCAATAGCAGGAGTAGGCAACCTCGGCTCTTTTATGACTCATGGACTTCAACTCCCAGAATTCCTGAGCCAGCCACGCTGAGGGGAAAGGGGAGAGGTTTCCAAGCTGAGCCATGCTGGCTCAGGAATTCTGGGAGTTGAAGTCCACGAGTCATAAAAGAGCCCAGGTTGCCTACCCCTGGCCTAGGCCTAGGCCGCTTTATGACTCATGGACTTCAACTCCCAGAATTCCTGAGCCAGCCACGCTGAGGGGAAAGGGGAGAGGTTTCCAAGCTGAGCCATGCTGGCTCAGGAATTCTGGGAGTTGAAGTCCACGAGTCATAAAAGAGCCAAGGTTGCCTACCCCTGGCCTAGGCCTAGGCAGCTTTATGACTTGTGGACATCAACACCCAGAATTCCTGAGCCAGCATGGGGAACTAAGGCCCCTTTATGACTGGTGGACTTCAACTCCCAGAATTCCTGACCAGCCATGCTGAGGGGAAAAGGAGAGGTTTCCAAGCTGAGCCGTGCTGACTCAGGAATTCTGGGAGTTGAAGTCCACAAATCATAAAGGGGCCACAGTTCCGCATGTTGGCTCAGGAACTCTGGGAGTTGAAGTCCATGAGTCATAAAAGAGCCAAGGTTGCCTGCCCCTGCCCTATAGCAATCTGCTACTGTACCCCCATTTCTTTACAGCCACCCCTAAACGTAAACTGTTTTGCTTTTAGGAATATCACAGCTACCTAGATCTCATTTTTATTTATTCTTCCGCAGCCCTGGCTCGAGTTGGAACTATTCTTCTGATAGTAGGAAACCCAAATAATTTGAAAATGCACCAAAGTCAAAAGAATCAGCATGGAGGAGGAATTTTATACACAGCTTGGACCAGAAGCTGCACTCTTTTGTAATCAATGGTGTAGTTCTGTGCATCAATTCTCAGATTCAATCAGGGTGTTTTTTGTTTTTTCCCCAAACGTGGCCCCTTTAAAATGGATGGACTTCAACTCCCAGAATTCTCAGACAGCCGTGGTGACTGGGGATTTCTGGGAGTTGAAGTCCACCCATTTTCAAATATTTCTAATTAGGAAGGTCCTTCCACTTAAATACAGATAACCAGCATTATTATTATTATTATTATTATTATTATTATTATTATTATTATTATTGTTATTGTTGTTATTGTTGTTGTTGTTGTTGTTATTAATAATAATAATAATAATAATAATAATAATAATAATAATAATAATAATAATTATAATAATAATTATAATTATAATAATACAGATTGCCATTTGGAACACAACACACCAATTATCGCAGTCATAGAGAACCAAAGCGTACAGTTGATTGATATCGCTGTACCGGGAGATGCCAAAGTCGAAGAAAAAGAACTGGAAAATATTATGAAATACCGCGACCTGGCCATCGAAACGGCGCGATTATGGATGAAACGCGTAACAGTGACGCCCATTGTCATCGGGGCACTGGGAACTATGTCCAAAAACTTTGCAAAACACATCAAGAAACTGCAGCTTCCCGCAATAACTCCAGCAAAGCTACAAAAAACTGAGCTACTCGGGACATCTTACATTTTAAGGAGATACCCGGTTGATACCTAGGATGCTGGCAGCAACCCTTGTCGACTGTTAGTGCCAGTCAATTTGAGTGTTCAGTTGACCGAGTTTCATGTTTTATGAATAAAAGTTTTATTATAACAATAAAGTTGGAAGGGACCTTGGAGTCATCTAAAAAAGCTGGAGCCTTGTAAAAGTTTGTCTTGTACTGGAGCCTCAAAAAAATGTGGGATTGCAACTTTTTTTCTCAAGGAGGGCCTAAGGCTGAGCGTCCGCAGTGGGCAAAAAAGTCAAGGTGGCGGTCACCAGGATGTGATCAAGGATCTACTACCCCTTTTTATCTGCCTCAGTGACTGGAGGGGAATAAAGCACGTTTACCCTCATTTTGGCTTTTGCAAAGTCTCAGCGAGAGCTTGATCTCCTTCAAAAGCAACGTTTCTCAATCTCGGCCGCTTGAAGACAGGTGGACTTCAACTCCCAGAATTCCCCAGCTAGCAAAGCTAAGTGAAACATTCATTACGTGAATTTTACCCAATTTTATGTCATTTCTCGTCACAGCAGTTAAGTTGATCACTGCCGTTGTTAAGTTAGTCAGATTAGTGAATCTGGCTTACCCATTGACTTTGCTCGTCAGACGGTCGTAAATATGAGTCAGTTGCCCAAGCGTCCGAATTTTGACCACAGGACCGCGGGGATACTGCAACTGTTGTAAGTGTGAAAAAAAAGGTCATAAGTCATTCTTTTTTCCCCCAGTGCTGTTATAACTTTGAACGGTTACTAAATGAACCCTTGTAAGTCAAGGACTATCTGTACTTACCTCAGTCCCGCCAGGACACGTAAAATTCCGTGCCGCTGAATTCTTGCATTATGGCTTATTATTATTTTTCGTTTTTGAAAAGGGGGGGTGTCTCAGGAGGTGACAGAAAACCCCTTGGCTGATGGGGTTGAGGCTATTAAGGAAAGATTTGTTTTTATTTATTTATTTATTTTATTAAACTTACATGCCGCCCTTCTCCCGTAGGACTCAGGGTGGTTCACAAGGTTTTTTAAAAACAATATAGCAAATTACAAAAATGAAAAACAATTAAAATGATTACATTAACCTTGAAATAAAAACCCCAATTAAAATACAATTGAAACCCCAGTTATTTACTCTCAGTCCTGGCCGGAAAGCTCAAAGAGCCAGGTCTTCAGGTCCCGGCAGAATGAGCGAAGGTCAGGGGCAGTCCTAAGCCCTACAGGCAGCTGGTTCCAAAGGGCCGGTGCACCCACAGAGAAGGCCCTTCCCCTGGTTATTGTCCGCCGGCAATCTTTTACCGGCGGTACCCTGAGAAGACCCTCCCTGTGGGAGCGCACGGGATGAAGGGAGCATGATGCCGGCAGCAGGTGCTCCCGTAGGTAATCCGGACCCAAGCCATTTAGGGCTTTATAGGTCATCACCAGCACCTTGAATCTCACCCGGAAGGCAACCGGAAGCCAATGCAGCTCGTGGAGAAGAGGTGTTACGTGGGAGTATCGGGAAACCCCCATCACAACCCGCGCGGCTGCATTCTGCGCCAGCTGAAGCCTCCGGGTGGTCCTCAAGGGCAGCCCCATGTAGAGAGCGTCGCAGTAGTTCAATCGGGGAGGTCACGAGCGCATGAGTGACTGTGCGCAGGGCATCTCGGTCCAGGTAGGGCCGCAACTGGCGTGCCAGGCGAACCTGGGCAAAGGCCCCCAGGATCTGGTTAAAAGTTGGATGGATGGGTCACCACCAGGAAACCTTCGGGCTGCAAACTAGAGTAATCTGAGATTGGAAACGCAACGCAGATGGAAGCAAAGCGGCCCAGAAGTGAATTTGGACGCCGACAGGATCCTCAAGGATCTAGTTTGGCTGGAGAAAAAAATGTTTATTTTAATCTTACTGAGGGGGAAAGGAAAGGAAGATGGATTTCAGAAACTCTTGATTACATTTCAAGCTCTTTGGCTCTCTGTCTTGCGGTCTTGTTCTTGGCCACTTTCTTTGACTTATAAAAAAAATATCTATAACTATATCTATATATATACTATATGGATCTGGCATGTTCCCAGCACTTTCTACCATCTGCCAAAAAAGACTAACATAACAACAGAATTTGGTTGCTGCTTTTCCTCTCATACAAAGGGCTTCTGGAAAAGAAACAATAACGTGATCAGCTGCCTCTAATTGCCATTTTTGGACAGGTTTGGTGGCAGCTACTGGCTTAAAGCGTGAATTTAAGGCCGGTAGGGAGAGAGAGAAAAAAGATGCAGAAAAGGGACCTTTGTTGACAGAGATTGGGGAAAAAAATAATAATCTATCAACCTGGCAAGGTAGATGGGCAGGTGATCAAGTCCAGGTGTGGAGCCATTCCAGCATCTGATCTTACATCCCAGTCTTGGCACTTAAAGAGAAGTGAACTTCCAAAACATTTGGAAAAACAGAGAGAGAAAAAGGAGGGAGGGAGGGAGAGGGAGGAGGTAGGGAAAGAAGAAGGAAGGAAGGGAGGGAGGGAGGAAGGAAGAGGAAAGGAGGAGGGGGACAGCCCCAAGGAATCCATCTTACTTCATACAAGGGACAGAGAGATCCACAGGCTCACAAAAATTGGTGTGGAAAAAGTAGCCCATGGAAGGAAGGAAGGAAGGAAGGAAGGAAGGAAGGAAGGAAGGAAGGAAGGAAGGAAGGAAGGAAGGAAGGAAGGAAGGAGAAAGGGACAGAGGGAAGGAATGGAAAGGAAAGGAAAGGAAAGGAAAGGAAGGAAGGAAGGAAGGAAGGAAGGAAGGAAGGAAGGAAGGAAGGAAGGAAGGAAGGAGAAAGGGACAGAGGGAAGGAAAGGGAAGGGAAGGGAAGGAAGGAAGGAAGGAAGGAAGGAAGGAAGGAAGGAAGGAAGGAAAGAGAAAGGGACAGAGGAAAGGAAAGGAAAGGGAAGGGAAGGAAGGAAGGAAGGAAGGAAGGAAGGAAGGAAGGAAGGAAGGGAATGCAGGAGAAGAAAAGAGAACAAAAAAGGGAAGGGGAAGGGAGGGGGAAGGAAGGAAGGAGGGAGTGAAGGAACTGGAGAGAAAGAAGAAAGGAGAGACCAAGAAAGAAAAAGAAAGAAAGGAATGGAATGGAAGGAAGGGAGGGAGGGAGGGAAGGAGGAAGAAAGGAAGGGTAAACGAAAAGAAACTAAAGGGATAAAGAAAGGGAAGGAGGTAGAGAAACACCTGGAAGAGAAAGTGGAAAGGAACTGAAGGTGACAGGAGAGGAAAGAAGGTTGCGTGACACTCTGCCACACAGCCATTTTAAATATTTTCTTCCAAAAAGCAAAGGGATTGAACCTCCCCTGAAAATAAGGGAACTTTTTAACAGCTGAAGCGGGAGAGAAAGTGGAGAGCCTCCGAAAGTGGAGGGAGGAACAAGCACCGTCCAGGATGAAGCTCAAAGATAAAAACACTGGGATTTGTTTTGACTCCGGGCCATAAGGAGGATGCTGCGGTTGCCCGGGCAACAGGAGAATTCAGGGACCTGCACCCTCCAAGGATGGGTACCTGGAGGATACAGTTTGGAAGGGAGCCAGAGGAGGCTGTAAGGCATTCCTAAAACACCTTGAACACCTGCCGCTGGCGTGATGCTTATCGGAGGCTTTGGACTGCAACAACCATCATCCCCAGCCTGCGTGGCTCCCAAGAGACCCAGAAGGTAGCAGAATCTGAAAAACAGCCCAGAACGTCCCACGTGGGCTGCAAAATCCTTTCGAAAAGCGGCTGGATTACAATCGTAAGCGAGGGAGGTTTATTACGTGGAACTTTCCCCCTTAAGCCCTCTCCTTCTTTCCAACCAGCCAGACTTTTAACAGGAAGAACAGCAAACTCCCAGAATCCCCCGTGCTGGCTGGAGCATTCTGGGAGTTGAAGCACCAAAGTCGAAATGCACCGCCGTGGGCTGTCGGGGCACGTGGCACAAGACTGAAAGCGGGGGAGTGTAAACCAAAGTCGACTTTCCTGGTTTAGGGTTGATTTCTTGCATAGACAGGCAAAGGAAAAACAGATAGTAGTGAATGTTTGTGGCACAGGTCCTAGGCGCTCTCCGAGTTTGGGGGGGTTCTCTTGCAGAGGTTTCCATGACCCAACTAGGTAACGTCATCAGTGCTAGAAGGGAGTGTGGTTTGAGGAAGAGGAGGAGGAGGAGGTGGAGGAGGACTGTGGGGTCCTGGGTGCTCTCTGAGCTTGGTGGTTTTCTTGCAGACGTTTCATGACCCAACTACGTAACATCATCAATGCTAGAAGGGAGAAGGGTTTGCAGAGAAGAGGAGGAGGAGGAGGAGGAGGAGGAGGAGGAGGAGGAGGAGGAGGAGGAGGAGGAGGAGGAGGAAAAACTGTGGGGTCCTCGGTGCTCTCTGAGCTTGGTGGTTTTCTTGCAGACGTTTCATGACCCAACTAGGGAACACCATCAGTGTTAGAAGGGAGTAGTGGGGTTGAGGAGGAGGGCTGTGGGATCCCTTGGTGGTCTCCGAGTTTGGTTGTTTTCTTGCAGACATTTCATTGCCCAACCAGGTGACATTTTCAGAAGGGAAAGGGGCTTGTGGATGGAGGAGAAAGGAAGAGATACTCTCTTGGTGGTCTTTTTGCAGATATTTCATGACTCTACTAGGCAACTTCCTCAGTACTAGAAGGGGGTCAGGTTTTTGGAGAGAGGAGGAAGAGGAGAAGGAGGAGGAGGAGGACTGTGGGGTCCTTGGTGCTCTCTGAGCTGGGTGGTTTTCTTGCAGACGTTTCATGACCCAACTAGGTAACATCATCATTCCCAGGAGGGAGGGGTGTGTGCAGAGACACCCCCCCCCCCATCCCTTCTAGCACTGATGATGTTACCCAGTTGGGTCATGAAATGCTTGCAAGAAAACCACCAAGCTCAGAGAAGTCCACCGTTCAACCTGAGCTACAAATGTTTTCTTCTGTTCATTCCATGTCTCTGCATTTTTCAGCCTCATCCTATTCTCTTTCCTCCCACCCACCCCCCCACCCCCCACCCCCCGTGGGCTTCTGTGCAGGACCCACAAGTGCCATTAGCCCCCCAGACGGTCTCCTTCCCAAATGGGACTCAAGCTCCCTAAGTCCTTTTAACAAGGCGACCTAACAGGCCGCCTTTTCGGCTCCCGTCCCCCAGGGCGAGATTATGGTTTCCATTAGCCTCTCCTAAAACTGGGCTGTCTTTGGGGAGGGATTTGCGTCTCTTCCTAATTTAATTTGTCTTCGCATTAAATGAAACAAAATCCAGGCCGTGGATATAAACAGCCGGAAAGTTAGACAGTCCGATGCCATGAAAAGTTCTAGATTAAGCCAGAAGTGGGCCAAGAGACTTCCAGCTTAAACGGGAGGGGCTGCAAACTTTTCCAGAGCTGGGGAAAAAAAGAGAGAATAAGCAGGACGATAAATAAAGGTTTGTTATTACCATCGTTATTCCTGTTGTAATTACTCAGCAAATGAAAGAGACAGCAGTAAACAACCTAGGGAGCAAATTAAAACCTGTGTGCAGGAAACATCATTAAAATCAAAATTGTAATCAGTCGAGAGGACCCATAATAAGGATAAGTGCGGGGGTGGGGGGGGGAGAAAATGAAGAATGCAATCCAAATATAAAAGGGAAGGGAGGGAGGGAGGAAGGAAAAGAAAAAAAAAGAAGGAAGGAAGGAAGGAAGGAAGGAAGGAAGGAAGGAAGGAAGGAAGGAAGGAAGGAAGGAAGAAAGAGGAAGAGAAAAGGAAGAGAGAGGAAGGGAAAGGAAGGGAGGGAGGGAAGGAGGAAGAAAGGAAGGGTAAAAGAAAAGAAAGTAAAGGGATAAAGAAGGGAAGAGAAACACCTGAAAGAGAAAGAGAAAGAGAAAGTGGAAAGGAACTGCATATGATATGAGAGGCAACAAACACACTCATTTTAAATATTTTCTTTCAAATAGCAAAGGGATTTAACCTCCCCTGAATAAGGGAACTTTTTAACAACTGAAGTGGGAGAGAAAGTGAAGGGCCCTCTGACAACAGAGAAACAAGCATTGTCCAGGATGTAGCTGAAAGATAAAAACAGGAAAGAAGGAAGGAAGGAAGGAAGGAAGGAAGGAAGGAAGGAAGGAAGGAAGGAAGGAGAGAAAGAAAGAAAGAGTAAGGGAAGGGACAATAAATAAATAAATAAATAAATAAATAAATAAATAAATAAATAAATAAATAGAAAGAAAGAAGAGAAAGGAAGGAAGGAAGCAAGAAAAAGAGAAAGAAAGAAAGAGGAAGGGAAGGGAAAAGAAAGGAGAGAAAGAAAGTAAGTGGAAGGGAAGGGGAAAGGAAGGAAGGAAGGAAGGAAGGAAGGAAGGAAGGAAGGAAGGAAGGAAGGAAGGAAGGAAGGAAGGAAGGAAGGAAAAGAGAAAGAAAGAAAGAGTAAGGGAAGGGAAAATAAATAAATAAATAAATAAATAAATAAATAAATAAATAAATAAAAAGAAAGAAAGAAAGAAAAAGAAGAGAAAGGAAGGAAGAGGAAGGGAAGGGAAAAGAAAGAAAGAAAGAAAGAAAGAAAGAAAGAAAGAAAGAAAGAAGAGAAAGGAAGGAAGGGAAAAGAAAGGAGAGAAAGAAAGAAAGTGGAAGGGAAGGGGAAAGGAAGGAAGGAAGGAAGGAAGAAATGATTGGGAAAAGATTTCAGACTGAGGAAAGGAGAGCGTCACAAGTTTGGTGCTGATGCGGTTTCCGCGGCAACCAAGGGCAAAGCATTCCTCTCCCCCCCCCTGCCTTAACGGTCCCTTCAGAAGTGCCCAAACGCTGAAGCTCAAAGGAAGTAAATCCACCCGCCTCTTCTTCTTCTTCTTTTTTTTTTTTGATCTGAGAGCGGCCCGGGTGCAATTCTTTAAACTCCCATTTGATTGCAAATTAATTATTGACGCAATTTGGCCAAAGGAATCAAAGCGCCGACACCAGAATTGGATTAAAATCAAACTGAGCCACAGCAGATGCTGCTCTGGGATCCGTTACGAGCCCGTGGCCCTTTCAGCCACGGCAAAGGATTTTGTGCCCTTGCTGACGGATGGAGGGGAGTTTTTCACCTCAAGGTCACCCCCCTTGGGGAGACCTCCGTGGAGCTAGGTCAAAAAAGTCAAAATGGTGCCCACAGTCTGACTGTTAAAATCCCAGTCACCAACCGAACTGTTGTGAATTGAGGACTGCCTGTGACAGCTGGACTAAAGAATTTGCTTTTTTATATGAGTTTAATTTACAGAGGGAAGGAATTAAGAAAGGGGGGGGGGGGAGAAGGAACACAAAACAGAGGAACGGCTAGGGTGAAACCAACACAACTTTTGTTACTTATGACCACAATTCCGGACACAATTTCTGTTTCTAAGCAAGGCGGCTGTTAAGAAGTCTCAACCCATCACAAGTAGTTCCTCGGCTTATAACCAGAGTGGAGCCCAACATTTCTGTTGCTAAGTGAGACAGTTGTTAAGCGGGTTTCCCCCCCCCCCCCCGTTTTACAACCTTTCTTGACACACTTGTTAAGTGAGTCGCTGCATCTGTTAAATGAGTAACGCGGCCGTTAAGTGAATCCGGCTTCCCCATTGACTTTGCTTGTCAGAAGGTCGCGAAAGGGAGATCGCGTGACACACCCACACACCCACACACCGCGGGACACGGTGACCGTCGTAAGTGTGAACCAGTTGCCAAGCCTCTGAATTTGGATCATGTGACCGGGGGGGGGAAAAATGCTGCAACGACCGTAAGTGTGAAAAACGGTCGTAGGTTGCTTTTTGCAATCCCGTTGGGACTTTGAACTGTCACTAAATGAATGGTTGTAAGTCGAGGACTATGTGTATTTGACCTTTTTGCCCTGGTTGATAAGTGAATCACAGACTCATTGTTCCTTGCTGGCAGCATTATTTACTTCAAACGCACTTGTCTGTTTTGAGGTATCCCAGTTTATCAGGGTAAAAATTGGGAGACTGTGAGTTCTAATCCTGCCTTGGGCATGACAGAAAACGGGGTGACTTTGGGCCAATCATCAGGAGAGTGTGAATTCTAGTGCCGCCTTAGGTATGGAAGCCAGCTGGGTGACATTGGGCCAGTCACCAGGAGATGGTGAGTTCTAGTCCTGCCTTGGGCACGACAGAAAACTGGGTGACTTTGGGCCAATCATCAGGAGAGTGTGAATTCTAGTGCCGCCTTAGGCATGGAAGCCAGCTGGGTGACACTGGGCCAATCACCAGGAGACGGTGAGTTCTAATCTTGCCTTAGGCATGAAAGCCAGCTGGGTAACTTTGGGCCAATCCACAGGAGACGGTGAGTTCTAGTCCTGCCCTAGGCATGAGGCCAGCTGGGTGCCCTTGGGCCAGTCCCTTTCTCTTAGCCCTAGGATGGAGGCAATGGCAAACCAGCTCCAAAATCTTGCCAAGAAAAGTGCAGGGGGCTCGTCCAGACTTTTTTTCAAGAGTCCAAACGGATCTGAATAGAAGCACGGAGATCATTTCCTTTGATCGTTTGAGGCTCGGTGTTCATTCCCGCTTAACCTTGCTCCGCAAAATTGGACGGGAAGAGAGCCAGGAGAAAAGGATGGCTTGGAGGCATTATTTAGTTCGGCCTTTGGCTTCGGAAATGTGTTTTTTTTCCCCCGCTTCTCCAAGGCAGGGGCAGAAAACAGCTCTCTGTGTCTCCCCATGAACGCTACTTTCAGGCTGGTGGGAAACGCAGCTTGGGCAATAATAGGGATTATGGCTTATTTCAGTAATATGGCTCACTTCGCTTGGCTGCCGAACCGGGCAGAGCTGGCAGGAACGTGGAGACGGATGAAAAGATGGGAGACGGTCACTCTGACCCGCCCCATCCTTGAGCCAAATCCATTTTGCTTTTCTTTAACGGGAGGAGAACCGTTATTCGGCTGGCAAGGTTAGAGGCAGGGAGGGGATTTTTATAAGGTCAGGCTTAGCGGGTTACTGAGCTGATGGCGGTCAGCTCGGTCTGCTGAGCGGAGGGGCGAAATCAGAAGGTCCTTCCCTGCTTGCCGAATCCCCTCTTTGCGGGACCAAGGATAATAACCTGGCTTGTGGGAGACGCTTGCTTGGCGGCGGTTTTCCGCTTAGCCCAGAAGGAGACCGAAACCATCATTATGCTAGGCTTTTGGAGGGTGAACTCCAATGAAGAGAAGGGAGGGAGGGAGGGAGGGAGGGGAAAAAAGAAAGGAAGAGAGGAAAGAATGAAGGAAGAGAGGGAAGGAGGAAGAAAGGAAGGATGGATGGATGGATGGATGGATGGATGGATGGATGGAAAGAAAAAGGGAGGCAGGAAGGAAGGAAAGAAGGAAGGAGAAAGGGAAAGAAGGAAAGAAGGAAGGAAGGAAGGAAGGATGGGAAAAAAAGGAGGCAAGAAGGAAGAAAGGAAAGAATGAATGGAAGGAAGGAAGGAGGGAGGGAGGGGAGGGAAGGAAGGAAAGAGGGAGGAGGGAAGGAAAGAAAAAGGGAGGCAGGAAGGAAAAAAGGAAAGAAGGGAGGGAGGGAAGGAAATAGGAAGGAAGGAAGGAAGGAAGGAAGGAAGGAAGGAAGGAAGGAAGGAAGGAAGGAAGATGGGAGGGAAAAGGGTGAGAGAAAGGAAGGGAGGGAGAGATGGAGGGAAGGAGGAAGAAAGGGATGGATGGAAAGAAAAAGGGAGGCAGGAAGGAAGGAAAGAAGGAAAGAGAAAGGGAAAGAAGGAAGGAAGGAAGGATGGGAAAAAAGGAGGAGGCAGGAAGGAAGGAAGGAAAGAATGAATGGAAGGAAGGAAAGAGGGAGGAGAGGGAAGGAAAGAAAAAGGGAGGCAGGAAGGAAAAAAGGAAAGAAGGGAGGGAGGGAGGGAAGGAAATAGGAAGGAAGGAAGGAAGGAAAGATGGGAGGGAAAAGGGTGAGAGAAAGGAAGGGAGGGAGAGATGGAGGGAAGGAGGAAGAAAGGGATGGATGGATGGATGGATGGATGGAAAGAAAAAGGGAGGCAGGAAGGAAGGAAGGAAAGAAGGAAGGAGAAAGGGAAAGAAGGAAGGAAGGATGGAAAAAAGGAGGAGGCAGGAAGGAAGGAAGGAAAGAATGAATGGAAGGAAGGAGGGAGGGAGGGAAGGAAATAGGAAGGAAGGAAGGAAGGAAGGAAGGAAGGAAGGAAAGAAAGAAAGAAAGATGGGAGGGAAAAGGGTGAGAGAAAGGAAGGAGGAAGGGCAGATCCAAGGAACGGTCCCTCTTACTTCGAACAAGGGACAATCAGACACACCCACAGGCTCACAAAAATTGGTGCTGAAAAGTAGCCCACGGACTGACTTGCGTTGTACAGACACAACCCCAAGCGCACACGGGAAGCCCTGCTGCTTTTTCAAAGCTTTGCTGAAACGAAGTCGAGGTGGTGCTGAGGCAGCAGAAGTCCTGCCCTTCTTGATATTTTTTTTCCCCCCTAACCCAGACGCAGGCTGTGGGGACGAGATCCCGCCTGGCCAAACAGGCATTTGTCTCCCATCAAAGGCTGTGGAGCAAACCCAACGTGGCTTGGCGTCTTTGGGCAGCTACAGCCCGTGGTTGACTCTGGCTGCACCTTGAGCCAGCAGGACCGCTGGGCCCTTCTCACGAGAGAGGTTTACCTCTGCAGCTCCGGGCACGTCGTTAGGTTGTGTGAACCCATTGATCTTTTTACTATACGGTTGAATGAACACAGAACCTAGAATAATAAAGTCGGAAGGGACCCCGGAGGTCTCCTGATCCACCTTTCTGTTCATGCAGGAGACCCTAGAGGCCATTCCGGACAAATGGCTCTCCAATCTCTTCTTAAAAGCCTCTAAGCGATGGAGCACCCACAACGTCTGGAGGCAAGGAGTTCCACTGGTGAATTGTTCTCATTGTCGGGAAATTTCTCCTTCGTTCTGGCTTGCTTCTCTCCTTGATTGGTTTCCATCCGTTGCTTCTTCTACTGCGTTCAGCTGCTTTGCAAGATAAATAGACCCCCCTCCTCCTCTTTTGGGGGGGGCAGCCCCTCAATTATGGGAACGCTGCTATCCTGTCCCCCCCCCGGTCCTTCTTTTCATTAAACTAGAGTCTCCTTGCAACCGTTCTTCGTATCTTTTAGCTTCCAAGGGCCCTGATCATTCTTAACCCGATTGCGCTTTGGAAATGCAGGGAGGGAAAAAAAAAAGAGGTTAATTCAATTATTGGGCTGAAAGTCTTGTGAGACCTTATCGTCCTGGTTTGCAAACATGACTTAGCATTCTGGGAATCCCAACCAGCGTGCTTTATTAACAAACCATAGATGGAAGCAACGACGGCATAGTGTGGCCAGGGAAGACTTACAGGCAGCGTCACATAGCATAGGTGTTCACCTTTCTTCCTACAGTTTTATGGCTTTGCATACTTTCACAAAATTGTTCCCGAGAAAGATTAATTGCTGCGTCAAAGGAGGCCTTCTCCTGATTCCGCCCCCGCAGGTATTTTTACCTGTCAGAGATATGCAAAATGTGCGTGCGTGTGCGTGTACCCACTTTTTCTTCTTAAGGAGAAAAGCATCCGCAGAACAAAATAAAAACAGTTCAGAGATATGCAAAATGTGTGTGCGTGTGCGTGTCTATACCGTAGTGGCCAAAATTGTGGAAACCTTTTGGGAAAAGTGTACAGTAGAAAATGCCACCTTTTGGTTAAGTTTCCACCAGTTTTTCTTTTTTATCCCATTTATATCCCGCCCTTCTCCGAAGACTCAGGGCGGCTTACAATCTAAAGCACAAATCAATGTGCTTAGCAATAGCCTTCGTTTTATGTATATGCCTGCTTATTAGGGCTTTCGCCCCCCCCCACAAGCGGCATTATTACAAAGTCAGCTTAATTGCCCCCAACAATCTGGGTCCTCATTTTACCTACCTCGGAAGGACGGAAGGCTGAGTCAACCTTGAGCCTGGTGGGACTCGAACCTGCACTAATTGCAGGCAGCTGGTGTTACTTAAGGAGGCATTAGCCCACTGCTCCACCAAGGCTCCTAGTTCCTTTATAACTGTAGCCTTCTTCACTTAATAATACTATTTTACATCGCTTTCTGGGCAACCAGTCAACTCTTTGCATCATTACGTTCATTTTATTACATTTTACAAGCTCACTAAATGAAAGAACTCTCTCTTTATATATAAACTAATCAGAGAGAGAAGCAACCTGGAACTAAGGAGAAATTTTCCTGACATGGAGAACAATTAACCATTGGAACCACCTGCCACCAGAAGTGGTGAATGCTCCAACACTGGAAGTCTTTAAGAAGAGACTGGACAGCCATTTGCCTGAAATGGTATAGGGTTTCCTGCCTCAGCAGGGGGTTGGACTCCTGACCTCCAAGGTCCCTTCCAACTATTCTATTCTATTCTATTCTATTCTATTCTATTCTATTCTATTCTATTCTATTCTATTCTATTCTATTCTATTCTATTCTATTCTATTCTATTCTATTCTAAATTCTGTTCTGTTCTACGCTACGCTATGCTATGCTACACTATTTCTATTTCTATTTCTATTTCTATTCTTCTTTGAAGACGTTTCAATTCTCCTCCAAGAAGCTTCCTCATTGCTTGTTTTCCTGACAGTAAGAACAATTAACCAGCGGAACAACCTGCCTCCGGAAGCTGTGAATGCTCCAACACTGGAGGTTTTTAAGAAGAAACTGGACAGCCATTTGACTGAAATGGTGTAGGGTTTCCTGCCTGAGCAGGGGGTTGGACTAGATGACCTCCAAGGTCCCTCCCAACTTTATTGTTATTCTTTTTAAGTCGAAAAGCATCCACAGAACAAAATCAGTGCAATCCAGCCAGATACTTAATTCTGTCTCCCTCTTAATCATGTCTTCACTCCAATTTTCTACGCCTGGGACGGAGAATAAATCATCGGTTTGCTTTAAGAATCGCTGCCAGAAGGTCCTAAAATCGGGTTTGTGGGCTTGCAAACAGGGACTGTAATTCGGGGAACCGCCTGTAAGGAAGGACTTTTTTAGTTCCAGCTGTTTTTCTTGACAGGAATGGGCTAACTCGCCGCGGGACAATTCCAACAATTCCAATTTATTTATTTATTTATTTAAAAGAGTTTAAAGACTAACTTGGTTCTTGTCGTGCACATGGCATTTTGTCCCTCCTTTCTTTAATTCTGTTCCACCCTCTCTTCGGTGTTAGGGTAACTTCTGTCCTGCAGTGAGTTGGCCATGGAGGGTGGTCCTAGATTCTTTTCTTGACACCCCCTCCCCAGAAAATCTTCACCCCTGCAAACCGGGCCAAGCACGTTTTCTCTCCGATCGAGGTTGCATTAACAGGGGTCTCCCAACTCGGATTTCCCCACTGTTGGGATTCCTCGCCAGCCCATGGATCCGGCAGCTGAGTCTGGGGAATCAGAGGAAGAGGAGGAGGTGGGGCCTGGAGTGACATCAAGAGTCAGAGGAAGGCTCTGAGGAGCTCCACGACTTAAAGTCGGACGAGGAGCCCGGCCCCTCTACTCGCGCTCAGGCTGAGACACGGCTGCGCTGGGAGCCTGAGTTGGACGGTGATGAAGCACAGCTTGGACAAATCCAGGATGCACGACAGCGCCGGCAAGAGAAGCGAGTAGGACAGAGGAAGGCAATGGGGCGGCTCCAAAGGCAAAGGAGAAGGCATTAGGGAGCCATGCCTGGGCTGAATAATAAAAGGGGAGGTGTGGGAGGTGCTGGTTGCCAAAGGCAGCCATTCATGTTGAGGATGGAGTTTCTGTGAACTGTGTTTGTTTGCCTTGGATGTTGACTCAGGTCTGTGAGAATAAAAAGGGGTTGGTTTTTTCTTGTGGTTCCTGCCTGTTTCTTGGAAGAGGCGTTTTTGCTTGTGAGCATAGCAAGAAAGCACGTAGGCTGGGACAGAACAGACACGGCTCTCCCAACTCAGCAGAGTTGTGGACTTCCCCACATGCTGGCCGGGGAATTCTGGGAGTTGAAGTCCGCAAGTCTTAAAGATGCCGAGTTTGGAGACGCCCTGCTTTAGGAGGACGCCTGCAAAATGCCAGGTGTAGATTTTTTTTCAACTCCATGGTAAGTTTGCTCCAGCAGTCAATTAATTCCCCAGCTCTTTGCACTCGCCCATCCATTGACAATTTGGAGACAACATCACAGCCCTGAGGTTTGGAGGCTGTGCTGAACATCACTCTGCTAATGTATCGGAATCATTGCAAAGGTTCAGCTTCAGCCTTTCCCATTTCTGGCCCTGCCAGGTTCATTGGAGCTTTTAATTGCTAGCTGCTTTTTCCACCACTGTTTTTATTGTGCTGTGGCATCGCAATTCTGGGCTACAAGAAGGAGACATGCAAAAGGTGATTCCTTCTTATTCCGTTTTGGAGTTTGGAAGAGCTTTCTTCCTCTTTGTTCTTTCTTGTTCATTCTTTTTAGATAGGTGGATGGAGGGATGGATGGATATAGATTAGATTAGATAGATGATAGATAGATAGATAGATAGATAGATAGATAGAGATATAGACATACAGATAGATAGAAAGACAGACAGACACAGACAGACAGACAGACAGACAGACAGATAGATAGATAGATATTGGTTGATATAGAAATATTGATAGATAGATAGATATAGATAGATATTGGTAGATGATAGATGATAGATAGATAGATATGGATGGATAGATAGATAGATAGATAGATAGATAGATAGATAGATAGATAGATAGATAGATAATTGGTAGATGATAGATATAGACAGACATACAGATAGATAGACAGAAAGACAGACAGACAGACAGACAGACAGAGACAGACAGACAGACAGATAGATAGATAGATAGATATTGATGATATAGAGATATTGATAGATAGATATG
Organism: Vipera ursinii; assembly: GCF_947247035.1. Lineage (NCBI taxonomy): Eukaryota > Metazoa > Chordata > Lepidosauria > Squamata > Viperidae > Vipera > Vipera ursinii. The sequence continues at coordinate 74,912,054 of NC_139521.1, forward strand.
GATAGATAGATATTGGTAGATGATAGATAGATAGATAGATAGATAGATAGATAGATAGATAGATAGGGATGGATGGATAGATAGATAGATAGATAGATAGATAGATAGATAGATAGATAGATAGATAATTGGTAGATGATAGATAGATATAGACATACAGATAGACAGATAGACAGAAAGACAGACAGACAGACAGATAGATAGATAGATAGATAGATATGGATGGATAGATAGATAGATAGATAAATTGATAGATGATAGATAGATAGATAGATAGATAACCTTTAGTGTCATTTTTTACTGTGGACACACTGGCACACATTAAAAATTAAACTGTTGTTTGCTCTCAAAAGTATACACATACATCACATGCATATAAACATGCTATGAACAACATATGTATATACCTACACCCTTGCACATAAATACACATAAATATTAATCACTGTCCATCTTGAATATATAGCGGAACGTGAGACTTCACAAGGTTGATACTATAGGGAACAAAACCGTGAATGAACTGTGGCTTGCTTCCTCCTTCCGCAAGGGATGGGTTGTTGTTTTTCCCCCCAATGCTGCATTTCCAATTGCCCTGGTTTTGTACAGGTAGTCCTCAACTTACAACAGTTCAGTTAGTGACCACTCGAAGTTACAGTGGCACTGGAAAAAAGGGTCTTAGGACCTTTTTCACACTTACAACCGTTGCAGCATCCTCCGTGGTCACATCTATCAAGATTCGGATTCTCGGCCACTGACCCACATTTGTGTGTCCCCGGGGGTCCCGTGATCCCCTTTTGTGAACTTTCTGGCAAGCAAGTAAGTCGAGGACTACCAGTACTTAAGAATAAAAATCTGAGATCACAGAGGCAGAGGTAGAAATGCATTCTTTGGCTCTCCTCTGGCCACCTTCCGAGAGACCCGCGTGGATCCTGCTTGCTTAAGAAGCTGGCGGTGCCCTCAGACCGAGCTTGGCTCACCTGTCGCGTTTTCTTGTGGAAATGGGTGGTCATCGGCTGCTTCGGGGATGCTGTATGTTCCTGGTGGTCTCCTTTCCCCACTGTACCTGCTCCAATAGTCTTGTTTTGGGGCTCAAGTATCTGCTGAATCCCTCTGTTCATGAAAAAGAGGAAGGAAGGAAGGAAGGAAGGAAGGAAGGAAGGAAGGAAGGAAGGAAGGGAGGGAGGGAGGGAGGGAGGGAGGGAGGGAGGGAGGGAGAAACTAACAAAGCAAGGAAAGGGACAGAAGAAGAGAAGAGGGAAGAGGAGGAAGGGAGTGAAAGAGGGAGAAGGGGAAGGAAGGGAGGGAGAGAGGGAGGGAGAGGGAGGGGGAAGAAAGGAGGAAGAGAAAAGAACAAAGCAAGGAAAGGAATGGAAGAAGAGAGGGAAGAGGAGGCAGGGAATGAAAGAGGGAGAAAGGGAAGGAAGGGAGGGAGGGAGGGAGGGAGGGAGGGAGGGAAAGAAGCTAGGAAGGGGAGGGAGGGAGGAAGGAAGGAAGGAAGGAAGGAAGGGGAAAGAAGGAAGGAAGATGTGTAGTTTGACTTGTCCTGAGTTATGGTTAAGCGAGCTCAATTCACACAACCTCCTGTCCCTTAAAGTCAGTCTCATTCCCAGACTCTGTCAGGCACAAAGAATTAGGACCACGCAGAAATAAGTCCAAGTTAAGCTGACCTATTGCTCAGGCCTACACACAACCATCTCATCAACTGAGGGGGCAGCACTAAATTGGCACTCGGTGAGAATTGAGGGAATTCCAGAGGGGTTGGATGCAGCTCCACTTGTGAGAATGTAATGACTCCGGGCTGATTCCCCTCTTGACTCCACCACCCTCAAGCTCTGCCGGTCCTTTTCTTGTGTGCTTTGAGTTAAGAAGCCCCTGTGGGGTGGGGTGGCTCTTAAAACCAATAGTTGATTGCTCCACCTTCCTATTTGCGGTGTTTTGATATCTGTTCTGCGGCTAGAGCGGTCAGGTTGCTCCCGGATTCTGCCCAAACCAGTGGCTCCCTCTTTGGATGAGGTAACCATCTGCCCCGGCAAGGGCCAAGCGGTTGTAACTGAAGAAATGGGCGGGGGGGGGGGTGTTGTTTAAGAACGGTGCTGTTTTATCTTGCAGCCAGAGAGCACGTCTGCTCCACATTGCCCAGCCTGTGCTTTCCAGTTCTGCTTCGTTGGCATCCCTTTATCTCCCACTGCAATTTAGCAGAAACTGCCACAATAGCATTTTAAAGACGGGCTTGGCAGTTCGTTACTTCTGCGCAAGAGATAAAGGCGCTCTGGGAAAGCTGGCTGGCTGGTAACCAGGTTTTGTGTGTGTGTGTGTGAGAGAGAGATGGGGGGAGAAGAGAGAAAGAGGAATAGAGGAACATGAGAGAAAGGAAGAGAGAGAAAAGGGGGAGAGAAAAAGAAGAGGAGAGGGAGGAAGAGACGAGAGAAAATGAGGGAGAAATTGGGAGAAAGAGAGGAGAGAAAGGGAGAGAGAGAAAGAAAGGGAAAGAGAGGGAGAAAGAGAGAAGAGGGAAAGAGGAAGAGAAAGAGGGAGAAAGAGAGAGAGAAAAGGGGGAGAGAGAGAAAAAGAGAAGAGAGGGAGAAAGAGAGAAAACAAGGGAAAAAGAGGGAGAAAGAGAGGAGAGAAAGGGAGAGAGAGAAAGAAAGGGGAAGAGAGGGAGAGAGAAGAGGGAAAGAGGGAGAGAAAGAATGAGCGAAAAGGAGAGAAAAAGAGGAAGAGAGGGAGAAAGAGAAGAGAAAAAGAGGGAGAAAGAATGAAAGAAAAAGAGGAAGAGAGGAAAAGAGGGAGAAAGGGAGGGAAAATGAGAGAAAGGGAGAGAAAGAGAGGAAGAGGAAAAGAGAAAGAGAGAAGAGAGAAAGAGGGAGAGAGAAAGAGGAAGAGAGGGAGAAAGAGAGAGGCACCGGTGAGGCCACACTTGAACTAGGGCGTCCAGTTCTGGTCACCATGTTAGGAAGGAAAAAAAAAAGATGCTGAGATCCGGGAAAGAATGCAGAGAAAAGAAACAAAGGTGATTAGGAGCCTGGAGGCTGAACGATTGAGGAAACTAAATATATTTCGCCTAATGAAGAGAAGTCTTTGGGGGGAACCTAATAGCATCTGCCAATCCTTGAAGGGCTGTCACTGGGAAGAGGGGGCCGACTTAATTCTCCAAAGCACCAGAGGGAAGGACAAGAAACAACGGGTGGAAAAATCATCAGAGGGAGAGCAGCAACCTGGAAATAAGGAAGAATTTCCAGGCAGGGAGAACAATTAGTCAAGGGAACAGCTTCGCCTCCCAGAGTCGTGATCGCTGCGTCGCTGAAGGTCTATGGAGGTTCTCGGTCATCCAGGTCTCCCCCTTGTCCCCAAAGGTGCTTTTTCACGAGGCAACTGGACTTTCTCGTTTTTCCTTGAAGACGTTTCGCTTCTCATCCCAGAAGCTTCTTCAGCTCTGAATGGATGGTGGAGAAAACGGAAGGATTTATATTCTTTGCAGTCCTCTGGTCGTTGGTACTCTCTCTGTCGTTGAGGCGCCTTGGAGGCTTATCTGTGCCCTCAGGGTCATCTGAGTGGTGCAAATGGGTGGGGAGCCTTCTTGGAACTGCTGAAAGGACTGTGTTGTAGACGGGAGATGGTGTGTGTGTGTGTGTGTGCGTGTGTGTGTGTTGTCTCCCTCCCCCTCTGTTGAGGGTGGGCTGTTCAATTTTGACCTAGATGGCCTCTTTGAGCCCTCTTTCAAACCAGCGGTCCTCTTGGTCCACAAAGTCCACATTTTGCATTTTGCTGAAAGGAGGCAAACGACCAACTCTCTGCAAGGAGTATAAATCCTTCCCTTCCCCACCATCCAGTCAGAGCTGAGGAAGCTTCTGGGGTGAGAAGCGAAATGCCTTCAAAGAAAAGCAAGGAAGTCCAGTTGCCTCCTGAAAAAGCATCTTTGGCATATCCATCGCTGGAGGTTTATAAGAAAAGGTTGGACAATCATTTGTCCCGGGTTGTATAAGGACACCTGCCTTGGGCTGGACTAGAAGACCTCAGAGGTCCCTCCCAGCCCTATAATTCTACGCTATCTCGCCCATATTCAAAAGGCTGGATCTTGGACAGTCCATAAATGCCGTTTTAACAGACCAACATTTGAGTGGAAGAATTCCAAAACGACTCTGCCCTTTCATCGGACTGGATGAGTATAATTTATTGGGTTTTAGAATCGCATCCAGGTTACAGGCGTAAAAAATAATAATCACAAACAGCCAGTATAAACGTGTAAAATAATACAAAAATAAAGGTAGAAGTACTTTTATATATTTACGGAATCAAGTGGTGGTAATAATAAATACAAATCAGCCGAAAGCTTCAATCACACAGTTTCAGTTTAACTGAAGTTACAGTAGAGTTTGTAAAAATAACACAGTCTTGCAAACGCGCTGAAAACTAGTAGGAAACCTTCCATTTTGGCACCGGGTTAAAAACAAACAAACAATAGTTAGCGGAGTCGGTTACAACAGGGCACAAAGACTGGTTTCTTACTAGTTTGCTGAGGTACGTTTTTTCCATCATCTAAAAGTAGATTTCGCGATGCAGTTCCAACAACTCACAGTTTTATGTCTTCTCCTTCCCCTACAGCCCGGAGGGGATTCGAGAGCTTATCAGCTGTGCAAAATTCAGGAAAAAAATAAAAATTTCAAGATGCTTAAGGCCCCCAGTTGATGCTGCTGAAAGATAAAGAGGGTGGGGGGGGGGGAGAGAAACGCTTGGGTCGAAAAAAGGAGGAGGAGGGGGCACTGGTTGGGTTTGGCAAGGCTTCTCGGTCACCCCAAAATGAGAAGCCGCCTGCCAGCATCGGCGCCGTTTCGTCCGGCGAACACTTTTCCGAGTTCGCCCCGTCCGCTGGAACGAAACGGCGGAGGTGGCCGATCCAGAGTCAGCCTTTTCCGGCTGTTTTCCCCAGGTTTTTATCCCAGCAGCAAAATTGGGGTGGGCGGGGGCCGTAAGCGTGCCAATCTCTCAAGTTTTGCAATCTGCCCACCCTCCCGCCCACCCACCCTGCCCCGTATAACTTCAGCCACTTCTGACCACACTCATCCTCGTGTCGATAGGAAATAAAAAATAAAAACCACACAAACGGCTACGTGGGAAGTCAGCAAGCACGGAAACTCCTTGAGGACTGGGTTCGGCGCTGTTTGAGCCAGACGGCTGTGGTAGCCCGAGGAATCATGTAATAGCACTTTGGATGGGGAGTGTTTTGCAGCTCCAGAGGGCTGCTTTTCAGTGTTGTGCGTGTGTGTGTGTGTGTGTGTGTGTGTGTGTTCTTTTTAAAACAGCAGGCTAATTTTCTTGGCTACCACTCCCCAATTAAACGCCTATCAGCCCTGCCGTTCCCCTTCCCCTTCAAATATATATTTCTATATATAATAAAATAAAGAAAATTAGTTCCCCACCCCACCCCTTTAATAAAAAAATGCTGTCGGTCTGTTGAAGCAATTCCTAATGGGGGAAAAAAAGCCCGATTGTCTTCAAGTTCCCGACAGAATCAAGTATTATTCCGTTTTTATTGATTTATTTCAGTCCTCAAAGAGTTTTGAGATTCTCATTCTTTTAAAAGAACACCAGACAGAACCTAACTAAATACGTGTGCTAAATACGCTTTGCTAAGTTCAGAGTCCTTTCACCAAATGGTTTTTCGTTTTGTTTCCCCCCCGCCCCCCGACTTCAAAAGAGGGCGTGGGAATTAAGGACCGGGACGTCCAGATCGGGCGGCGGTTATCCGTAACGCCGCAAAACAAGGCACTGGTATGTCTCGGGACAGGATCCTCGTCGTCACAGTTTCAGAAAGGATTTTGGCTATTTAATTCTTCCCCGCCCCACCCATCCTGTTTTAGAGGGGGGGGAAATCATCATCATCATCATCATCAAATCACAGTTAAAGATCAACCGAGTTGAGGTAACGAAACAAACTAACGAACAAAAAGGTCCCTACTCCAAAAAGAGAGAATTATTCACGTGGTACCGAGATGGTGAAAGGCTTTGAATCTAAAATACGGTGATTTATTATTTTTTTTTAAAAAAAATTCTTCTATTTTGCATGCAGTACAGAATACATCCTTCTCTAACGTCTCTTCGCTTTCAGCTTCTGCTAAATGGCTGACTCGGCGGTGCCAGCACGACTTTTGACGCAACACACGCACACAACAGCAAATGGCCCTCGGAAAGATCGCCAACGGGGCCCCCGGAGAGGCGCATGGACGAAGCCTGTTCTGCACCCTAAAAATATATATATATATAATCCCTCGTTGTTCGTCGGACGCAGAATCGGAGCATCTGATTGAGCTTAAAGAATCAAGAGGGGATTCGGGCTATTTTCTGCGCGCCGCTGGGTGACGGATGCTGGGTGCAGTCCGATAAGCAGGAAAGTTTCCTACACAATGGGAACCGTGTGCTATAGATTGATAGCTGTCCTAAGAAGCAGCATGAGCAGTCTGCTAATGGGCATGAAATTCGGAGCAGCTAGGCACACGGCGACACTGTTGTGTTGGTTTCACGCACACGTGGTTTCTGTGGGTGAAGGACTGTGCTTAATGCGGTCCCTGGAGCAGTGTTTCTCGAGCTTGGGGACTTTAAAATGGGTGGACTTCAACTCCCAGAATTCTGGGAGTTCAAGTCCACCCATCTTAAAGTCCCCAAGTTTGAGAAACACAGCCTTGGAGATTTTTTTTTTCTAGGCAGGACCTCCTGTGTGTTTCCGAGTTCAGCAGAGCTTCAATTCGGCAAACCTACTTCATTCATTCACAATTGCACTTAAAACCTACTCTTCTCAATCGACGCAGAAGCGGAGACAAACCCAGACTACGCTGCCTTTGTCTCCGCTTCCTGATGCTGGGTAGCAACAAGGTTATTTCGAGATATATGGCTTCGCGGATCATTCGACAAACTATGCTACGCAAGAGGAGCCTTCCGTAAAATGTGGCCGGATGGGCGAAAAAAAATAATAATAATTCTCCACCGGCTTTCCCTAGGAAGCGCTGGAGAAGCCGGAGGTGTTTCGAGGATCACCCTGTTTGGATCTTTCCCCTTTCTGGATGTCCCAGTTTGGGAGATATAACTCAACCGGGAGGAACTCCAGGATTGGAATGGATTTCGCGCCAAGACCTGCACGAAGAGTCTTAGTAAAAATGGCGAGAATCACATTGGACAACCCTGCCCATCTCTCCAAAACACCTGGCCTTTTCACCCATTACAGCCACATGGACTTTCCATTCATGCTGCTCCTTCCTAAACAACTCCTAGCTACGTTACTCCTACCAGGCACTATTAGTTATATCTGAAGATTAACTAGGTTACAGCCATGCATAGATAAAATTCACAATTCTGATAAGGACACTCCATTCGTCTGCAAGAGGGGAGGGGCGTTCAGACCTCCGACAGAAAGCTTTCTGCGTGGATTGAATTAGGAACCACTAAGCCTTTACACTTTAAGGAAGTCACTTTATCCCTTGCAGACGACCTACGGAGTTTGAAAAAAACAACAACTAAAAAACTAACCCTAACCCTAACCAGCCACCGTAAAGTATTCCAGAGCTTGGCTGTTCCAGATCAACCGGGATTCTTTTTCCAGGAAGAAGAAAAAAAAAAGGAACGAATTAATCAACCCTAAGAGGTAAAAATATGAAACGGCGTGAAAGATTTTGTTTTTTCTTTTCGAAACATTTTAGGGATCGATTTTATTTTTTTTTCCACCCCCCCAGCCCGAAACGGACAGACGTGTTTTTGTTTCAACACGCCCAGCGTTTTAATAAGTAGCTGGGATTTCTTATCAGAATTAGGACACTTGCTGCCAATCTCCTTAGGTTGCTTAGGAGCAGCTTCGCGGAATACTTTAGTCTGTGTGTGTGTGTGTGTGTGTGTGTGTGTGTGTGTGTGTGCAGGGGAAAATAATTCAAAGACCATCATATGCTCTCAAAAATTTACGTTTCCCCCAGTTTTTTTTTTTTTGCTTTAGGGACAGTTTAGAAACCAGAGCATGTTAATTTTGAGCATTGCTTAAGAATGCAAGTCTTCTCCACTGCTCAAATTTACAAATATACTCTATTTTGTACTTGTCTTCACAATTTGGGGCAGCTGTCTAACATCACTTGTGTTCCTCCGTTTCTCGCTTTAGGAATCTCACGCAAGCTGCCATGTTGATTAGTAGCAGTCCTTAAGAACGGCTACGTCCCCTCATTTCTCGCTTGAGGAACATCTCCAAAACCTCAAATGTTGGTTTGGGCTCAAAGTCAATTGTGTTCCCCTTATTTCTCGCCGCAGGAATGCTAACCAAGCCACCATGCTGGTTAGCAGTGGTTCGTAGGAACCAATGTATTTGCTCATTTCATGGCTTAGGAACAACATGGGCAGGACGCTATGTTGGACAGTAGCATATCTGGTTAAAAACAGGCATGTTCCCCCATTTCTCGCTTTAGGAACATCTTCAAACCATTGTATGTTGGTTTGAGGCAGTGTCGACATCATTTGTGTTCCCTCATTTCTCGCTTTGGGAACACCACCATGCTGGTTAGTAGCACTCTCAAAGGACAGATATGTCCCTGCTTTAGGAACATCTTTAAACCACAATTACATGTTGGTTTGTGTTTCCCCATTTCTCGCTTTGGGAACACCACCATGTTGGTTAGTAGCAGTCCTTAAGGACAGAGATGTCCCTGCTTTAGGAACATCTTTAAAACATGATTACATGTTGGTTTGGGGTAGCTCTTAAGATCATTTGTGTTCCCCCATTTCTCGCTTTGGGAACACCACCAAACCACCATGTTGGTTAGTGGCAGCTCTTAAGGACAAATATATCCCTGCTTTAGGAACATCGTTAAACCACGATTACATGTTGGTTTGGGGTAGCTCTTAAGATCATTTGTGTTCCCCCATTTCTCGCTTTGGGAACACCACCAAACCACCATGTTGGTTAGTGGCAGCTCTTAAGGACAAATATGTCCCTGCTTTAGGAACATCTTTAAAACATGATTACATGTTGGTTTGGGGTAGCTCTTAAGATCATTTGTGTTCCCCCATTTCTCGCTTTGGGAACACCACCAAAACACCATGTTGGTTAGTGGCAGCTCTTAAGGACAAATATGTCCCTGCTTTAGGAACATTGTTAAACCACGATTACATGTTGGTTTGGGGTAGCTCTTAAGATCATTTGTGTTCCCCCATTTCTCGCTTTGGGAACACCACCAAACCACCATGTTGGTTAGTAGCAGCTCTTAAGAAGTGTTCCCTCAGTTCTTGCTTTAGGAACATCTTTGAACCCTCAAATGTTGGTCTGGAGCAGATCTAAAGATCATTTGTGTTCTCTCATTTCTCGCTTCAGGAACACCAGCAGACTATCATGTTGGTTAGTAGCAGTCCTTAAGGACAAGTATGTTCCCCCATTTCTCACTTTGGGAACATCTTCAAAACATTGGATGTTGGTTTGAGGCACTGTCAAGATTATTTGTGTTGCCTCATTTCTCGCTTTGGGAAAACCACCAAACCACCATATTGGTTAGTAGCTGTCTTTACAGACAAGTATGCTCCCCCATTTCTCGCTTTAGGAACATTGTCAAACCACGATATGTTGGTTTGGGGCACTGTCAAAATTATTTGTGTTCCCCCATGTTTCATTTTAGTAACATCTTCAAACCATGAGATGTTGGTTTGAGGTACTGTCAAGGTCACTTGTGTCCCCCATTTCTCGCTTGGGGAACGCCACCAAACCTCCATGTTGGTTAGTAGCAGTCCCTAAGGACAAGTATGTCCCCCCCATTTCTCGCTTTAGGAACATCTTCAAACCATGATATGTTGGGTTTGGGGCACTGTCAAGACTGTGTTCCCCCATTTCTCGCTTTAGGAACATCTTCAAACCATGAGATGTTGGTTTCAGGTACCACCAAACCACCATATTGGTTAGTAGCAATCCTTCAAAGCAGGCATGTTCCCCCATTTCTTGCTTTAGGAACATCTTCAAACCATGAGATGTTGGTTTGAGGTACTGTCAAGGTCACTTGTGTCCCCCATTTCTCGCTGTGGGAACACCACCAAACCTCCATGTTGGTTAGTAGCAATCCTTCAAAGTAGGCATGTTCCCCCCTTTCTCGCTTCAGGAACATCTTCAAACCATGAGATGTTGGTTTGAGGCAGCTCTTAAGATCATTTACATCCCTCCCATTTCTCGCTTTTGGGTTATCACCCCAAATCACCCTATAGCCTTTTCAGGTGGGTTTCCCTCAGGAACATAACAGGGGCTGCCAGACAATCACAGGCCCCGATTACGTTGCTCACAAAGGCATTTTGGGAGAGGTCAAAAAAGCAATGTTAAGGAACAGGAAATGCAGCTCTGGAAACGTTCGAACAGAAAAGAAATTAAATCCCTACGTTGCTTTTCCATCAATAGGCCCATTGCTGATCTCGGCACAGATTTGGAAATACAACCCCACACCCACCCCCCAACAAATATTCCTTGACCGTATCACATTTTAAGGTGCCAACCTCATGTGAATGCAACTTATATATTAAAACAAAAAACAAAAAACGAAACCAGCTGTAAATCTAGCAAAGGTGAAAAGGTGTTTTCTTGGTGACCAATAATTTTCAGAAGGTAAAGAAAGGTCTCTGGGGTATTTTTTTTCTGTACCGCACGGCGGGGGGTGGGATCCCGCCTTAGGTCTTCCGCTCGAAGAGATCGTGGTATTCCTGCTCGTCCAGCTCTCGATTGTACTTCTCAATCTCGCGATTCGCCTCTTCCAAGTAATCGTTCATGAACTGGTCCATCACTGGGGTGAAAACGTTAAGGAGGAGAAAAAAAAGGGCTTCCTGGGAAGAACCTGAGGAACGACTGAAGTGCAGTCCTTGACTTACGACCACAATTTGAGCCCGAAATTTACCTCGCTAAGTGAGACATTGGTTAAACTGAGAGGGACCTCGGAGTCCTAGTGGAGGATCCCTTAAATAGGAGCCAGCCGTGTGCTGCAGCTGCCAAAAAAAGCCAACCCAGTGCTAGGCTGCATTAACAGAGGGATGGAATCAAGATCACGTGAAGCGTTAATACTACTTTACAAGGCCTTGGTAAGGTCACGCTTGGAATACGGCATCCAGTTTTGATCACCACGTTCTAAAAAAGATGTTGAGACTCTAGAAAGGAGAGCAACAAAGATGTTCAAGGGACCGGAGGCTAAAACATATAAGGAACGGTTGCTGGAATTGGGGATGTCCAATTTAATGAAGAGAAGGACGAGAGGGGACAGGATAGCAGTCTTCCAGTATCTCAGGGGCTGCCCCAAAGAAGAGGGAGTCAAGCTCTTCTCCAAAGCGCCTGAAGGCAGGACAAGGAATAATGGATGGAAACCGATCAAGGAGAGAAGCAACCTAGAACTAAGGAGAAACTTCCTGACAGTTAGAACAATTAATCAGTGGAACAACCTGCCTCCAGAAGCTGCGAATGCTCCAACACTGGAGGTTTCTAAGAAGAGATTGGACAGCCATTTGTCTGAAATGTTTCCTGCCTGAGCAGGGGGTTGGACTAGATGACCTCCAAGGTCCCTTCCAACTTTATTATTATTATTGAGCTTGTGCCCTATTTTAGGACCTTTTTTGCCATAAGTTGGTAAGTGAATCGCTGCCATCACTAAGCCAGGAACGTGGTTGTTGTTCAGCGAACCTGGCTCCCCCGTTGACTCTGCTTGTCAGAAGGTCGCAAAAGGGGGATTGCGTGACCCCGGGGGAAACGCTGTGACTGTCGTAAATACGAATCAGTTGCCAAGTGGCTGAATTTTGATCATGTGACACCCCCCCCGGGGACGCTGCGACAGTCGTTAAGTGTGAAAAACGGGCCTAAGTGACTTTTTTTCAGCGCCGTTGTAACCTTGGGCAGTCAGAAACGGTTCTAAGTCGGGGACTACCTGCATTCTTACTGAATTATGCTCCAATCTCTCTCAGTCCAACCCTAACCTGATAAAGAGTTGTGGGGAAAAGGGGAAGAGGAAGGAATATTAGATTATATTCCTCACCGTAGGTTATCGATGAAAATGATGAAGGTGATATAGAAATAAAATAAGGAATGCCAAGCTAGACTGCAGAACCACAGGACGCAGGACAAAAGATACGTGGGTGATAATCCATCTTGTCTCCAAAGAAATTCACAAACTGGGTGCCGTTGTAGAAGTAGCCAGTTGGAAGCGGGTCCAAATGCCGTTTTACCTGGAATTCAGAGAGAGAAAGAGAGGGATTGCGGGATTGCGAGATCCCTAAAAACACACTCCCGTTGCAAGTCCCTGAATGTATATTTTTAAAACTTTAATCTGCATAGTTTCAATATTTTCGTTATTTTTCTGCCTTTTATAACCAGTGAGCTGCCCAGAGTCGCTGTATAGGGAAGATGGGCGGCGATAAAACTTGAATCAATAGAAGTATAAATAAACTGGGATCACAGGGGAAGCCAGCTTGTCTGCAAACTGGGACTTCTGAAGCATGAACCCCCACAAAAAACGTCCCTTAGAACTGGCCCCAGCAGAGACCAGCACAAACCAACATAAAGAAGTAGGGAACTACATGTAGTCCTCGGCTTACATCCACAACTGAGGCCAAAACACCCGTTGCTCAGTGAGGTTTGCTCCATTTTACGACCTTTTTTTTGCCAAAACGGTTAAAGGAATCACTGCGTCTGTGAAATGAGTCACACGGTTGTTAAATGAATCTGGCTTTCCCGTTGGATTATGTGCGTCAGGTGGCCAAAAGGGGGATCGTGTGACCCTGGGGGGGGGACACCACAACAGTCATAAATACGAGTTGGTTGCCAAGCAGCCGAAGTTTGATCACGTCGACCCTCCAGGACGCCAAGAGGGAAAAACGGTCCCGAGTGCCATTTTTTCAGTGCCGTTGTAAACTATCAGTCGCTAAATGAAACTGCAGTAAGTCGAGGACTACCTTTAGACAACTCAAGAGGAAGAACATGTGCAAAGTGCAAAAGTTCGGCACGGGGAGGGAGCACATTCTGTCTTTTTATCTAGCAGATTAAATTAAATAATAAATGAAGAAGGACAGACGGGAGGAGAGGAGACAAAATACAGCTGATCAACGGAGTCAGGACTCTAGTTGAAATGAAGGACTGTCTGTCTCCTTTATGTCCTTTATCGACTTTATTTTCCAAAGCCCCTGAAGGCAGGACAAGAAACAACGGATGGCAACTAATCAAGGAGAGAAGCCAGCTGGAATTAAGGAGAAACTTCCTAACAGTGAGAACAATCAACCCGTGGAACAGCTTTGCCTTCAGAAGTTACGAGTGCTCCACCACTGGAGGTTTTTAAAAAAGGACTGCATTGAAATGGGTATAGGCCAGGGGTAGGCAACCTTGGCTCTTTTATGACTCATGGACTTCAACTCCCAGAATTCCTGAGCCGGCCATGCTGAGGGGAAAGGGAGAGGTTTCCAAGCTGAGCCATGCTGGCTCAGGAATTCTGGGAGTTGAAGTCCACAAGTCATAAAAGAGCCAAGGTTGACTAGGCCGCTTTATGACTCGTGGACTCCCAGAATTCCTGAGCCAGTATGGGGGAACTTTGGCCTCTTCATGACTCGTGGACTTCAACTCCCAGAATTCCTGAGCCAGCCACGCTGAGGGGAAAGGGAGAGGTTTCCAAGCTGAGCCAGGCTGGCTCAGGAATTCTGGGAGTTGAAGTCCACGAGTCCTAAAAGAGCCAAGGTTGCCTAACCCTGGCCTAGGCCTAGGCCGCTTTATGACTCGTTGACCTCAACTCCCAGAATTCCTGAGCCAGCCACGCTGAGGGGAAAGGGAGAGGTTTCCAAGCTGAGCCAGGCTGGCTCAGGAATTCTGGGAGTTGAAGTCCACGAGTCCTAAAAGAGCCAAGGTTGCCTAACCCTGGCCTAGGCCTAGGCTGCTTTATGACTCGTGGACTTCAACTCCCAGAATTCCTGAGCCAGTATGGGGGAACTTTGGCCCCTTCATGGCTGGTGGACTTCAACTCCCAGAATTCCTGAGCCAGTATGGGGGAACTTTGGCCCCTTCATGACTGGTGGACTTCAACTCCCAGAATTCCTAAGCGAGCCATGCTAGGGGGAAAGGAAGAGGTTTCCAAGCTGAGCCAGGCTGGCTCAGGAATTCTGGGAGTTGAAGTCCACGAGTCCTAAAAGAGCCAAGGTTGCCTAACCCTGGCCTAGGCCTAGGCCGCTTTATGACTGGTGGACTTCAACTTCCAGAATTCCTGAGCCAGTATGGGGGAACTTTGGCCCCTTCATGGCTGGTGGACTTCAACTCCCAGAATTCCTAAGCGAGCCATGCTACGGGGAAAGGAAGAGGTTTCCAAGCTGAGCCAGGCTGGCTGAGGAATTCTGGGAGTTGAAGTCCACGAGTCCTAAAAGAGCCAAGGTTGCCTAACCCTGGTCTAAGGATTGGACTAGATGACCTCCAAGCTCCCTTCCAGTTCTATTCTGATTGATTGATACTTTTTGCCCCGCTCTGCTTACTCAGCTGCTCCTGCCCAGAAGCCACTTTGCTCACTTACATGGATGCTCTTGATCTCCTGGGACGTCAGCATGCCCCGGGTCTTCAAAGCTTTTCTTTGTGGTTTCTGCGTTTGGATGAGAGAGAGAGAGAAAAACTCAAGTTCAGCTTATTGAAAACCAAAAGGAAAACGAACAAACAGAAAACAACCCCAGGGTGGGATAAATGTAGGGTATAATTTAGGAAACAATCGTTTTGTTTTGACTGAGTTAAATGTCTATGGAGATCCTCACTCATCCATTTCACGGTTGACCCAAAGGTGTTTTTTTCAAGAGGCAACTGGGCTTTCTTGTTTTCCTTTGAAGACCTTTCGCTTCTCAGCCGAGAAGCTTCTTCAGTTCTGACTGAAGGGTGGAGGATGGAGAGATTTATACTCCTGGCAGACAGCCGGTCATTTGCCTCCTTTTAGAGAGCCGCTGAGGCCACTTGGAGGTTTATCTGTGTCCTCCGGGTCACCTGAGTGGTGCAAATGGGTGGGGAGCCTTCTTGGCTGCAGGATCTTTGCTGCCCTGGGGCCCTTTTGTGTTGGAAAACAAGTGTTGTGATTCCTCGCCAGCCGGTGCATCCGGCAGCTGAGTTTGGGGACTCCGAGGAGGAGGAGGAGGAGGGGCCTGGAATGACATCGGAGTCGGAGGAAGGCTCTGAGGAGCTCTAAGACTTACAGTCGGATGAGGAGCCTGGCCCCTCTACTCGCGCTCAGGCTGAGACACAGCTGTGTTGGGAGCCTGAGTTGGACGGTGATGAGGAACAGCTGGGAAATATCCAGGATGCACGAAAATGCCGGCAAAAGAAGCGAGTAGGACAGACGAAGGCAATGGGGCGGCTCCAAAGGCAAAGGAGAAGGCATTAGGAAGCCACGCCTGGGCTGAATTATAAAAAGGGAATGTTGTGATTCAGGGTCAGCCTGTGGGTTCGGCAGTTGGGTCGGACGACTCAGAGGAGGAGGGGGGTGTTGAAGAGCTTGCTGATGATGGCCTTGAGGCTCCACAGAGCCCTCAGCCGGGCCCCTCCCACCTGGTCACGATGGAGACCAAGCTGTGTGAGCCTGACAGCGTGGATGAAGATGACCCACAGCTGGCCCTGTTCAAGGACGCCCGACTCAGGAGGCAGTCAATCAGGAGTAAACAGAGGAAGGCAATGGGGCACCTCGGAAAGAGGCAGAGAAGCCACGCCCTGAACTGTTTAAAAGGGGAATGCATGGGAGGGCTGGTTTGCTGAAGGCAACCGCTTGGATAGTTCCTGTTTCATAGCTCCTGTTTCATGGTTGGTGTCTTGTCTTGCTCTGTTTTATGTTAATAAATTTGGCAGGCTTTATTCCAGCCTCTTGCCGTTTGTAAAGGGGTTGTCCCTGCTTTTGCTGCAGGGCCGGTAGCAGGCTGGTACAGAACAGGGAAGGTGTGAGAGGTGCTGGTTGCCGAAGGCAGCCGTTCGTGTTGAGGATCGAGTTTCTGCGGATCGTGTTTGTCTTGGATGTTGACTCAGGTCTGTGAGAATAAAAAGGGGATGCCTGTTTCTTGGAAGAGGGCTTTCTCCTGGTGAGCCTAACCAAGACTCACGCAGGCTGGGGACAGAAGAGACGGGCACAGCCCACCAGTTTGAGATGCAGGCAACGCAGACTCGCCCCTAACCACCTGTGCCCGTCTTCAACCACGAAGGCCGGTGGCTATCAAATATTCAGATTCCCACTTGGGATCTGGCCATGGAAACGTGGACCGCCGTTATTTCAGAGAGGACTGGGCCACGGAGACAGCCTGGCACCAGGCGGGGGCAACTTCTAATCCAGAGCGGTTTAATTGAACAGCTGATCCAGCACAACGCCCTTTCGGCTTTGATCTCCCGGCAGAAAAACTGGGCAGCGCTCAGCCGGATTCGAACCAACCACACGGCAGGTGCCAATGTTGGAAACAGAAATGGGGGCTGGGGGAATAATCCTAACTTTTGACAACGGAAACGGCCCACAAACTTTACGTCGTACTGCGACGGAAGCCCCCCTACCC
Organism: Vipera ursinii; assembly: GCF_947247035.1. Taxonomy (NCBI): domain Eukaryota; kingdom Metazoa; phylum Chordata; class Lepidosauria; order Squamata; family Viperidae; genus Vipera; species Vipera ursinii. The sequence continues at coordinate 74,928,569 of NC_139521.1, forward strand.
CCACCCCCCTGGATCCTTGCCTGAAATACATCTTCTCGAGGGCGGTGCTGTCCAATGGTTAAAATGATCTAGGTACCCAGCCACGGGCTTAAGCCACCCCTAGTAACTTACTCATACTTAATTTAATGTTGTTCACAATTTTATGCATCACTCGTGCCGTGCGTTTTTTAAAATGGCTCAACAGAGCTGGTGTTTTATATTTCGGAGAAGCATTGGATACGCTGTTGGTTTTTTTTAACAGGTTTTTATGCATTTAATGCCGCCTTCTGTTACGCCGTACATGACCAAGGGAATAACCGGGGGGAGGGAATCTTGGCCAACGGCATAGAATCCAGGATTGTTGTTGTCTTAAACCAGCTAACTTTTCTCTGTTGAAGAATTCGTATCGTGACAGGAGGGAAGAAAAATGTTTTAGAAACGGCAGCCTAGACTGATGCTCACCCTTGGCAGCCTGATACATTTTTAAAGGACTTGGCATAGATATCAAAGACCCAGAAATCAAGCATTCCATCTGACGAATGTTCCACCGATCAATTTTCATGCGATGTTCGGAACCGATACACATTAATTAGGTGAATCACGGATGCGGATTGGGGCGGTTGATGAATTTTAAGATGCTTTAAATGTCAAGCTTCCGAAGAATCCTTTTTCCCATGTGCGAACTGGATGGCACACCTAGCTAGACTGTGTGGGCTTGCGCTTAAGATATTTGTCTGTGCGCCCACCAATGCAGATAACGGGACTTTCCACTTTGCTTCGATGCATACGGAACAGTGGGGGTGGAGTGGGGGTGTTTGGTTTTTATTCTCCACCCCCACCCCCCACATCTGCTGGGTGGTTGCAGCAGGTTTTGGTCAATTCCCATGACCCTGGGACACTGTGACCATCATAAATATGAATCAGTTGCCAAGCATCTGAATGTAAATCACAAGAACCTGGAGATGCTGCAACATCCAAGCTGATCGGCTCTTCTTCTGGGCTCAGCGGAAGTCCCAGGATCAGCGCTGAGCTCCAGCTGGATCCTGGCGCTGATCCTGCCGCTTCTGCTGAGCCCTGACAGCCCTGAAGAAGCGCTAATTCTGGCACTTCCGCTGAGCCCCGACAGCCCTGCAGCTCCAGCTGTCTCTCGCTCAGGCTTGTGGTTCAGCTCATTCCCTTCCCCCACTACCCCTTTTCTAGGATGGTCGCGTACCACCTGCCAGGTGCCAATGTACCACAGGTGGTACCCGTACCACTGGTTGAAAAGCCCTGATCTAATATTCAGGTGTCTGTCAAAGAGAGGGGTCCATCTATTCTCTAAAGCACCCAAGGGCAGGACAAGACGTAACAGGTGGATCTAAGCTCAGGAAGATCTTCAGCCCATGCAACATAGGTGCACCCTTCAAATATGAGAATACACTAAGGCAGAAGCTTGTCCGCCCCAAGGATAAAACACCCAGACACAAACTGAGCAAAGTGGTATATATGCAGTACAGTGCAGTGAGCCCATGGGCAGATCTGCACATTGGGGAAACAAAACAGCCACTTCATAAACGCATGGCACAACATAGGAGATCGGCGCTTCTTCTGGGCTCAGACCATCCTAGAGAAGTGGTAGCGGGGGTGGGGAATGAGCTACTCATCCGATTCCTCATCACCGTCCAACTCAGGCTCCCAGCACAGCTGTGTCTCAGCCTGAGCGCGAGTAGAGGGGCCAGGTTCCTCGTCCGATTGTAAGTCTTGGAGCTCCTCAGAGCCTTCCTCCGACTCTGATGTCACTCCAGGCCCCTCCTCCTCCTCCTCCTCCTCCTCCTCCTCCTCCTCGGAGTCCCCAGACTCAGCTGCCGGATTCACCGGCTGGCGAGGAATCGCAACACATCCTCACCTGTTTGGCCGTCTGCCTCAGCCAGTCCTTGATGTCGTCTTCTTTGAGGGAGCATCCCACGAAGACCAGGAAACATTCCTGCGATCCAGGGTGGTCCCGGTTCTCGGTTCTGGAGTCAGGAGGGGCAGGCAGGGGCCCCTCCAGGACGGGTACCAGGCTTAAGGTGTTGGAAGATGTGTTGTGACACACTTCAATCATCCGGTCAGTATCTGCACCAAAGAAAGGCAAAGGGTGAGGGTGGTATTAATGGCTGGTGGTTTTTTTCTTCAGTGAGTGGGGGGGGGCGCGGTCCTGAGGTGCTCAAGAGCCACAAAGGTCCCACCTCCACTTAACGCTAGCAAAAATAAATACCAGTCGGGAATAACAATTAATACGATAGTTCAGCTATTGGTCCGAAATGATATAAAGTCTCCCGCTTGAGCAGCGGGGGTTGGACTAGAAGACCTCCCAAGGTCCCTTCCAACTCGGTCGTTCTATTAATTGATCAGATCTGAAATGCTGTTAACTTGTGTAAACGTGCAAGAAGCAACACAATCGAAGGCGGAGGAAAAATCCATTCTCTGGTTCAATAAACAAACAAACATTTATTTATTTACTCTGGGCGCTGGGCAACCAGATTGTTATTTATGGCTGTTTGTACTGTCCTGCAGTTTTGGGATAGTTTTGCCAAAAGCTGGCATTTCTTTCTGACTTTCAGGCCATTTTGGTCTAGTGGTTAAAGCAGCAGCTACAAAATTGGGAAGGCGCGGGTTCGAGTCCTGATTTAGCCATGAAAGCCAGTTGGGTGACTTTGGGCCAATCACCAGGAGACGGTGAGTTCTAGTCCCGCCTTAGGCATGAAAGCTAGCTGGGTGACTTTGGGCCAATCACCAGGAGACGGTGAGCTCTAGTCCCGCCTTAGGCATGAAAGCCAGCTGGGTGACTTTGGGCCAATCACCAGGAGACGGTGAGTTCTAGTCCCGCCTTAGGCATGAAAGCCAGCTGGGTGACTTTGGGCCAATCACCAGGAGACGGTGAGTTCTAGTCCCGCCTTAGGCATGAAAGCCAGCTGGGTGACTTTGGGCCAATCACCAGGAGACGGTGAGTTCTAGTCCCGCCTTAGGCATGAAAGCCAGCTGGGTGACTTTGGGCCAATCACCAGGAGATGGTGAGTTCTAGTCCCGCCTTAGGCATGAAAGCCAGCTGGGTGACTTTGGGCCAATCACCAGGAGACGGTGAGTTCTAGTCCCGCCTCAGCCATGAAAGCCAGCTGGGTGACTTTGGGCCAATCACCAGGAGACGGTGAGTTCTAGTCCCGCCTTAGGCATGAAAGCCAGCTGGGTGACTTTGGGCCAATCACCAGGAGACGGTGAGTTCTAGTCCCGCCTCAGCCATGAAAGCCAGTCAGGTGGGCCAATCAGCAGGAAACTGTGAGTTGTAGTCCAGCCTTAGACATGAAAGTCAGCTGGTGATAGTACGTTTGCCGCTTTGAGATATTTGTAAAAAATAATAAAGGCAGGATGTAAACCCATTAAAGAAATCCTAGCAAACTACTGTTCCACTCAGTGAGCGCGCAGTGTTTGCTGAACAACCACAGATTTGCCTAACGACCACTGCAAAACAGGTCATAAAACTGGGGACGGTCACGTGACTGAGCTTATAACTGTTGTGCATCACGACTCTAATGGGCAGGCTCCATTATTTTTCATAACTACCTGTAAAGAAATAAGGGAAATTTCATTTCTTTCACTTCTGCAGCAGATAGATCTGGCAGATGTTTTGCCTGAAATGGTATAGGGTTTCCTGCCTGAGCAGGGGGTTGGACTGGATGACCTCCAAGGTCCCTTCCAACTTCTTCTTCTTCTTCTTCTTCTTCTTCTTCTTCTTCTTCTTCTTATTATTATTATTATTATTATTATTATTATTATTATTATTATTATTATTATTATTATTATTATTATAGATGTGCTGAGTTTGGGGGAGGTTGGGAGTTGGGCTGTTACCCCAAACTTTGCCCGGAGATTATCGCGGCTGTATAAAAAGCCTATTTCTGTGCTCCAATTACTTCCTTCAGCTCCCAAACTGAGACACCCATTGAGACTCCGAAGTCACCAAGCATAAATACAAGCATTAACACAGGTACTATCAGATGACAATTTGAAAGACTTGAGGATAAAGAGAGTGAGGTGGAGGCTAAACATTTACCTGAAAACTTGACTTTGCCAAAAATGTGGTAGATGTTTCCAGAGAACGGGCTCGATTTGTTCGATGACTTCAAGGCTGTTTTGAAAAGAAAAAAAAAGACAATAATCAGGATCAGAGCAGAGTGTTTCTCAACCTTTGGGGATTTTTAAGAGGGGTGAACCTCAACTCCCAGGATCCCCCGGTCGGCACTGCCCCCAAAGGTTTGCTTTATCAGATTTTCATCAGTCATTGTAAAACCATTTTTCTGATCTTCTTTCCACCTGGCCCGTAGCTGAATATATTGAAACCAAGTCTGAACAATCTTCTCATCTCGCAAGAGACTATATGGTTTCAAACACCAGACATTTCTTTCCAAACTTAAAATCTCCTTGTACGTAGTCACATCATGTTTAAAACCAACATTTATATTTTCTATTGCGTGTTTTGGGATTGCCCACAATGGTATCTTACAATCTAATTTATGTCTGTACTTCTTCCAAACCCTCAACAATGCCTGTCTTAAAATATGCACTCTAAAGACATTATCTACCTTCTTATCATACAACAAATATGCATGCCAGCCAAACAACAAGTCATGGCCCTCAAGATTTAATAATCTCTCTTGTGTCAAATTGATCCAATCACTTATTCCTGCTAAAGCAGCAGCTTCATAATATAATTTAAAATTAGGCATTTTAAGACCACCTCTTTCACGAGTATCCTGTATTATCTTTAGTTTAACTCGTGGCCTTTTCCCTGCCCATACAAATTTATTGATACCTCGCTGCCATTCCTCCAAATTAGAATCTTTCTTAAGAACCGGTATCATTTGAAATAAAAATAAGAATTTAGGCAGGACATTCATTTTCATTGCCCCCAAAGGTTGAGAAACGCATTTTTACCCCCAAGTGCTTCTGTACAAGCCAAAAACACACACCAGCGATGAAGACAACGATGGCAAGGGTGATCTTTAATGTCAAGAGGGAAGAATTTGCAGCGAGAAAAGCATTTTTTTTAAAGAAGTATATTCTAGGCTGGGCTGCAGTAATGGGAAAATAATTGCATGACTGGGGAGCTTTAAAACCAGAAAAATGATGGTAGACGTATTTCATTTGAAGTTTACCCAGGCTGCATTTGCAGGTTAACTGTTTCAGCCATATATTCTTGTTAGCCATTCCAGAGGCGGGAAATGCACAACACATGTGGCTGAAGAAATAATAATTTACCTTTACATTTGGCTGCAAAGCGCATTTTCTCCAGAGGGCGGTTAAACCACACACAAATCTGGACCATGGGAGGGAAAGCAGAGCCGGCTCTAAATTTCCCATCAAACCTGAAAGTGGGGGGGGGGCAATATTAACATTTTAAAAATAATAATGTTTGATTAATTTTCCAATTTTACATTTAAGTATTTAAAAAGCAACGCGGCGACTGGGTTAATCCGTCGTTCGATAACAAAATCTTTAGTGCAAGTCTCAGGTTACCACATCAGATATTTCTTCTCTTTTTCCCTTTAACGTTTTCTGTCTCGTATTCAAGCTAGTATGCTTCTAGTTATATCACCTCAATGAAAACAGAATTATTACGTTTATCAATAAATTTTTAGCTTAGACGTAACCTTAATCGCATTCAATCTTCATAAACAATTCATAAAGGTAAAGGTAAAGGTTCCCCGAGTGCTAGTCGTTTCCGACTCTAGCGGCCGGTGCTCATCTCCGTTTCAAAGCCGAAGAGCCAGCGCTTGTCCGAGGACGTCTCCGTGGTCATGTGGCCGGCATGACTAGACGCCAAAGGCGCACGGAACGCTGTTCCCTTCCCACCGGAGTGGTCCCTATTTTTCTACTTGCATTTTTACGTGCTTTCGAACTGCTAGGTTGGCAGAAGCTGGGACGAGTAACAGGCGCTCACTCTGCTACGCGGCACTCGGGATTCGACCTGCCAAACTGCCGACCTTCTGATCGACAAGCTCAGCGTCCTAACGCCACCGCATCCCTAAACAATTCATATCCTGCTATTAATTTTGGCCCAATTTTTAGTCTCTCATCCATATTCCAATTTAACCTTGGATATTTATAATCTTCAGACTTTGGGTAACCGAGATTTCCCTTGTCTCAATTCGTAACAAAATAAAGCTATCCAAGATACACATTTCCTCTGTTCGAATGCAATCTTGTTCTATTTCCTAAAGCTTATCTATTTCCCACCGTATTAAATCATCTACTTAATAATACAAAAAGTTTTGCTTTTCGAGGAGAAAAGCAGCTGAAGAGGAGATAATGAATGTGAGGTCACAGAAAATATATGCTGTCTGGATTTGTCCGCTTTGAGCACTTAGGCACGCATGTTAAAAAGAGCATGAAATCTGGGAAGGCTATAAAAGCTGATCTCATGATCCTCGGGACGTTGCAACTGTCATAGCCACATGCCAGTTGCCAAGCGCCTGAATTCTGATCACGTAACTGTGGGAATTCTGCGATGGTCGTAAGTGTGAGGACCGATCAGACGTGACTTTTACAGTATTGTCGTAGCTTTGAATGGCCGCTAAACGAATGACTGTTAAGTCAAGCACGACCTATAGTTAGTTCTGTCTGACTGCACCTGGTTTGCTCTCAGCTCGAGACTATAAGTCCTTAATGTAGGCTGCCCGAGCAAGTCGTTAATTTTTCTCGAAGTGAAGTAAAAAGAGGCTTTCGGAGTGCGTTAAATGTGTGCACCTCATAACAGAACACAAAAGAAGAAGAAGAAATATGCAACTTCACAAGATCACATAAACATTGCGAGAGGAGTTCCAGATGTGCTGGATTCCAGCTGGGAGGGCAGGGCCCGAGGGAGGGGAAATTAAGCTTTGCAAATAGCGGAGGAGAAAAATTCCTAAAAATTCGTATCCAAAAGGCTCTGCTTAAGTTAACGGGAGTGCCTTCTGGGAAGCCTAAAGTAAGATAAGACATTAGCATTAATTAAAGGGGAGGAAAATTAATGGCAATTAAGTAGGGAGAGGAATCCTCTAAAGCAGGGGTCTCCCAAACACGGCGACTTTTAAGACTTGTGGACTTCAACCCCCAGAATTCCTTCAGCCAGGAGGAATTCTGGGAGTTGAAGTCCACAAGTCTTAAAAGTTGCCGAGTTTGTAGACCAAGCATGTCAAACTTGTGACGTCACCTGACGTCGCGCGACGTATCGCAACTTTTTCCCCATTGTCGGCAATGGGATGGGCGCGGTTTCGGCATGATGCATCCAGCCCGTGGGCTGGCAGTCTGACATAGCTGTTGTAGACCCTTGCTCTAAATTACCCTGGTTCTTATAAAACAGGGGTCTCCAAACTTGGCTGCTTTTAAGACTTATGGACTTCAACTCCCAGAATTCCTCCTGGCTGAGGAATTCTGGGAGTTGAAGTCCACACATCTTAAAGTGGCTAAGTTTGAAGGCCCCCTGCACTAAACGAAGGATTGTAAATCAAGGGCTATCTGCAACATGCATATCAAAAGACTTTTTGCCAAAGCTGATACTTGCCAGCCAGGATACATTAAATAGCGAGTCGCCAGCATCTGAGGATCGGAGAAGCTGGTTTCCGAAAGAATTAGCTCAAGGTCCTCATTCCTGGTGGAAAAGAATCAAGATATTATGGATTTATTAACATTTACCGAAATTTTGCTTTCACAGAGCCTTGAAGCAGGATTTCTAAAAATCGGATCTCTCTAGAACAGAATTCACCAACCTCTCTTGGTTGGTGGACTGGAGGAAAAGGGAGGGGGAAGCATTTTACACGTGTGTGTGTGTGTGCGCGCGTGGAGCCGTGAGCACACGAATGATGTAAACAGGGTGGAGCTAGCGCTTGTGTGATACTCGCTAGCCCCGCCCTGTTCTTGCGCGGCACAGCATCGTTTCCGCGTCCTGGGGACTCGGTGGGTTATCCTGTTTTTGCGCCCCGCATCGCGGCAGCCTCCCGTTTTCATACCCCAAGGCTCAGCAGCGGCCCGTTTGTGCGCCCCATAGCGCAGCATTGTGTTTTTGCAACCCGCCTTACGCACAAAAGCCAATTGGGTGACTTTGGGCCAATCCCCAGGAGACGGTGAGCTCTAGTCCTGCCTTAGGCATGAAAGCCAATTGGGTGACTTTGGGCCAATCACCAGGAGATGGTCAGTTCTAGTCCCACCTTAGCCATGAAAACCGGCTAGGTGACTTTGGGCCAATCACCAGGAGATGGAGAGTTCTAGTCCTTCCTTAAGCCTGAAAGCCAATTGGGTGACTTTGAGCCAATCACCAGGAGGCGGAGAGTTCTAGTCCCGCTTTAAGCCTGAAAGCCAATTGGGTGACTTTGGGCCAATCCCCAGGAGACAGTGAGTTCTAGTATCGCCTTACCCACGAAAGCCAGCTGGTGACTTTGGGCCAATGACCAGGAGATGATGAGTTCTAGCCCTGCCTTACACATGAAAGCCAGCTGGGTGACCTTGGGCCAGTCCCTCCCTCTCAGCCCAACCCACCTCACAGAGGAGTTGTTCTGGAGGAAAGTAAGAGGAAGCAAATGTCGGGATATGCTTGCGACCTTGAGTTATTCATAAACATAATAAAGGTGGGATAGAAAGATAAGTCTCGACAGCTTACCGAGTTACGATGCCGTTTTCTGCCAGGATAAAAGAAACGGAGGAGTTGGCAGCTCGGATGAGTTTCTGCAGCTGGACGAGGAGCGGGCTTCTCTGCTCGGCCGTGTGGCTTGTGAACACGACGTTACTCACTAAACCTGCCGGAGGAAAAGAGACCATCTACGTTAAGGACCGGGTACTCCAAGGATGCTCTGCTCTCTGGAGTCCAGAACGACCTCTAGGAACGGACAGTGTCTGACGTCCAATGCCACCTTACTTCTGGTGTCCTGCTATGAACCCCTGGGAGGTATAGATAGACCTCAACGTGCGACCACGTTTGAGCCCAAACTTCCCACGGCTCAGCGGGACGGTTGTGAAGTGAGTTTGTGCCCCATTTTGCCACTTTCCTTGCCCCAGTTGTTTGGCAAATCACTGCAGTCGTTAAAGTTAATGACCCGGTTGTTAAGCGACTCTGGCTTCCCCATCGACTTGGCCAGTCAAAAGTCACAAAAGGGGATCACGTGACCCCCGGGACACTGCCACCGTTGTAAATACGAGCCGCTTGCCACATGTCTTAAAACAGAATAGAGCTGGAAGGGATCCTTAGAGGTCTTCTAGTCCAGCCCTCCGCTTAAGCAGGAGAATCTATACCATCTCAGACAAGTGGCTGTCCAGTCTCTTCTTTAAAACCTGCAGTGATGGAGCGCCCACGATTTCTGGTGGCAAGCTGTTCCACTGGTTGATTGTCCTCACTGTCAGGAAGTTTCTCCTTAATTCAAGGTTGCTTCTCTGCGTGGTCAGTTTCCAACCATTGCTTCTCGTCCTTCCCTCTGGTGCTTTGGAGAACAGCGTGACCCCCTTCCTCCTTGTGGCAGCCTCTCAGATACTGGGATACTGCTATCATGTCTCCCCCTTTTCTTATTTTCTTTAGACCATGGGGATGCTAAAAGGTCGTAAGTGTGTACAATGGTCGTAAGTCAACCTTTTCGGTGCTCTTGTGACTTTTGAATGGTCACTAAGAGGACGGCTGTAAGTTGAGGACTGCCTCGACAGACTTGTTGGCAAGAGAATGCAGTCGCTAAACGACTGGCAATCTAGGAGAAATTTCCAACGGATCCACCCATAAACAGCAGTGGAAAGGAATGACAGACAGTTCTCGGTTTCGAATCATCCATTTAGTGACCTTTTGAAGTTACAACAGAACGGAGGGGGGGGGGGGAAAGTGCCTTACAACTGATTCTCACACTTACGACCGTTGCAGCATCTCCGGCCGCAGGATCGAATTACCGGCGTTTGGCAAGTAATAGATCTTTATAACATTTGCAGTGGTGGTGTAATTATTATTTATGAGAAATCCCAGCCAGCTGGTGATGAGCAAAAGTCAATGAGGGAAGCTGGGTTCGCTTAAAGACGCACGCTTCACTTAACAACCTGGCTCGGCACAACGGGGTGTAAAATTGGGAGTGAACCCCCAGAACAACCGGCCTGTTTAACAAAGGAAAAATCTGGTCCTAATTGTGGCTGTAAGCGGAGAAGCGCCTGTATTTTATTTCATACATTTCCCATAGGGAATCCTGTTAACCTGTTACGGCAAATATTATCAAAAGAGCCCCCAAAACAAGATAAACGTATTATTAGTTTTATAGCCCCCCCATCCCCATTCCCAACAACTCTGGACTGTTTTTTTTTTGTTCCTCTGTCTCAGGGTTTTCCCAAACTTGGCAACTTTTAAAACTCGTGGACTTCAACCCCCAGAATGCTTCAGCCCAGAGGAATTCTGGGAGTTGAAGTCCACAAGTCTTAAAGAGTTGCCAAGTTTGGGGGGAAAAAAACACCCTTGCTTCTAGCTGCTCAGGGCATTGTGGCTAACTCCTCCAAGCGGGCCTTCTAGAAGAGCGAGACTCCGACTACCCTAATCCCCAGCTCGCACAGCTTTTGTACGGCCGGGCATGATGGGTGCCAGGCTGCTGCAGCATCACTGAGAAGGCAGCCGGAAAGATGTGCCTGTTCTTCTCTCTACAAGCCAATTTTGGAGACATACTGACCTTGAGAACACTGGTCCAGAAACTTGGGAAAAAGAAACCTGAAAGAGACAAGGATGCGCGTGCGAATTTGGTACCAAGAGAAAGGCAATCATTGGCAAGCTTTTTCGCGCGATTCAAATTTAACGCTCTGCAGATTTTGTTCTTGGCTGAAAGCTCCGGGGCACAATTCGCGGGGGGGGAGGGACTGAGAAGTCAGTTCCTGAATGAAGAGGTTAGAATAGAATAACGGGGTTGGAAGGGACCTTGGAGGTCATCTAGTCCAACCCCCTGCTCAGGCAGGAAACCCTATACCATTTCAGACAAGTGGCTGTCCAGTCTCTTCTTGAAAACCTCCAATGATGGAGCACCCACAACTTCTGGAGGCAAGGAGTTCCACTGATTAATTGTTCTAACTGTCAGGAAATTTCTCCTTAGTTCCAGGTTGCTTCTCTCCTTGATTCGTTTCCGTCCGTGGCTTCTTGTCCTGCCTTCAGGGGCTTTGGAGAATAGGTGGACCCCCTCTTTTTGGGGGCAACCCCTGAGATTGTTGTTGTTGGGTTTAAGCCTTTTAGCTAGGGTTCCTCACCTTGGCCATTTGAAGAGGTGTGGACTTCAAGTCCCAGAATTCTCCAGCCAGCCATGCCCCCAGAATTCTGGGAGTTGAAGTCCCCAGCTCTTCAAATGGCCAAGGTTGAGGTACCTTGCTTTTAAGCACTTTCCTTCTGGGGATAATTTCTGTGCTCTTCCCCCCCTACCCCCACCCCAGAGCATGGAAGCCAGCTGAGATCCATTATTGTTATCAGTTCCTGCCTAATCTCAGCCGGTTTGGCTTAGTGCAGGGATCTTCAAACTTGGCCCTTTTAGGACTTGTGGGCTTCAGCTCCCAGAATTCCTCAGCCAGGCACGCTGGCTGAGGAATTCTGGGACTTGAAGTCCACTCGTCTATATCAGGGGTCTTCAAACTTGGCCCTTTTAGGACCTGTAGACATCAACTCCCAGAATTCCTCAGCCAGGCACGCTGGCTGAGGAATTCTGGAAGTTGAAGTCCACTCCTCTTAAAGTTTTTATCACGGGTCTTTACAAATTTGGCCCTTTTAGGACTTCTGCTCCCAGAATTCCTCAGCCAGGCACGCTGGCTGAGGAATTCTGGGAGTTGAAGTCCACTCCTCTTAAAGTCTGTATCAGGGGTGTTCAAACTTGGCCCTTTTAGGACTTCCTTGACTTCAGCTCCCAGAATTCCTCAGCCAGGCACGCTGGCTGAGGAATTCTGGGACTTGAAGTCCACTCGTCTATATCAGGGGTCTTCAAACTTGGCCCTTTTAGGACCTGTAGACATCAACTCCCAGAATTCCTCAGCCAGGCACGCTGGCTGAGGAATTCTGGAAGTTGAAGTCCACTCCTCTTAAAGTTTTTATCACGGGTCTTTACAAATTTGGCCCTTTTAGGACTTCTGCTCCCAGAATTCCTCAGCCAGGCACGCTGGCTGAGGAATTCTGGGAGTTGAAGTCCACTCCTCTTAAAGTCTGTATCAGGGGTCTTCAAACCTGGCCCTTTTAGGACTTGTGGACTTCAGTTCCCAGAATTCCTCAGCCAGCGTGCCTGACTGAGGAATTCTGGGAGTTGAAGTCCACAAGTCCTAAAAGGGCCAGGTTTGAGCACCCCTGGCCTAGTGCTTAAGGCAGGAGCCTCCAGACTTGGCAACTTTAAGACTGGTGGACTTCAAACGGCTGGGGGAATTCTGGGAGTTGAAGTCCACCAGTCTTAAAAGTTGCCAAGTCTGGAGACCTCTGGGTTAAGGCACCCGCCTGGAAAACAGGGGAGTCCAAATCCTGCCTTCTTCACGAAAGCCAGTTTCTCTTTCTCTCGGCCCAACCCACCTCGCAGGGTTGTTGTTTCTGGAGAAAACAGGAGGAAGGAGGTGTGTTGAATACGTTCGTCGCCTCGAGTTATTTGTAAAGGCTAATGAAGGTGGGACGCACGTAAATCAATTCGAGCGAATTAACGAAGAGCCGCTCTGCATAATAGCCTCCCGTTTCCTATGTGGCTTCTTGGGAAAATTCACAGGCCGTACGTGACCTACCAGGAGAAGAGGAGATGGTGTGCGTGTGTGTGTGCGCGTGTGTGTGTACCTGTGTTCCATGTAAGAGCTGAGGGGTTCGACACACGTTGTGACTGCACCAATGACAAAAGAGGCCTTCACGTCTGCGTCCGGGTGAGTCTGAAGCGCCTGGACAACGTCAATCACGTCGGTGTATCTGTAGAGGACATTGAGCAAAGGGACTCATGAGCATTTTTCACCCTTATGACCCTTGCAGCCTTCCTGGGATCAAAATTTGGAAACCTGGCGACGGACTCGTATTTACGACGGTGGCAGAGGCCTGTAATGGCAGTTTGCGACTCTCTGGTGCTTGGCAACCGATTCATATGTTCGGCTGGGGGTCACGTGAGCCCCCTTTTGTGACCTTCTGACAAGCAAAGTCCATGGGGGGGGAGGCAGATTCACTTAATAGCTGTGCTACTGCAGTGATTCACTTAGCAACGGAGGCAAGACAGGTGGTAAAATGGGGCAAAACTCACTTAACAACCACCTTGCTTAGCAACTTAAATTTACATCACCAGGATGTAAAAAAAGATGTCGAGACTCTAGAAAGAGTGCAGAGAAGAGCAACAAAGATGAACTGGGGACTGGAGGCTAAAACATATAGGGAACGGTTGCTGGAATTGGGAATGTCTAGTTTAATGAAGAGAAGGACGAGGGGTGACATGATAGCAGTCTTCCAGTATCTCAGGGGCTGCCCCAAAGAAGAGGGAGTCAAGCTCTTCTCCAAAGCTCCTGAAGGTAGGCCAAGGAGCAACCGATGGAAGCTGACCAAGGAGAGAAGCAACCTAGAACTAAGGAGAAACTTCCTGACAGTGAGAACAATTAACCAGTGGAACTACCTGCCTCCAAAAGCGGTGAATGCTCCAAAACTGGAAGTTTTAAAAAAGAGACTGGACAGCCATTTGTCTGAAATGGTATACGGTTTCCTGCCTGAGCAGGGGGTTGGACTAGAAGACCTCCAAGGTCCCTTCCAACTTTGTTAATCTGTTTTCTTTCTTTCTTTCCTTCCTTCCTTCCTTCCTTCCTTCCTTCCTTCCTTCCTTCCTTCCTTCCTTCCTTCCTTCCTTCCTTCCTTCCTTCCCTCCCTCCCACCCTTGTCCAAAACTGGAAGGTTTTAAGAAGAGACTGGACAGCCACTTGTCTGAAATGGGACAGGGTTTCCTCCCTGAGCAGGGGGTTGGACTAGATGACCTGCAAGGTCCCTTCCAACTTTACTGTTATTATTACTTGGAAGAGGTGAACCACAAGATTTAAAAAAATATAACCCAGAGCTGGACGAGCAAGGAATACCCCGCGGCCTCTTCGAGCAGAAGACCTACGTCAGGAGCCACCCTAAATTTGGGGCTCAAGTGTAGTTGCAAGAACGACCTCTGGAAAGGGCACAAAACTCGGGAAACAGGGGCAGCGATGGGCATTCGCTCCAATAAAGGCATCTTCACGGCATCTAGAAAGGGCCACGGAGCTGTGATTTTTTGGATTTATTTTTTTTTTGGGGGGTGGGGGTGGTTGGATCACAAAAGTCAGGGTTGTGAAGCTGCTGAGTCCAACCTTCTGTTCAGGGCGGGGATCCAAATTCCATCATCCCCGACAGATGGAACCCGTGCAGGGAAGGTCGCTTGGCTCTCACCTCCACCCCTCATTCCGCATCGTGGTTTGTAGAGGAACAGAGAACGGGGTCCTAACCTCCTCCTGCGCGACGCCCTTTGGAAATGCCAGCCTTTGGGCCCTCGTTTCTCCCGGCTAAATCTGCCATCTCCTTCCACCACTTTGGGAAAAAAACGGAGGGAGGGAGGGGGGCGTGGGGGGGAAAAAGGATTTAAATTCTAGTTCTGACGGAAGAGAATGCTTTGAACTGCGGCCGGAAAGCTCACAAAATGGCTTGTCGCTCCGCAAACCAAGATGTGGGGGGGCTGCTAATGGCAGGTGTAAGTCAGGGGCTAACCTGTTATTACTCTCCGCCCGTTTCGCAAAGCTGGATTACAGGGAATCCTCAACTTGCAACGGTTCACTTAGCGACGAAGTTCAAAGTTACAAGGGCACCGAAAGGAAAAAAAAAGAAAAAAGAGAAGAAAAAGTGGCCGTTTTTCACACTTAGCGACCGTTGCAGGGTTTCCCCCCCCCCACGGTCACATGATCAAAATTCAGAAACGTGGCAACTGGTTCGTACTTATGACGGTCGCAGAGTCCCCGGGGTGTGTGGGTGTGTGAGAGAGAGACGTGATCCCTTTTTGTGACCACCTGACGAGCAAAGGAAGCGGGGGAATCCCGATTCGCTTAACGACCGTGTTTCCAACTTAACGACCGCAGGGATTCCCTTAACTGCTGTGGCAAGGAAGGTCGTAAAATGGCGCAAGACCCGCTTAGTCACGGAAATTTGGGGCTCAGTTGCGGTCGTGAGTCGAGGACTACCCGTGGGTCATTTCGATGTGATCCGTTCCAGATGTGCTCAAGTGCAACCCAGATACTGAGGGGGGGAGGAAGTGAGCGCCCCGGTGTCCAGCACATCTGGAAAGCATTGAGTTGGGGGACAGTCATGCTTGGAGGCCATCCACATTCAAATGCCAGATGCCCCCAGCCTCACCCAGAGAAAACATCTGCCTTGAGGAACCGCTTGCGAATTTTCCCAAGGAATGCAAGCTGGCTCCGTCTTCAGATTCTGGATTATGGACAGAGAGACCCTCAAATGCAACCAGGAAGTCTCTTGCTCTATCTATCTATCTATCTATCTATCTATCTATCTATCTATCTATCTATCTATCTATCTAATACCTATCTATCTATCATCTATCTATCTATCTATCTATCTATCTATCTATCTATCTATCTATCTATCTATCTCTATCTATCTAATATCTATCTATCTATCTATCTATCTATCTAATCTCTGTATATCTATATGTCTGTCTGTCTGTCTGTCTGTCTATCTATCTATCTATCTATCTATCTATCTATCTATCTATCTATCTCTATCTATCATCAATAATCTATCTATCTATCCATCTATCTATCTATCTCTACCTATCTGTCTTTGAGATGCTCTTCTGCAACCAGTTTTGGTCACCACTCTATAAAAAAGATGTCGAGATGCTAGAAAAAATGCAGAGAAGAGCAACAAAGGTGATCAGGGGACTGGAAGCTAAAACATATGAAGAACAGTTGCAGGAATTGGCTCTAGACAGATGAAAAC
>NC_139521.1:74946987-74968418 GCF_947247035.1 Vipera ursinii
ATGTATATGCATATACAAATAGATAGAGACAGATAGATATACATAGATAGATTATATATATATATTGAGTATTTTTTGATGCACCCTGTCGACCCAAATATGGGGAGAAGAAATCTTTTGCCTGTATCAGCCCAAACTAGGACCATCCACAAGCAGCAGTCGCTACACAGGCTCTTTCTCACTTTGTCAGCTGTATCAAGGAGGGAAGAGATCAGGGGAAGAGATGTGTCTTGAGTATTTTTCGATGCACCCTGTGCATTCTTAGATAGATAGATAGATAGATAGGTAGGTAGGTAGGTAGATAAGTAGATGTAGATAGATAGATAGATAGATAGATAGATAGATAGATAGATAGATAGATAGATATACAGATGTAGATGTAGATAGATAGATAAATAGAGATAGATAGATAGATAGATAGATAGATAGATAGATAGATAGATAGATAGATAGATGATAGACAAACAGAATGGAGATCGATACAGCGCAGAAGATAGAGAGATACAGAGACAGACAGACAGACAATGCAACCTTCCCCACCCACTTCCGAAAGTCAAAGGGGAATCTGGATTTGTTTAACGATCGCACAGTTCACTTAACATCTGCAGTGACTCGCTCAACAGCTGTGGCCAAAACGGTTGCAAAATTGGGCATCCCTCACGACAACAGCAAGGGAAATTCTGTTTCTGACCGCAAGTCAAGGACTGGCTGCAGAAAGTCCATGGAGAAACCAAATCCTCCTTCCACAGGGAAGTGAGGATGGCTAGAGATCTAAACACACACACACACACACACACACACACAGACACCAACCCTTGTGGGCGGATGGGAACTCTTACCCTTGAAGGACCACCAGCAGCCTCATTTTCTTCCGATGATAAGCAGAGGGCCGGGTGCTTCGGCTGTGCTGGGATTCAAGGACACCCGACAGGTATTTCTGGAAGTGCGCGGCGCTGAAGCATTCGGGACTGTCCATGGTTTGGCGATAAACAAGCCACCTGGAGGAAAGGATGAGGGTTTATTTGCTGCACTCTCCCCGGCCTGCTACGTTCCTCAACCCGACCTCTTTAAACGGGAGCATGACAAATACAGACTTGGCTTTGACGGACAAGAATATCTGTAGCTGAGAGTTGGGGGGGGTCCTTGGCGCTGGCTGAGCTTGAGTTTTCCTGCAGACATTTCATGGCCCAACTAGGTGACATCATCAGTGCTAGAAAGGAGTGGGGTTTGTCAAGAGGAGGAGGAGGAGGAGGAGGAGGAGGAGGAGGAGGAGGAGGAGGAGGGAGAAGACGAAGAAGAAGAAGAAGAAGAAGAAGAAGAAGAAGAAGAAGAGGAGGAGGAGGAGGAGGAGGAGGAGGAGGAGGAGGAGGAGGAGGAGGAGGAGGAGGAGGAGGAGGAGGACGATGACGACTATGGGGTCCTTTATGCTATCTGAGCTCGGTGGACTTCTTGCAGACGTTTCATTAACCAACTAGACAACATCATCAGCGCTGATGATGTTAAATTAGTTTGGTAATGAAATATCTGCAAGAAAACCACCAGGCTTAGAGAGCACAAAGGTCTCTACTAAAACACGGTTTATCTGAAATATTTCGGTCAACTGAACAGACTCTCTGTAGATGGGCCTGCAGTGGCTGAGAGACACAATCCCAACATCTCTGGAAAGCGCTTAGCTGGAGAAGTAAACATGCCTAGATTTGCAAGAAGTTAGAGGGCAAGTTGTGCTTCCCGGGAGATTTGTCAGACCACAAGTTAAAGACTGCCGAGGATTTCAGCTGAACCTATTTTTAATCAATCCTCAAGAAAAAAACAACAACAACGGGTTCTACCAACCTTCCGTATTCTTTGTTAAAGTTGACCAAGAACGAGCATAGTTCACTCGACTGGCATCCGGGAAGACCCGTCAAGATGGTAATCACCACCTCAAAAGAGAAAGGAAACTAACGGTTATGAAATTATCACAGCATTTTTTTTGGGGGGGGGGGGGAAACCAGTTCTCGAGATTTTTAGGCTCAGGACTCCCAAGATTCTAAATCTGAGGAAGCTGCTCCCAGCTGCCCCTGTGGAACATCCGTCTCAGGAGACACACCGAGTCAAGATCAGCCATGAGACTGATCAAAAAACGGTGCTGGAACAGTCCGATGAAGACGAGGCCCTAAACCTGCACACCGGTAGAACCGACTGCAGAGCGGAGATGTTTTATGATGCTCCTTGCCAAGCAAGAGAATAAAAATCTACAGCCGGAGTTTAAGAGGCAGCTCTGACTCGTAATGTTCCCTTTGCTGGAAGCAACACCTGATCTCCAGCACCTGTGTGATGTTTCTGCGAATCCTGTTTGCCGAAGAAACCTCTGTACTTCTGACCTCTGGGCTGGCTGACAATCCTGATCCGGCTCTTGGAAACTTGGACTGGTTTTGGGACTATTCTTCTGTGCGTTCCTATTTAAAAGCCGGACATTCTGACAAGCATTGGAAGCTCGGCTTCGCATTCTTGACGTAGGACAGGGCTTTTCAACCAGTGGTACGGGTACCCTCTGTGGTACATTGGCACCTGGCAGGTGGTACGCGACCATCCTAGAAAAGTGGTAGTGGGGGAGGGGAACGAGCTGAACCGGTGGCAGCACCGCACAAGCCTGAGCGAGAGACGGCTGGAGCTGCAGGGCTGTCGGGGCTCAGCGGAAGCGCCAGGATCAGCGCCACGGTCCAGCTGGAGCTCGGCGCTGATCCTGGGACTTCTGATGAGCCCAGAAGAAGCGCCAATCAGCTGGAATGTTGCAGCATCTCCAGGCTCTTGTGATTTACATTCAGATGCTTGGCAACTGATTCATATTTATGACGGTCAGAGTGTCCCAGGGTCACGTGAAGTGACCAAAAACCTGCAGCAACCACCCAGCAGATGGGGAGGGGAATAAAAACCAAACACCCACCCCACCCCCGCTGCCAATCCTCAACAGAAATGCTCACAACCATGAGAACCTCAGACAGGAGGAAGAGCACCGCTGGGTGGGCAGGCAGGTGTCTTGCTCGGCTGTGGATTGGGGGCCCTTTTTTCAGTGCTATTGTAACTTCAAACAGTCACTAAGCGAACTGTTGTAAGTCGAGGACTACCTGTACTTCATCACTTTTTTTCCTTTTCGGGGGGGTGTCATCACGTTTTTGACCCCTTGCTAGGCGACTGGTGGTACTCGGATATTGCCATATCCTAAAAGTGGTACAATGGGCGAAAAGATTGAAAAGCCCTGACGTAGGAGATGACCAGGCTGAGCCTGAGGGAGGAGGGCGTCAAATGCATCATCAGTCTCAAGTCCCTTTGCGCCCACAAGAGAGATAAAACTCTGGCCCTCCTTGAATTCCTTTGACTCTTCTCTTACCGCCAGTTTGCTTCGACCGTTCGTAGTTCAGATTCTTGTAGAGAACTTAAAACCTGCAATGAACCTTCATCGGTTCATTTAAACTGCCTGGGTTTCCCAATTTGGCACTCGACACCTTGGTTACCTCTTGATCCTGAGTTAAGTTGAATTACCGTTGCGACGGTGTCCGAACCAGTAGTTGAAACCAGAAGGACATATAAGACAGAAATGTTGTAAATTGTGACCGTGGACGCCACAATCGGCCATAAACGCAGGCCGGTTGCCAAATGCTCAAAATGCAATCCTGGCTGGGGGGAGTGGGAGTGCAGGGGTCATAATTTCGAATCTGGGTCACTGACGTATCTTTGAGCATTCGCTAAGGGACTGGTCGTAAGTCAAGGACTATCTGTGTAGCCAAGGCAGACGAAGCAAAGGGCAATTTGGAGATGAAAAGTTTTGCATCACTGATAACGACCGCCTTACCTTGTCATTTTGTGCCTCGTTATCCGGAATGGCGTCCGTCTGCTGCAGGAGCACCGGCAGATGCGGCCTCACCACTGGTTCCTGGCTGACGCTACTGATAGTAAAGTGCTGTAGAAAACTTTGAAGGAATAAGTGGAGTCAGACTTCATTGTCCTCCAAGTTCGGTCTACTTGCATTTTTTGGAGATGCGCTGGAGGGAGTCCTCTGAAGACCCACTTTATGTCCAGGCAGACCAGCCAAGATGGAGCTGAACTATCTGAGAAGGCTTCACGTTCTAATGACTTTGCCCAACCGCATCGTTTCTCCACCTTGGCAACCTGAAGGTGGGCAGACTTCAACTCCCAGAATATTCCAGACAGCTGAATTCTGGGAATTGAAGGCCACCCATTTTCAAGTTGTTGAGGTTGAGAGACACTGGTCCAACCCAAAAGTGGAGCACCTAGTCAACCTTGAGTGATACAAGATCACGTGAAGTCTTAATACCACTTTACAAGGCCTTGGTTAAGGCCACACTTGGAATATGGCATCCAGTTTTGATCTCCACGATGTAAAAAGGGATGTCGAGACTCTGGAAAGAGTGCAGAGAAGAGCAACAAATATGATCAAGGGACCGGAGGCTAAAACATACAAAGAACGGTTGCTGGAATTGGGGATGTCCAATTTAATGAAGAGAAGGACGAGGGGGGACAGGATAGCAGTCTTCCAGTATCTCAGGGGCTGCCCCAAAGAAGAGGGAGTCAAGCTCTTCTCCAAAGTGCCCGAAGGCAGGACAAGAAGAAGCAACGGATGGAAACTAACCAAGGAGAGAAACAACCTAGAACTAAGGAGAAATTTTTCTGACAGTGAGAACAATTAACCAATGGAACAACCTGCCACCAGAAGCGGCGAATGCTCCAACCCTGGAAGTTTTTAAGAAGAGACTAGACAGCCATTTGTCTGAAATGGGATAGGGTTTCTGCCTGAGCAGGGGGCTGGAGTAGATGACCTCCAAGGTCCCTTCCAACTGACTCAGGAATTCTGGGAGGTGAGGTCCACGAGTCATAAAAGAGCCGAGGTTGCCTACCCCTGCCCCTTGCCTTTTGAGAAGCGTGGACTTCAACTCCCAGAATTCCCCAGCTGTACTGGCTGGGGAATTCTGGGAGTCGAAAGTCCACACCTCTCGAAAGTTGCCAAGGTTGAGAAACGCCGCCGTAGGCAATGGCAAGGATGCTGGGAATTGCAGCTCAGCCACAGATGATGTACCCGTCGGACAATTTTTTAAAAAAATGACACGGCTGGACCTCAGTGGGAAGAAGCATTGTGGGAAGAAGCCCTCACCTGGCCAGATCTGGGAGGCCGGTAAGCAGTCTTAGTTGGCTCCATCGTTCTCCGGCGGGATGAGATGAGACTTCAAAGAGCTTCTGTATGTTGGAATGTCTAGAAAGAAAAGAGGCTGATAAATTGTCGGGCCCTTAGGAAGCACGTCAACACAAAACTTCTAAAGGCACAAGTAGGTTGTGATGCCTTGAACCAGGGGTGTCCAGTCTTGGCCACTTTAAGACCTGTGGACTTCAGCTCCCGAAATTAAAGTCCACAGGTCTTAAAAGTTGGCTGGCTGGGGAATTCTGGGCATTGAAGTCTGCGAGTCTTAAAAGTTAGCTGCTAGGGAATTCTGGGAATTGAAGTCCACGAGTCTTAAAACTGGCTGGCTGGGGAATTCTGGGAATTGAAGTCCATGAGTCTTAAAAGTTGGCTGGCTGGGGAATTCTGGGAATTGAAGTCCACGAGTCTTAAAAATTAGCTGCTGGGGAATTCTGGGAATTGAAGTCCAAGAGTCTTAAAAGTCGGCTGCTGGGGAATTCTGGGAATTGAAGTCCAGGAGTCCTAAAGTTGGCTGGCTGGGGAATTCTGGGAATTGAAGTCCACGAGTCTTAAAAGTTGGCTGCTGGGGAATTCTGGGAATTGAAGTCTAAAAGTCTTAAAGTCGGCTGCTGGGGAATTCTGGGAATTGAAGTCCAGGAGTCCTAAAGTTGGCTGCTGGGGAATTCTGGGAATTGAAGTCCAGGAGTCTTAAAAGTCGGCTGCTAGGGAATTCTGGCAACTGAAGTCGAGTCTTAAAAGTTGGCTGCTGGGGAATTCTGGGAATTGAAGTCCAGGAGTCTTAAAATGACCAAGGTTGGACACCCCTGGCATAAACACTAATGTTCAACATGGGGTAAAAGTTTACGAGAACATCAAATCTTTACCTCAAATGTTTCCCCACTGACACACACACCCCATTCCCCATTTTCTCTCCAATGCTGCTTGTGGAATACTAGAATTGGAATTAAAAACTTACAGTCTCTCCTGTTCTGCAGACAGGGAATCGTCCTGGACCATTTTTAAGGCTACTCCCGAATTTCCCTGCTGTTGCCAGGCAGAAAAAACCTACAACGACAACGCAAGTCTAACTCACACCATTTCATAAGGCACATTACAACCTAAAAGAGCCTTGGTGGAGCAGTGGGCTAATGCCTCCTTAAGTAACCCCAGCTGCCTGCCATTAGTGCAGGTTCGCATCCCACCAGGCTCAAGGTTGACTCAGCCTTCCATCCTTCCCAGGTAGGTAAAATGAGGACCCAGATTGTTGGGGGCAATTAAGCTGACTTTGTAATAATGCCGCTTGGGGTGTGTGTGAAAGCCCTAATAAGCAGGCATATACATAGAATGAAGGCTATTGCTAAGCTTGTAAGCCGCCCTGAGTCTTCGGAGAAGGGCGGGATATAAATGGAATTAAAATAAATAAATAAAATAAATATACATAGAATGAAGGCTACTGCTAAGCTTGTAAGCCGCCCTGAGTCTTCGGAGAAGGGCGGGATATAAATGGAATTAAAATAAAAAATAAAAATAAATAAATGAAGCTTGAAGAAGGGAAATTGTTCAGGAGGGTGAAACCTGCCCCTCCCCCCACCAGGTTGGCTGCTGATAAAAATGCTGGGTACTGAAATGTAATTAAAAATTCTCTCTATCAGTATCCTTTCATAATTGCGAATTGTGCTTGCTGGTCATTGCTCTGCTAATAAATGCGACAAGAGATCAATTAGCACATTTGAAATTTTTTTAAAAAAAAAAATTGCCGCATTTAATGGATGAGCAATCATTTTTCCTTTCCCTTCTTAGCAAGGGAGGTGGGCAAACTCTGGCTTCATTTGATTCTCTCGCGTCGGACAGGCTAGTCCTCGACTTACGACCAGAAGGGAACCTGTCCACGGTCATAAAGTGGGTCGCACAGATGACCGGCTTGATTGTACTACCTTCTCAGCGGTGGTCGTTCAGCGAATGCCTCGGTCGTAAAGTGACTGTTGCAGTTGTTACGCAACCCCTGCGGCCGTTAAGCAAAGCAATGGTTTGCTCTTTGGCTGGTTTTGGCGGAAACTGGGAGTAAATGCCCATTTTCAGCAAAAATGACGTAAAAATGCAGCCAAGGTGACCGTGGGACACCGCAAACGGCGGTAAACGCAGCACCCAAAATGCCACCCTGTTGTTGTAGGGAAGAAGAGCTGTCAAAAATCCAAAACCAGCTTGTTAAGTACCGCTGGGGAAGCCTGTTGTAACTTTGAATGGCAGCTAAGTGACCGATCGTAAGTTGAGGACTTTTAGGTTTTAACTACGAGTAGTCCTTGACTTACAAGAGTTTGCGTAGTGACTGTTCAAAGTTACAAAAGCATTGCAAAAAGAGACTCATCACCGTTGTTCACACTTATGACCGTTGCAACATCCCCAGGGTCACGTGATCATAATTCAAACGCTTGGCAACTGGTTCATATTCATGACACTTGCCGTGTCCCGGGGTCGTGTGAACCCCTTCTGCAACCTTCCAATGAGCAACATCAATGGGGAAGCCAGATCCACTCAACAACTTAACAACTGCAATGATACACTTAACAACTGCGGAAAGAAAGGCCATAAAATAAGGCAAAATTCACTTAACAACCGTCTCAATTAGCGACATACATTTTGGGCTCAATTGGGGTCTTAAGAGAACCTACCAATCGATCTCCCCGCAAAATTCTTGCCAAGTGGCCGGTCATTAAGTCAAGGGCTATCTTTACTCACTTGTAGGTTTTAACCGTCTTCCTTTAAGATTAAACAACTTTTCTCTTTTCTAAATTCTTGCCCGGTGACCAGCCACAAGCCGAGAACTACCTCGGTCGCTTCTAGGTTTCCTGTTTGACTGAACGATCAATATTCTCCCTAAATTCTTGCTTCTACACCAGTCTCTACCCAACTAAACGCCGGGATGCATAAGAAGCGTGTGATAAAATGCTCCTGCATTAATACTTCGTTAACATTGACAGGAGCCCTGGTGTTGCAGTGGCTAGAATGCAGAATTGCAGGCTAATTCTGCCCACTGTTACGAATTCGATCCTGACCGGCTCATGGTTTGACTCATCCTTCCATCCTTCTGTGGTCGGTAAAATTGCTAAGCACATTGATTTGTGCTTTAAATTGTAAGCCGCCCTGAGTCTTCGGAGAAGGGCGGGATATAAATGGGATTAAAATAAATAAATATAAATAAATAAATAAAATGAGGACCCAGATAGTCGGGGGCAATAGGTTGACCCTGTAAACCACTTGGAGAGGGCTGTAAAGCACCGTGAAGCGGTATATAAGTCTAAGTGCTATTGCTCAGTGCTAAGGAAAGAAGGGAGGGAAGGAGGAAGGAAGGAAAGAAGGAAGGAAGGAGAGAAAGAATTGGGAAGGGAGAGAGGGAGGAAGGAAGGAGGAGAGAGAAAGAATTGGGAAGGGAGGGAGGAAGGAGGGAAGGAAAGAAAGAAAGAAAGAGAGAGAGAGAATTAGGAAGGAAGGAAGGAAGGAAGGAAGGAAGGAAGGAAGGAAGGAAGGAAGGAAGGAAGGAAGGAAGGGAGAATCCTGGTGGTGCAGTGGTTTTAGAATGCAGTATTGCAGGCTGACTCTGCCCACTGCCAGAGGTTCGATCTGGACGGGGCTCAAGGTTGACTTATCCTTCCATCTTTCCGAGGTCGGGAAAATGAGGACCCAGATTGTTGGGGGCAAGAGGCTGACTCCGTGAAACGCTTAGAGAGGGCTGTAAAGCACGGTGAAGCGGTAGTTAAGTCTAAGTACTAGTATTACTGCCCTTCCTCCCTCCCTCCCCTCCCCCCCTGCACAGTGGTTAGAATGCAAAATTGCAGGCTAACTCTGCCGACTGCCAGAGGTTCGATCCTGACCGGCTCAAGGTTGACTCGGCCTTCCATCCTTCCGAGGTCGGTAAAAATGAGGACCCAGCTTGTGGGCGGCAACATGCTCTGTAAACTGCTTCCAGAGGGCTCTGAAGTACTGTGAAGCGGTAGATTAAGTCTAAGGCCGTGGTGGCGAACCTGTGGCACGCGTGCCACAGGTGGCACGCAGAGCCCCAGTCTTAGGCCTTCAGCTGGGTTTTATAAAACCTTTTCGCTTTAGGCTTCCGCCGTCGTGTGCAAAAAAAAAAAAAAAAGAAAAAAGTTCAACCAATTTCAACTTCTCGCGGGGAAAAAAAAAAGATCTTGCAAAGTTGGAACTGATTGATTGAACTTTTTAGTCCCACCCAGTCTGCCGTTACCACCGCAGCCACGCCCACCCCAATGAGCCACGCCCACCCAATGGGCCACGCCCACCCGGCACCCGACAATACGTAAGTGGGCTTTGGGTTGCAGTTTGGGCACCCGGTCTCTAAAAGGTTCGCCATCATTGCTCTAAGGCAGGGGTAGGCAACCTTGGCTCTTTTATGACTCGTGGACTTCAACTCCCAGAATTCCTGAGCCAGCCATGCTGGCTCAGGAATTCTGGGAGTTGAAGTCCACGAGTCATAAAAGAGCCAAGGTTGCCAACCCCTGGTCTAAGGGCTATTGCAGCGGGTGTTAATCTTTTCAGACAGGCAAATTCATTCCACAAAGCCACTTGTCTGCATTGGTGAACATGCCTAATAATGACGGCTTAGCAGATTCCTCCTCCACAAGGCATGCCACGTCTTCTCCGCTCTGCCAGAAGGTCAGGCAAGAACCTGGAGATTGTCTCTTCGCCGCGAAAGCAAAGGACAGAGATTTGCGCCTAAGCCAAACCCGGACAGAGCGCGGTGGATGTTACCTGGGAGTAGAAAGCTTTGTAAAGGCTTGATTTGGGGAAGAGCGCAATCATCAGGACGTTGCTTGGGGCGTGCAGCTGGACTGGCAAATGAGGAAGCAGAGAAGGCTTGTATTTTATAAAAAGCGCGGCAACCACGCTGGTGGAATCCTAGAAGAAGACAAGGGGGGGAAAATGACAGACGTTTTGATACGACAAAGGACACGGAATTAAGCCAGGAGGAAGTTGGTACTCTCTATCCTCTTTCTGATGCTCTCTGTCTTCAGCGTCCCGGCGACAAACCTCCAAGACGCATTAAGTCGATGTTCCGTTACTCTGAAGCCAGAAAAGCAGCACTTTTAACACGCTGGTTGCAAAGCCCACAGTGCGAGTCAAGATTGAAAACAGCCAAGAAAGGTAGAGGAACAACACTGTGCCTTCACTAAGTGTCTTCCAGGTGTACCAGGACTATAAAATCTGAGCATTTCCAGCCAACGTGGGACTTGTAGCATCAGCATATTTGGAAAATAACAGCGGGGCAAAAAGTCAAGACGAAAATTCTGGCTTGC
Organism: Vipera ursinii; assembly: GCF_947247035.1. NCBI lineage: Eukaryota > Metazoa > Chordata > Lepidosauria > Squamata > Viperidae > Vipera > Vipera ursinii. The sequence goes on from NC_139521.1 coordinate 74,957,470, forward strand.
TCAACCAAGGCTGTGTTTTCTGAGCCACTGTGGAGAACGTTTGGAGAAAAGCAACTCAACGTTACTCCACGTTAGTGTTTGTTTGTTTTTTTAAAAAAAAAAACAGGCAACTTTAAGATGTCTGGACTTCAACGTCCCAATTCCCCAGCCAGCATTCAGACTCTAGAAAGAGTGCAGAGAAGAGCAACAAAGATGATCAGCGGACCGGAAGCTAAAACATATAAGGAAAGGTTGCTGGAATTGGGTAGGTCTAGTTCAGGGGTAGGCAACCTTGGCTCTTTTATGACTCGTGGACTTCAACTCCCAGAATTCCTGAGCCAGCATACCTGGCTCAGCTTGGAAACCTCTCCCTTTCCCCTCAGCGTGGCTGGCTCAGGAATTCTGGGAGTTGAAGTCCACGAGTCATCAAAGAGCCAAGGTTGCCTACCCCTGGCCTCGGCCTAGGCCGCTTTATGACTCGTGGACTTCAACTCCCAGAATTCTTGAGCTAGCCACGCTGAGGGGAAAGGGAGAGGTTTCCAAGCTGAGCCATGCTGGCTCAGGAATTCTGGGAGTTGAAGTCCACGAGTCATCAAAGAGCCAAGGTTGCCTACCCCTGGCCTAGGCCGCTTTATGACTTGTGGACTTCAACTCCCACAATTCTTGAGCCAGCCATGCTGAGGGGAAAGGGAGAGGTTTCCAAGCTAAGCCATGCTGGCTCAGGAATTCTGGGAGTTGAAGTCCACGAGTCATCAAAGAGCCAAGGTGGTCTACCCCTGGCCTTGGCCACTTTATGACACGTTGACTTCAACTCCCAGAATTCCTGAGCCAGCCATGGCTCAGCTTGGAAACCTCTCCCTTTCCCCTCAGCGTGGCTGGCTCAGGAATTCTGGGAGTTGAAGTCCATGAGTCATAAAAGATATGATCGAGGGGCCTTGGACCCATGCAAGAGCTCAGCTGGAATCTGAAGTATTCAAGAGCCTGGGTCGTGGTCCTCGTCGTGGTAAACTAGGTTGGCTGAAGCCAGGCACGTCTTTCCCTAGACCAGGGGTAGGCAACCTCGGCTCTTTTATGACTCATGGACTACAACTCCCAGAATTCCTGAGTCAGCTATGCTGACTCAGGAATTCTGGGAGTTGAAGTCCATGAGTCATAAAAGAGCCGAGGTTGCCTACCCCTGCCCTAGACCTTTCCTCTCAATGTGAAAAGCAAACAAACAAACAACAGAGGCCCTGAAGGGAGAAACACACCCTTGTGTACTTGTTTCCATAGCAACCAAACCGCTTATCTTTTTCCCTTTCTTTTATCACAGATGTCCCTTAAACCCCTGGACCCGATTCTTGCCTTCTTTTGTGTTATTCTTAGCTCTACGGCCTCACCCCTGGCCGGCCTTGGGGGGCGGGGGTGGGTGGGTGGGGGAAAGAAACAATGCGAATTATTCCCTTTCAAGGATTTATTTTTTTTATTTTATTTTATTTTTGCTTTGGACAAAGGAAAAAAAACAACTGATCCAAACCCGGCTATGTTTTCAGGAGTGACGAGAGGGTCCCATAAATAGCCGTACAACACCCCCCCCCCAAAAAAAATAAAAAAAATAAAAAAAATGAAGGTCTTGAAACCGAACAATAGCGGGAAAAGGAGGTCGAGAAGACCCCAGCCGGTTTGCAAGGCTTACAAAAAGGGGAGTGGAGCAGGAGAAGAAATGAAAGAAGAAATGACATTTTTGCAATTTAATCAGAGCGAACAGCCCCTCGTGGAGAATAAATCCCCCCAGGGCGAAGAGGGGATGTGTGTGTGTGTGTGTGTGTGTGTGTGTCTCCCCACTTGACTCTTTGCAGCCCAGCTGAGACCTGCCCTTCAGGCACACGCACACATACACATACACACACACACACACACACAGTGCAGCATTGTTGGGTTGTGGGGCTAAGGAGGGGTGGGGAGCAGGCTGGGATGAATGGGTCATAAGGCATTTTGGAGGATAGAAGAGGAGAGACAGGGAAGGACCGCCAGGGTCAGCTAGGCTGCTGGGTTGCAAATGTGGCAACTTTTAAGAGGGGTGGACTTCAATTCCCAGAATCCCCCAGTCAGCTACACCCAAGCACACACACATTGGGGTGTGTGCGTGTGTGTGTCTCACACAGTTTCTCTCACACGCACACCTCTCACGCACGTGTCTCTCACACAAACACACATCTTGTCTCTTACATACACACCTATCTCTCTCACACATACACGTCTCATGCAAACATCTCACACAAACGCTGTCACACAATCTCACACAAGCAAATATAAACAACTCTCAGTCTTTCTCACACAAACACACAGATGTCTCTCTCTCACACAAACACCCCTCTTTCTCTCACACACACAAACACACTCTCTCTGACACAAACTCACACCTCTCACACACACACATTTCTCACAAACACACAAACACCTCTCTCCCACACACAAACATCTGTCTCTCTCTCTCTCTCTCTCTCACACACACACACACACAGAGAGAGAGAAATCTCTTTCTCGCTTACACACACACACACACACACAAAATACACACATAGATATGCTGACTGGGGGATTCTGGGAATTGAAGTCCACATGTCTTAAAGATGCCAACTTTTAAAACCAGTTCAGTTCTACCTGAAATGCCACATAAGTCTTAACCAGGGCTAGGCAACCTTGGCTCTTTTATGACTAGAAGACTTCAACTCCCAGAATTCCTGAGCCAGCATACCTGGCTCAGCTTGGAAACTTCTCCCTTTCCCCTCAGCGTGGCTGGCTCAGGAATTCTGGGAGTTGAAGTCTATTGCCCTAATTCAGGGATAGGCAACCCTGGCTCTTTTATGACTCGTGGACTTCAACTCCCAGAATTCCTGAGCCAGCATGGCTCAGCTTGGAAACCTCTCCCTTTCCCCTCAGCGTGGCTGGCTCAGGAATTCTGGGAGTTGAAGTCCACAAGTCATGAAGGGGCCTAGGCCAGGGGTAGGCAACCTTGGCTCTTTTATGATTCTTGGACTTCAACTCCCAGAATTCCTGAGCCAGCATGGGGGAACTATGGCCCCTTCATGACTCGTGGACTTCAACTCCCAGAATTCCTGAGCTAGCCTGGCTCAGCTTGGAAACCTCTCCCTTTCTCCTCAGCATGGCTGGCTCAGGAATTCTGGGAGTTGAAGTCCACAAGTCATGAAGGGGCCTAGGCCAGGGGTAGGCAACCTTGGCTCTTTTATGATTCTTGGACTTCAACTCCCAGAATTCCTGAGCCAGCATGGGGGAACTATGGCCCCTTCATGACTCGTGGACTTCAACTCCCAGAATTCCTGAGCTAGCCTGGCTCAGCTTGGAAACCTCTCCCTTTCTCCTCAGCATGGCTGGCTCAGGAATTCTGGGAGTTGAAGTCCACGAGTCATAAAAGAGCCAAGGTTGCCTACCTCCTGGTCTTAACAAATAGATAAATTGCCCCAGTTCCCGTCTGGGCCTCGTACTTTAACCATGGTTAAGTCCTTCTCCCGAAGCTACTTTCATCATAGCTAAAGCTTTGATCCTAAATTCTGGATGGGGCTCTAGAATGAGGAGGTTGCTTCGGTTCCCCCTCTAGAAAATCGGATGGGATCAGGAGGGAATTTTGTGGATCTGGTTCCTAATTTTCAGGGAGAAGCCACAGATCTGAGGCTTCGGGGGACTATTTATAAGGCGCTATTTCAAGTGTCCGCACGCGTCACGGGAGAAAAGCAGATAGAATGCAGCGTAATGTAATATAATGAGGATTTATAGCTGGAGGGGCTCAACGCGGCCCTGAAGATTTTCCAAACGGGCTGAGAAGACGGCGAGAGGAAGCCCTTTTGCTTTTATGGAATATTTAGATTAGATCAGGTTATTTTTTTCATCTGTAATCTGTATTACTTTATAAGTAAGTCAGGGTGGTGAAGCTACCAACACGCTTTCCTCCTCCTACATTCCCCATAACAACAACCCTGTGAGGTGGGATGGGCTGAGAGAGAGAGAGAGATTGGCCCAAAGTCACCCAGCCGGCTTTCATGCCTAAGGCGAGACTAGAACTCGCCATCTCCTGGTTATTGACCCAAAGCCTCCCAGTCAGTTTTCATGCCTAAGGGGACTAGAATTCACCACCTCCTGGTGACTGGCCCAAAGTCGCCCAGCCAGCTTTCATGCCTAAGGCAGGACTAGAACTCTCCATCTCCTGGTGACTGGCCCAAAGTCACTCAGTTGATATTCAAGGTTTAGGCAGGACTACATTTCACAGTCTCCTGGTAATTGGCCCCAAACCACCCGACTAGCTTGCAGGTCTAGAGCAGGACTAGAACTCACGGTCTCCTAGTTTCTGGCCTAATGCTTTTTTCAGTGAACTAACCTGGCTGTCTTGCTATCTTGCTAGAAGTCCCAGTCTCCTGGTTCCTGATCTGGTGCTCTAACCCCTAGACCACACTGTCCCTCACGTCCTACTTTGTACGAGCCAGGCTGGCAGGCGCTTACCCCATCGTAGAACTGAATGGACGCCATGTGTGCCTTGGAGATCGTAATGCTCCCGTGGTGGGGGTGGCAAAACAAAAGACCCTCGGAAAAGAAATGAAGCTTTCCTGCAAAGAAAAATAAACCAGGTTATGAGATCTTGGATTTAAACTGATTTATATCACCAATTACCAAGATGATACCGAGACCACAGATATTAAAAACTGTCAAAAGGCTACTTCAGACGCAGCCTGTAATTCCCATCTGCAATTGTAAGCCTCCCTGAGTCTTCGGAGAAGGGCGGGATATAAATGTAATAAAAATAAATAAATAAATAAAAATTAAAACTCTGTGTAACGTAAAAGTAGGCCTCGACTTACGTATCACAACTGAGCCCCAATATTTCTGTTGCTAAGTGGGATGGTTGTTAAGCGGGTTTCGCCCCGTTTTACGACCTTTGACACAGCAGTTAAGTGAATCATTCAAGTCGTTAAGTGAGTAACACGGTTCTTAAGTTCATCTGGCTTCCCCATTGACTTTGCGCGTCAGAAGGTCGCAAATGGGGATCGCGTGACCCTGGCGGGACGCTGCGACCATCATAAACGCGAGTCAGTTACCAAGTGTCTGAATTTTGCGGATGCTATAACGGTCATAAGTGTGGGAAATGGTTACAAGCCACTTTTTTTTAGCCTGTAGTACTTCAAACGGTCACCAAACAAAATGTTGTAAGCCAAGAACTACCTGTATATTCCAGGCATAATTGCGCGGGTAGATTTTATCTCACTAAATTCAAACGTTCATTGAGGCTGTGAAATAAAGAAACTTTACAAAATAGAACAACAGAGCTGGAAGGGACCCTGGAGGTCATCTAGTCCAACCCCCTGCTCAAGCAAGAGACCTGATACCATTCCGGACAAATGGCAGTCCAGTCCGGTCTCTTCTTGATTGATCTTCTTTATTTTATTTATTATTCGCCCGGAGTTTCTCAAAGGTGAGATGCCAATTGAATTAAGTAGATCAATAAAAATGAAATAACTGGCATTACCAGAGAGGCGATCTCAAGTCTAGGCAGATGATGATGATGATGATGATGATTTATTGGATTTATATATCACCCTTCTCCCGAAGGACTCGGGGCAGTGTACAGGCAATTAAAACACAATATACAATATACACTATACAAAGTTAAAAATAAATTAAATTAAATTAGCCCTAATAAGTAAAACACATAACAATGGAGATACGTCACGCTGACAACAAGGGTGGGTACTATCAAGACCAGGGCTTTTCAACCAGTGGTCCGGGTACCACCTGTGGTACATTGGCGCCTGGCAGGTGGTACGTGGCCATCCTAGGAAAGTGGCAGCCGGGGAGGGGAACGAGCTGAACCGGTGGCAGCACCGCACAAGCCTGAGCGAGAGACGGCTGGAGCTGCAGGGCTGTCGGGGCTCAGCGGAAGCGCCAGGATCAGCGCCAGGATCCAGCTGGAGCTCGGAGCTGATCCTGGCGCTTCTGAGCCCAGAAGAAGCGCCGATCAGCTGGAATGTTGCAGCATCTCCAGGGCCTTGTGATTTACAGTCAGATGTTTGGCAACCGATTCATATTTATGACGGTCACAGTGTCCCAGGGTCATGTGAAGGGACCAAAACCTGCTGCAACCACCCAGCAGACCGGGGGGGAGGAATAAAAACCAAACACCCACCCCACCCCACCCCCGCTGCCAATCCTCAACAGAAATGCTCATAACCATGACAACCTCGGACAGGAGGAAGAGCGCCGCCGGGCAGGCAGGTGTCTTGCTCGGCTGTGGCTTGGGGGACACTTTTTTCAGTGTCATTGTAACTTCAAACAGTCACTAAGCGAACTGTTGTAAGTCGAGGACTACCTGTACTTCATCACTTTTTTCCTTTTTTTTTTTTTGGTCATCAAGTTTTTGACCCCTTGCTAGGCGACTGGTGGTACTCGGATCTTGCCATATCCTAAAAGTGGTACAATCGGTGAAAAGCCCTGATCAAGACTACAGTTTTCCAGCTGCAATATCTGTCTTAGACAAGTGGATCCCCCAAGGAAAAATGGTTCCCTTTGAACTGTGGCGCTGTGGAAATTTTTGACTACTTACCTTCCTCCGGTCTACAGAGACAATTACTAGCAGCAATATAGGCTCCATCGCCTCCAGTCAGGAGGGTCCCCAGGAAACTGTCTTCTTTCTTTTTAAAAGAAAAAAAAGAACAGAAAAACAGTTTTTGAAGGATATTTCCATGTGGAAGTTATCGGCTTTACCACGAAAGGCCAACACCCCCGATGCTACAGGGCAGGGGTGTTAGGCATATGGTGTTAGCCTACAATGTTGGGTTGAAAATATATTAACCATAATGCTATGTCTTTAAGAAGTTAATTGGCCAATAGGTGTGTAAGTGTTCTCATGGCCATAAGAGGAAGCTAGGAACGTAGCTTCTCTCTCTCTCTCTGAATTCACTGATCTCTACTGTTACTGTTTTTGCTCTGCTGTTGGTTTACTACTGTTGTAACCTGAACTGTGTATTGACCTCTGGACCGGTAAGAAGACTTTGTAGTTTGGATTACTCTTTGGACGGTTGCTATTGTTTATGACCTGGACTGTTTATTTTTGACTGTACATTTTTGTTTTTACACCACCTCAAAAGTAAACTACTTTTTGCTTTTACAACTCAGTGTATTCTTGTGTGACTCTTGCTGCTCTCAGTACCCTTCCTTGTCTGTGCAACTCTTGTGGTAGCACAAGGAGATCTCTGCACAACAAATTCCTTAACAAGGGGTCTTCAAACTGCCTCCTGCCTCATCGTAGGACGTTGGCCAATGGCGACGCTGTCCGTGGTGCTGACCTCCCCCTGTACCAAGAGGCAGAAACGCAGGCAGTCCTCAACGTTATGACTGCAATTGGAGCCTGGGATGAAAAGTCATCAATCGTGCCGGCGGTTAAGCGGATCGCCACGGCGGTGGGGTTAATTTTACCACGTTTACCAGGTCCCGAAGCGAATCCATGGTCGTGGAAGAAGAGAACGTGGCGGTTCGACAAGGGAACCCGTAGCCAGCCACGGGTGATTTTTTATTTTTATTTTTTGGTCGGAAATGGGAAGCAGATACCAGTTTGCAGCGAAGCCATTGTAAGTTGGGCTCCCGTGAGAGTAAGAGGCTGCAAATGGCCGCAAACGTAGGTTGGGGGTGGGGGGCAAGCACCCAAAATGCGATCGTGTGGCAGTGTGTGTGTGTGTGTGTGTGTGAGGGAAAGGCTGGTTGTCGAAACTTTGAATCTAGGTCGTAAGTATGGTTTTCTGGATCTGTCGTAATTTCAAATGGCCACTAAGCAATCAGTTGTTAAGTCAAAGACTGTCTGGAATACCATTTTTCTCAAGCTGAGCAACTTTGAAGACGGTGGACATCAACTCCCAGAATCCTCCAGCCAGCCATGCTGGCTGGAGGATTCTGGGAGTTGAAGTCCCCCGTCTTCAAAGTTGCCAAGCTTGAGAAACACCAAACTTAAAGAGATGAGCAAAACTAGCCAACTCACAATATTTCACGCTGGCTGGTGGGGGTAGTTAGCAACCCTCCATCTTGCCATGCCCAAACTAGAAGAAGGGAAACACCAAGTTTTGAGACGAACCTTCAGGATTTGCTGCGCCCGTTCGGATAGCTTCACTTCGTTCTCTTCAACCTAGAGGCAAAACCAACAACAGCTTCAACTCTGGTTTAGGGACGAACATCCTGCATTCAATTTTGGTGTTCTGTTTCCCATTCTCTGCAACCTTGCAACTGAACCCCCCCCCCCTTGCAATGCCGTTTAGAAGAAAGTGACCAAGACTACGATGGCCCAAAAAACTTAAGCAAAAATATAATACAATAAATATCATAAATATCACATCATATAACATATATCATAACAATATAACAGCATATAATAGCATATAACAGCATATATTGTATATATGATATATGATTGATACGATACAATATATACTATACTGTACTGTGTTGTACTATACTATAATATACGCTATACTATACTATACTATACTATAATAGAATTATAATAAATATGATAAATATAATAAATATATCATATATATAGCATACAGTATATAACAATATAACAGCATATAACAGCATATATTGTATATATATGATAGATATGATACGATACGATACAATATATACTATACTGTACTGTACTGTACTATAATATACACTATACTATAATAGAATTATAATATGATAAATATAATAAATATATCAAATATATCATATATATAACATATATAATATGACATAACAGCATATAATAGCATATAACAGCATATATCATATACATATGATATATAATTGATACGATACAATGCAATATATACTAATACAATACAATACAATACAATACAATACAATACAATACAATACAATACAATACAATACAATACAATACAATACAATACAATACAATACTATACAATAATATCGTGCTTATGCCTGGAGCCTCAGCCAAGATGGGTTTGCTTCATGGTTATGATGAATGTCTGAAGGTTAGGGTTGTTGTCTTATATTTTCCTGGTTGCTATAGCTTTTACGGGTTTTTTTTTTGCATGTGTTTTAAAATTGTTTTTAAGACTGTTAGCTGCTCAGAGTCATGTAACTGAAACAGGCAACCATTTTAAATCTACTAAATAAATTATAATCCCAAGTGTTAAGGCATGGACTGGCCTTATTGCCTGGCCTGCCAAGAGCTTGATTTTTTTTTAAATAAAAAAACAACCCCCTGGAATACTGGTATTTTAATATAAATGTGAGACACGTTTCCTCAGCCGTGAAAACCGTAAAAGGGTTTCTACACCTCATAAAATGATCTATGGGTAAACCTACAAAGATGGCTAATCTTTTCCCCCCGATATTATGGGAGAGATATAATGTTTTTGCCAATCAGTATAAATACAAAGTGAGCCGGTTTGGGGTAGCAGTTAAAGGCACCAGGCTAGAAACTGGGTGATGGTGAGTTCTAGTTCCACCTTAGGCACGAAAGGCAGGCGGATAACTTGGGCCAATCATCTGGAGACGGTGAGTTCTAGTCCCGCCTTAGTCATGAAAGCCAGCTGGGTGACTTTGGGCCAGTCACCTGGAGACAGTGAGTTCTAGTTCCACCTTAGGAATGAAAGGCAGGCAGATAAACTTGGGCCAATCACCTGGAGAGGGTGAGTTCTAGTTCCACCTTAGGCATGAAAGCCGGCTGGGTGACTTTGGGCCAATGTGCAGGAGACGGAGAGTTCTAGTCCCACCTTGGGTATGAAAGCCAGCTGGGTGACTTTTGGGCCAATCACCTGGAGACGGTGAGTTCTAGTCCCGCCTTATGCATGAAAGCCCTAGGCTGGCTGAGCTCAGCCGTAAGAAGGAGACAACGGCCGACCGCTTATGAAATCCCACCAAGAAAACTGCAGGCACCGCTCCGGGCAGTTGCCGGGAATCAAGGCTGACTCAAGAGGCATCGAAATCAGTAAATAAAACGCAACACCAAATACGGGGCGATGGGTGTTTTTCTTTGCACCCAGCGCGCTTCTCAACCCGAAAGGCCCTGATTTGGGGATAAGGGCGCCGTGTTTTGCACAGCCCAGACTCTCCACCTCAGCTGCCCGCAGCCACCTCAGCACTTCCTTGTGGCGCTTGGCTCTTAACTGACCCGCCCTGCCTGGTAAAAGAAAAATGAAAGGCATACACACTCCCCAGACAGACAGAGAGAGAGAGAGAGAGAGAGAGAATTCACCCTTTTGTGTTTTCACCACCTGCAAAACCGTCACAAAAGAACAAATTTTCCCTCCTTGCTTTGGACCGGCTGGGGAAAACAACTCCTTAAATCTGTTTTTCTACATTCATTTTGCAAAAGGAAGGGAGGTTGGGGGTGGGGGTGGGCGGGGGGGGAGAGAGGAAAACCTCCGAGGCTTTAGCAGGAGTCAAGGTCCGCTTACCAGCCAGGATGCCGATCTGGGGATCACCGCAGTCAGGATGAGGTAGCTGGTCTCTGGGCTCAGGCTGCCATCTGCAAGAGAACGGAGAGGGTGTCAGAATCCATTTATATCACATTCATAAATGTGTGTTTAAAACATTATCCCCTCCCCCTCCTGGATCCTGCCATCTCCCGAGGAAGGAGGAGCGGATGTGGATTCATCCTGCCTTAAGTTATTTCAAAGACCAAGGGAATCTTTTGAACTGGGGGAACAAAAGGGAGGGTTAGGAAAGGAGGCATCTGGCCTGTGTCTCTATTGAATCTGAAAAGGAAGAAGGCAATAACCATAAAGATCCGAAGATCCCTTTTTCCCACGAAAGGGATGACACGAAGTAAATGATGGGGGGGCTGACCAAATGGGGTTGAGGGAAGGGGGGGGGTTGAACCGGGAACTCTTTATAAAGTTTCAATCTGTAAAACAATACCAGGTCCTGTCTTGTATTTCCACAACCAAACATGTCCTAGTAAAAATTCCTTTGGG